>NC_141150.1:103905448-104215240 GCF_053477565.2 Lygodium microphyllum | reverse complement strand
ATCACTATCCTTAAACCTCAACTTTTGTAAGAGAGCTGCTAATCTATCTAGGTGTATCCACACTTCTGCCTTTGCAATCCTCGTTCATCCCCCCATTGCTCCAATCTGGAACGTCAAGGTGTAACTTTTTCCATGCTTCACACTTCTCTGGTTATTTTACAAGTATATTGCCTTTCTCATCTCGAGGTGGAGATATAAAATTCCTAGCCTTGGGTCCACAAAAGCATGGTTTACAAGGGATATTTCTACGCTTTTGACATAGGCTGTATCTTGTATGCAAAGCATATATATTCATATACTAGCTTCTCAATTATTCTAACCAAACAATGCAATGTTCAAAAGTGAACCCTTGTTAGTGGTATTTCCAAAATAGGGCACCAGTTTGGATCCACAGGAACTATGATTCCATTTCTCATGACTTTTTGATCACATGTTGGAGCACCTTGTTGTCGTGCCTTGGCAAACCATTCTTTCTTTCCATCTTTCCCTTTCTTTCTAGTTTGCATACAATATATGCATGGAAATTTTGCATTCGCTGCATTTGATAAACTAAACATACACTTTAATGTTTTTAAATCACCTGCAAGATGCCATTCAACTTGATAGTTCCCAAACCCCTCGACGTGTAAAATTGCTCCATTATTTTGCTGTTGAATAACACTGGGTATATTAGTGAGGTTAAAAAAACTTTAAGTACTTCATGGTCCTCCTTTGGTACTTCAAATGCTGCAAGTCACCATAATTCATTCTCTAAATGTACATTGAAGTATAAAGGATGGTTTTCATCGATGTTGGGATCCAATGCTCGATTCATAAGTGTTATACTCACATGTTCAAGTTTTTGCCCCTTAATAATCTCACTCTCATCAAGTTTGAGGACAAACTTAAGCTTGCCTCTACATTCTTCCATAGACATATCGTAGACCTTGACCATAACAATTTGAACCCTACATATATCCAATACAAAGTTGTTGGATGTATTCAATACAAATGCAACTTCTTTGGAACCATACTTCAATATGTGTGTATTTTCCAGATGCGTTGGCTCACCAATTAGTTCTAAAACTTTCTCATTTAGTTGTTTTCGAGCCTTCTTCACGTGAAATGGTTTTGGCAGAGGCATTACTCACTTAGTTTTGAAGACTTGCTTAAATCTTGTATCCAATTGTTGATAGAGCACACTATATGACTCAGAACTCATTTCCAACTTGTCACATAATCCCTAAGCACCTGTAGTAGTAAACAAGTTGCTCATATCCCTAAGATGTTCACTTGCGACACCATCTACAATGTCCCTGAATTTACAATTTTCCAATGCATTTTTGACCATATCCTTCCTTAGGACTTTGACAATAGTGTCATTCTCTGCATGAGGGAACATATTTCTCATTGTAGTAGATTGAGCGTCGTCAATGATATTGTCCCTTTGGTTAATTTGTGAATTGGTTTAACTAATTGGATGCGCCGACGTGCTTCTTTGGTTTTTAAAGTGGGCCAAATCTCCAAAGTTTTTGTGAGTTTCCTCTTTATGTTTCGATTCTCTTTCTCTCCAAGTCCATAACTTTAGACTGTAACTCCATATTTTGCACGTGTGTAGCCTACATAGCATCTTCAATGACATACATTTCTTGTTGTAGGCTCTGGTTCTTCCTATCCTTCTCAACTAATAATCTATCATTTTTCATCAAAGACTTCATATTCCCTTGTAATCTTGTCTGCATATTTTTCAAGGCTTGATAAACCCTTGCTAATTTTTGTGTGACAAGTCTGCATATATAATCCTTCATTGCCTTCACAAACCAACTTTACAAATGATGTAAGCCTTTCAAATTGTGGTGGCCTTTGAGTGAATGGAACGGGTGGATAAATACACCCATCAATCCAAAGGTCCACATTTTTTTTCCTTGCATTTCTTTCTTGTTGCATCATGTATCTTATTGCATCATCTCTTTCTACAATTCTTTTGAACATTGGTGCATATTCATCCTCCAATTGAAAGTGAATATCTCTCTTTCTCTTGGTACGTCCTACACTTGCATCTTGTAAAGAAAAATATATGCCAATTTTAATATTACAAAATTACACCCCTTTGATTAATAGTAACTAAGGAGTTGATACTAATTTTCTGATCAATAGCAATAACATCTAAATATCTAGGAGTTGTAGGTTAGCATCAATCCAACAGCATGCATCTAATTCTGGATTGGCTCAAATCACACAATTACACCCCTTTGATTCACTATATTTGTGTCCTTTTTTACCCAGTTGGATCTTGTCTCTTTCTCTTGATTTCAGTCATAATAGACTCTAATCAACCCCTAATCTGCCTATAATCTTAGCTTTTAATCTACCTCTAATCAGCATCCAATCTTATATTCTGTTTTATCCAAAATATTCTCTCTTTCTCTCTCTCTCTCTCTCCCCCTCAAGAAGAATTGATCAAAGATATTTAAACACATTTATACAAAAGCTTGCTAGTGGAAAACAATAATATTATCTTATCTTCTATCCTAATTTACTCTTTGTCACTCTATCACTTATTTTCTTAGTTCATCTCACACAGTCCTCTCTCTTCCCCCTCCCTTCGCTCTCTTCCCCCCCCCCTCTCTCTCTCTCTCTCTCTCTCTATGAATTGACACTTAAGGATTAAACAACTATGAAAAAAAATAACATCATAGAGATTAAAAAAATAAAGATACCTCCATTATCACTTGATTGCTTATAGTATAGAGTGTTGAAGAGGAAGATATCTTATAGCATAATACTGAAGAGGGAGATTGCTTGTAGCAGGGTAGAGAGTGTTATAGATAGAGATTATTTGATTTCAACAAATGCTATCAAAACCACTCATGAGATTGCTTGTAGCAAGGTAGAGAGTATTGTAGATAGTATTGAGTGTTGCTTCTCAGAAGAATTCGTATGCAAGAAACCATATTCTGGAGGGAAGGAGAAGAGTACACAAAATTTCGAACAAAACTAGAGCTTTGAGAGGAAATGAAGAAATGCCTAGAAATAGGCATATACTTGTCCAAAAACGATAAAAATTTACAAGGAAACTCTTGAGTCAAAAATGTGTCTTTGGGTAAAAAATAATCTTAAAATATGATGTGTATGTCATTTTATATTATTTTTTAACTTTCGTCCTTTCAAGAAGCAAGAATGAGAATGATTCTAATATATTTTCATGTTGAAAAGTCATGAGGGCATTAATGAGTCGTATATTATGATTGGCTCAGTTTTTACAGAAAATAGAATTGTATTTTTTTAGTTATGAGGATTTTACTCTTTCCACCACTGAGGTAGAGTATATTGTAGCCAATGAGGCTTGCAAGGAGGCCATATGGTTAAGCCATTTGGTTCATGACCTCGGTATTTATGCTATCCCTACATTACATTCGAATTCTATGAGTGCTATTTAGTTAGCCAAGAATCTAGTATTCCATGCGAAGACAAAACACACTGAGGTGAGGTATCATTTCATACATGGGGTCATTGAGGACAAGTCTGTTGACCTTGTCAATATCTCAATTGACCAAAATCCTGTAGATCTGCTTACCAAAAGCCTCTCTACAGAGCGCTTTGCCTTCCTTAGGAGATTGATGGGTGTGGGATGAGGTGAAATTTTTCTCATCCTGTTGTACATGTGTACGTGTTGTACTATCTTTTATTTTTATTTTTCACTCCTCACTAGGGTAGATTTGCCTTTAAGTGGGAGATTGTTGGGGGTAAAGTCACCTTTGCCTAGGCGCTCGTGTATTACTACCGTGTATTACTACACTGATAGTACTCGCACTTGCACACTATAGGTGGCAGGTGCCCACTTGTCATGTCAACACACACCACACCACCCCTCCCCCCCCCCCCCCCCCCCCCCCCTCAACACACACCACACCACACCACCCCTCCCCTTCCCCCCTCCAAAATTCGCCCCCCCCCCCAACACACACCACCCCACCCCTCCCCCCCCCGCCCCCAAAAAATTCGCCCCCCCCCCCAACACACACCACCCCACCCCCCCCCCCCCCCCCCCCAAAAAAAAATTCGGCCACCCCCCTCAACACACACCACACCACCCCTCCCCCCCCCCCGTCCCCAACACACACCACCCCTCCCCCCCCCCCCCAAAAAATTCGCCCCCCCCCCCTCAATACACACCTCCCCACCCTTCCCCCCCCCCCGCCCCCAACACACACCACCCCTCCCCCCCCCCCCCCCCCCCAAAAAAAAATTCCCCCCCCCCCCCCCCCCTCAACACACACCACACCACACCACACACACCACCCCACCCCCCCCCCCCCCCCCCCCCCCCAAAAAAATTCGCCCACCCCCCTCAACACACACCACACCACACACCCCCTCCCCCCCCTCCAAAATTTGCCCCTTCTCCCCCCCAAAAATTCGCCCCCCCCCCCCCCCCCCCCCCCCCTCCAGAAAAAGTGACCTTATCCTACAATTTGAGAATAAAATAATAGGTGAGATCTATTAAAAATACAAATACGAGATTTGCTTGATTGTAGAAGATCTATTATTCTAATATTATTTTGGAATCTCTTTTTAGAGAGAGAAAGAGAGGTGAGAGAAACCACTTAAGGGGTAAAAAAGAGAGTCCATATTTCTCCTAATGCTATGTGAAGCCTTGAGTTGTGCCTTTTGCCACATTACTTTTTGAAACATTTCACATATACTCTCTCATTTTTTGAAAACAAATTCACAAACAACACAAACATGGATGATTGAGGCTAAAACAACATCACAAATGGAGATAACTAGAGTGGAATCAATAGGGATGGTTGGGGCCAAATCAACATCACAAATGGAGATGGCTATGATGGAATCGTACCACAAACACAGAAGGCGGTGCCCTACTTATCATGAAAGAGGTATAGGAGAGAGATATATCACCTCCATGTTGAGCTTGAGTGTGAGCATGGGCAACTATCTAAGAAAAACAAACCATATCTAATATTGTTTTTATCTAAATAATTCTGTAGGTCACATGAAAAGATGAATATAGATCTATGGACTGATGGAAAATTATATCTAAAAGTTCATGTAATTAAATTTATGACTTTTTTTAGGGATATTACATCTTTAGTGAGCTTTGTTGAAGATGGTTATAATGGCCTCTTAGGATAGACACAACATTAGAATGTCATAAGCAATGCACATGAGTTAGAAAGATATTTGTTAGATAAGAAAAATATTTCCTTGTAGAGCAATGCAAGTACAAACTACAATAAAATAAAGAGGCTATTTTAGATTTGGAGAAACAAAGAGATCAATTGAGGCTTAAAGAAAAAGTATTGGGGGTTTGCAAATGGTGTAGAAAACTTCAAACTATTCAAGATATGTAGTTATGAAGTAGTGGATTTAAGAAAAGGGTACACACATTAAAGTAAGTTGCTTGTTGCATCTTTCTCCATTTCATAAACTATTTGTAAAGTATTTAATAATAACTAAACATTTTGATTTTGGATGAAGAGATATCCTACAATCCAATAAAGAAAAAAATTCGAGCATGGAGACATCGCTTGTACACATTAAATTGCTGAGATAATCTACAATCTAATAAGAAAGCTATCAAAGCGATCTTGAAGAATCCAAAATAGCAAAATATAACAATAGACGAGATTGAGGCCTTTTTGAAGGAAAACCAAGTTAAGTCAAGTGCCATGCATACCTCGTTGGATGAGACAAGTACATCTAGTAAGGGATACATAGCTATTTACAAAACCCTTCAATTGAAGATAAAGGAATCCAAGCTGTGTGGATCAATATTGCCAAATCCAATATTACTTAAAAGAATGCAAAAAACAAGTGAATGATGAAGTTCTATAAGGCTTAGGAGCTCTAATTCACATCAAGGATATGCACTATGGAGCAAAAGAAAAGGGAGATAGATCAACACATTACCCATTGCATGGTAGATGTCTTTATAATGTTTGATAAAATGTAATCACTTAATTAAAGCTGTAATACTAATATGACATTCTTTTTTATTATTTGATAGTACGTTATATATAATCACATCCCTTGGTTTGCAAATGAATATAGTAGTCTATTAGTGTGGTCAACCTCAAGGTATAGAGAAAACCCATTATCAAGTTCGTAGTACCAACTATTTCAACAATATAAGACATGGTGCATGAGTAGAGAAAGCTAACAATTTGGAAGATTTGCACCAATGACACAACTTCATCATGTAATTGTTGTTGTAGTAAAAGGTGGAGTAAGAGTAGAAATAGAAGCAAAAGTAAAAAGGAAGCAAGAGCTATGGAGGTTCAAGCAAGAGAGACCAAGATGATATGCGGGAACTTCAATTGTCACAACGTGTGACTTATCTTTCCTCATACTATGGTCATGTAAGGAATAAAGAATAAAGTGACAGTGATCTCGGCGGCATCCACTAGTTGTGTATAAGTGTATGGGTGGTAAGTATAAGTAAATGTAGATGGCTAGGTATTTCATGCAGTCTTTAACCCTCCTAAAACTTCCACTAAAAGGTAAATGTGCCTACATGTGAAGGAAGCAAGAAAAAAGTTATAGTGTACATAGAAGTACAACATGAGAAGGAGTAGACATTATCTCATTTTATGCCCATCATCTTTCTAAGAAATGCATAACTATAATTGGGTCCAAGTCTAGATTGCTAGGTGCCTGGGCAGGATAAAGTAGAGAATGTAGATCCAATATTTTGAATGACTCATTTCCATTTCATCCATAAGACAGAAGGGCTCCAAATGCACATTGGTTGTTAGGAAAATGATTCCTCATCATCATCCAAGCCATCCACCATGTTGATTATCTTAGCTCTACTACTAGTCATGTAAGCTATTGATGGAGGCATAATTCTATTCAAAAAGATTTTGATTTTATTGTCACATCAGCAAATTGTCAACTGATCACAATTGAAGTTACGATTAATCCAGACTTGTTGTAGCTAGGGCCGTTCGTGCAAGAGGCAATAATCCTCACTTGCATGCTCCATATTCAATACTACCAAAGAAATTAGGAATGGACCACTTGATGATCCTGATCTCATCTCTTGCAATACATCTCTACAACACTTCATCTTTGCCTTTCTTGTACAATGCACCATCCAACAAGGTGTAGGGGGCCAATTCCAACAAAAGCTTCTTCTTCTTTCAAGTAAAGATTCCAAGAGAATATTGGGTAAGAGGTTAGTAATATCTCCATACCATGGAGTCACAGTCTCTACTAGAAATAAAGCTGCATGAGGAAGGTTTGGATCATCTTGCTCCCTTCGTCACTTTGAGAGATTTGTGATAGATGATCAGCCAAGACATAGGAACAACTTGGTTTGGTGACCACTTCAACATCAAAATCTTGGAAAAGAAGGAGCCATCTCATCCTTCTGCCTTTGACATCTGCCTTATTCATTAGGAAGGACAGAGCCTCATGATCCATGTAAAACTTGAAATACGTTAACATAAGGTAATGTGGACTCCAAGGGCAAACACCATTGTTAGGCACTCTAACTCAGTCAATGTATAGTTCCTCTCCCCTATCAGTGACTTTTTGTCTTGCATAATAAATTTCTTGGTCCAGCTTTGAGAAGCCTTTTTGATAGAGAACTGCACTTAGCCCTTCAACTGTTGCATCATTGTGCACATGGAATTCCTTCATCTAATCATTAGGCCGCAGGATGGGTACTCTGATGAGGCATCGCTTCAAGGTATTAAAGGCTTTTTCATAGTTATCTATCCACATGACCTCTTCATTTGTCCTCAGGAGCTTGTGTAGGGAAGTTTCCTTAGTTGTGAAGTGGGTGATGAATCACCTTTAGTAGTCCACATGACCAGGAAATCCTCTCAATTGTTTTAGATTGGCTGGTGCAGTTAGAGCTACAATCTTTTCAATCTTAATAGGGTATGTTGCTATCCCTTGTGCAGAGATAATGTGGCCCAACAAAATACTTGAAGAGACTCCAAAGATGTATTTGTCGGGGTTGAGGGAGATTCCATACTCTTGGCATCGATCAAAGCACTCCTTTAGGTATCCCTAGTGCTGCTTGTAGAGTGAACAATGGAGACACATAAGTCATCTAAATATACCTCAATGAAATCATGCAAGTGGTTTTAGAATGTGGTCATCATGACTCACTGAAAGATAGCAAGGGTGTTACAGAGCCTTAATGGCATCACCTTGTAAGTATAGATATCCCATTCTATTGTGAAGGTTGACTTGGACTAGTTTTCTTCTACAATATGCACATGATTGTATCCACTAAAACCATCTAGTAAGGAATATAGTTCATAATCTGTCCGTGTTGTATGGCTCTTTGAAATTCTAAAATGATATCAAGGTTGTTTTAAACTTTGTTTGAGAGTTTACTACTTCTTGAATCAAAAACTTATATTCTGAGGATGCATTTAGGAATGTCACATAACAGGGACCATCAAGTTTTGTTCGCAAGGTGCATTATAATCATCCTTTCTCGAGAAGGATAGGTTAAGGTGATAAGAGCCACCATTAAAGCAATGATTATTTTTCTTAATCCACTTCTTGTAAATCTTTTACTTGTGATGAGATTCAGTTGTCTAAAGGGTACCATAGTTATTCTGTCCAGGAGCATGGGATCTTTAGTTTCTATGGCCTCTGGGACTTCCTTCTCATTAGTATCCTCTTGTGGTTGGATAGCTTCTTCCATGTCACTTTCATAATCTGCATCTTCACTTTCATCATCATCCTCTTCAGATTCTATCTCTACCTTTGTGTAAAGGCTCTGTAAGAGACGAACATGCTCTCCATTTCTGCTTTGCTTATGTCTCTAGCTCTAGCTCATGATCAATGGTAATTTTAGAAGTTATTCATGGTTCTTGTAGGAGGTATTCACCCATCAACAATGACTTTGTATCTTTTGGGAGTTGGCTTTTAGTGCCCACTATTAAGGACTATGCTTTAGGTTTCTTTGGAAAAAATTAACAGCATCGTCTTCAGCTGATGTTCCATCCTCTACTTCATTGGGAGAGTCAAAGAAGGCTTCTATATAGGTGGATACATTTTCTTTCTATGAACCATAGAGCTTCAACACCACTTTACCCAATTGGGTCCCCCACCAAAGTCACGGAGCTTCAACACCACTTTGTTGGGTCCCCTACCTAGGATTAGGGTTCCTTTAAACCAATCCTTCCTTTCTTATGCTTCAAATAACCATAGTATTTTGAGTAATAGAAGGTAAGATGTTCCATAAGAGTTGGGCTTTACCACCACGTATGTCATCTAGTAACCTTATCCTGCAATTGTAGTCTTGATGTAAGGAAGGATAACTAAAAGCTTGATTCTACTCAGATCAATCAGTTTGATGAGCCATTAAGTGGGTTGCATGCCTTGTAGGCCTAGATATTTCATCATCACATCCATCATTATGTTCATTGATGAAGAGTCTCCATCTATCAATGCACTTGCAATGAAGCAATCTTTTATCTAGACACTAGTCTCTCTGGAGTGCTAGGATCCAAGAAGGCATTGGCCACCTCCACTTCTTTCACAAGGTTTAGGGTCTTACTGTCTTTGTTAATAGTTGTGCAGGTTGGCAATCCTTAGGACATATCTTTATATGAGAATGATTTTGTATCTCTTTTTGCAATTGGGAGATAATATCAATAGTTTCTAGAATATCAAATTAGGGTGAAAGGTATCCAAGTCCTTCAGCAATTCATAGTTCTTGATATGGTCCATGAGCTTTTCCAATCAGCTAGGGAATGGGGCAATATCCACTTTCATTTTTCCTCCTTTAAGAAAGGGCTACATTACCACTTCATCTATCACTGAAGGTACATCCATCTCTTTTGTATCCTGGTCCTTCGGTTTTGCGTCTTGGACTATCTCTGTAACCTTTTGTGGCACTAGACTATTCTGTGCTATGTTGTCTTATAGTTGTATTGCTTTGTGGCTCTGTTGAGAGCTTGAACTTGACAACTTAGGTAGAACACTCTCTTTTGGAACTGTTGGTTCTCTTTTCTTGGCATGACTACAATTATCTCTAAATCTACTAGATTGGAGACACGCTCTTGATTCTTTTGTTGGATGTCTACGGTATTAGCCTTGGGGCTAGACTAGGACAGTCTTTAGCAATGTGGCCTTATTTTTTGCATCGGTTATATAAGGGCTTGTAATCCATGGATCTTCTAGGGTTTTGTCAATTTACAGAGATGCGATCATTCTCTTCATATATGTAGTATTCCATTTCTGATCTTTGTCCACCACCAGACTATCTTCCTCTATAACTTTAGCAGGAAATCTCCTTGGATTAAAATTAGAACCAAACTCTCTGGACTTTGGGCTGATATCTTGGATTTTCATATTGGATTCTATGAGGTTGAACCTTACCCTCTCATCTTTCTTCCTTCTATCATGCATCTTCTTCAGAGAATAGATGTCCTTTGTGTGGTTCTTTCTTAGGCAATATGAATAGAAGGCACCATGTGTTTGATCTCATCACCTCTATTTTTGCTCCTATAGTATTGAATATGCTAGTAGTATTCACTTTTAGTATTTGTAGCTAGTTTTTAATCACATTCATTAACTCTTTCTTGATGCTTGCAACAACTGAATTGGACAAAACGTCCTTCAAATTTTCTCCTCCTAGAGTACTTGTAGTAGGGTTTTAGAAAGTCTCTATAATCACTCCATAGACTAGTTGGGTTGAGGGTCCTCTATTCTTCAAAGATCCTATTTGAGACTATTATTTGTTGGTTCTAGTTGGTAGGATTTCATTGTTGTTGTTGAATTGCCATTGGGGGAATTGTTGAAGGAGATGCATAAGCAAGGTATGGTTGCTCGCCTACTTGCAGAACTAAAATGAAAGAATCATGTGAAGTTTGTATGATGAGGTGTGGTTGAACATTGTGGATTCAGTGCACTATACTTCAGCATTATTTGCATATGAGGATAGGGATAGGGAACAATTCCTGGGATGGCATTTAATGGATATACCATTCTTGACATGGGAGGAAGTAAGACTCCTCTTCCTAAGGTCATTGATAACCTTACTTCAACTTCATCATACAGTCCTTCACCTTCTTCTGCAGCTTGTAGGTTGACTAGTCATCTCAACTCCACAAACATGAACTTTTGATTATAGGCCTCTAAGAAAAACTCCTTTTTGGATATCTTCATCCAAGTTATGGTTGGTCCATCTCTTAAGTATGGATTCCATTCTAGAGACATATGCTTAAGCTCATTTTCTAGAGGACTAAAGTTCATGAACTCCTCTCACATATACTCTTCAAAACCTTTGCATTTAAATTTAGTGAGAAAGACTACCTTCAGGTCATTCCATGTGCCAAAAATTCATACTACTTGTCTCTCATACCATTGAAATGTCGCGCCTTTGAAAGTAGTGGGGAATATCGCCAACCAATGCTCTAGGGTTCCAGCATTGTTGGCTATACCAGCTATCATGAACTCACTACATGAAGATCAGGATCTTCATGGTATTCTCTCTTAAAGATTGGCTACATAATTATATTCGCTAGCATGGTATTAACATTTCCAAGATGGATGTGGCTTGGAAGGGGACCTTGGTTCCCCATTGAGACTGGTATAAAGAGTGCCACAAGGGCATCAAAGGAGGGTTTTGCTGCTAGCTTGTTTTTGGCTTTTATTTTTGCATTCTCTCTTCTCACATACCTCTAGATTGATTCTAGTGCTTGTGTCTTGATCACGCCGTTCATTAGGGCGTTGGCTCCACCCAGTTTGTCTATACTCAATAGAAGGAAATGAGAGGGGCTTCAATCTCTCTAGAGAACTCTCTTGCCAACATTTATTTTAGTTCCTTCCTTTAGACGTCTCTAAATTCTACTTTCATGCCATCGTAGAGGGAAAGATTGCCACGGTACTATAGTGCCATTTTCTTGATAGTACCAACTTCGGAGGGTCTTAATGGCATAAGTCAAACACTCTGTCTACTAGCTTCCAAAGGGTTGCCAATTAGACAAATAGAAGATTATCAGTACACCAAGTATCCCATGTATATCTTGTTGTTGTGCATCTATGAATAAGTCCAAGCTCTTTTCCTTTTTATTCATGTGAACCTCCATTGACCACGACTCTTGAAGATTCTTCACAATCTTCCACTTGATCATTTCTAGAAATTCTTATCTTCCATTGATACTCATTCTATTTGTTTTACTTTTCAATTTTGTGGGAAACAGTTGGCTATAGTGATACAATTTTCTATAGCTTTAGAAGACAATGGGATCAATTTGTCACATAGAGACGACATTAGGATAGTGACATATTTTCACCATTACGAAATGCACTTCATGTAGAAAGTGACTTTGACAATGAAGATCCCCAATTCTTCAACAGTAGCAAGAATTCTATAATCTTCCATTGCTTTTCTTCCTCTTTAACAGTACCACTGCTTTCATTTTTAGCCTTTGTTGGTGCTTATTGATGGAAATTTCCTTCGCTGGGCACAAAAAACATGGAGCCCAAAGAGAAACACTAAAAAAACAAGAAAAATAAAGTAAGAAATCTATCTTGTCACACCAACAAGCATGTTTATCATTCTTTAATCACCCACCACAAGAAAAAAGAGAATACGAAGAATAACCAATCTTCATGCAATATCATATAGTGAATCTGCTACAAATTTATCACAACAAATCTTCATAGAAACCATCAAAGAACCAAAAGAACACAAAAAAATGATCAAATTTGAATGGAATTCATCATTAGTATTCATAGCCTTCACAAATTTTCTTTCAATCTCTCTAATGTAAATACAATGTTTCTTCGTAGAAATTGGCTATCTCTCATACACTATCTCTCTCACATATACTTTCTCTCAATAGTACATGATAACAACAAAGAATGACTCTTCTGTTTCTTCATCAATAGATTCTGTTTATATGTGTATGTGCATCAACGAATTTTTACATTAACCACCAACTAAATGGGCCAAGCGTTTCTAACCCTATCTCTTATGTTTATATGTGTATGTTCTGTCTTAAGTGTGGAATGTGAGGGTTCCATTAGTTGTAAAGTCTTCTGATTTGCAATATCCATTGGTTAAGGTTTTAAGTGTGGGGACGTATTTATTCTGCATACAATCATAAACACGCCTCTCTATCCGATGTTTAAATGATGCAATGTCTTTTCTCTACCTTGTTGGGGTCCCTTCCCCACCCACTTATCCTATTTTACCCGATCCTCATGGTCTTTCCTTCTCCCTTTTGGCTATTTCTCTATTTTTCTCATCTTTCCATGTGAACATATCTTTGCTTCATTGGAATTGCACTTTAACATCATTGTCTTATTCATGCTTTGATTGGAATACTTTTTCTTTTTATAGATCCTTGTTTTTACTTATTGTTCATTTGTTATTTATTTTTGACAATTTTTACGCCCTTTGGATGTATTTTTATGAGCATATCTCCTATCCTCCCGGAATTGAAATGTTACCTTAAAGCCTTTTCATCCATGCGCATTGGATTTTCTTTTCTTTTTTTCCCTCTATTTTGAGCCTTGGTTCATAAGCTATTAATTTTTGAAGGATTTTACATAAATCAGACGTGTTTTTGCATGAATGTACCATTGTTGCTCCGAAACAATGGTTTGACCTTATAGTCCTAAGTCTCCCCTTCTCTTAGACATTCTTCCTTTTCACAGCCCTTCCTTTTGATGCATGGATTGGATGTTACTAATTTTTATGTATTTATGTGTATTTTTCTTTTGTAGTTTTGGCATTTTTCAATGTGAATACTCATGTTTCTCATCCAAATCATGTTCTCTATATTTTTCCTTCTTATTGCCTTTTGTTCTAGTGGATAAAATTTTTGTTATTAATTTTTGATTGCGTTTTGTGTGCATTTTTTGATATTTTATTCATGTGAATGCTTCTTATTGCCTATTGAAAGCATAATTGAGTTGACCACCCCATCTCCCTAGTTGTCTTGCTCATTTTTTCTTTTTTCACTTCTTCATCTGACATTCAATTGATCCCCAATTAAAATTTTTGTGCTTTTTTACTCATTGACGTCCATGTGTGCCGTGTGAACACCTAGTTCACGTCTCGTGATGCTTGTCATTGGGTCCACTCCTCATTGAGTTGGCAAGGCATGCCTCTCCTATTCTGTTTTATGGAACATGTGAGTGACCACGAGCTCAATGTGCCCCTGGATCCCGACACAACGGAACGAAATATTGAGCTTCCACACCCAACCAATGATGGGAGCCTTGGGCACCCCCTTATTATTTCAAGAGGTTGAGCACATGATGCAATAGGCTAGCTCTCACCTAGCCTCCCGCATGGAGCATACAAACCTACCAATGTAGTGAGCTCTCCTAGGCCTTTCCTCAAGCATGTACCCACTCCCTCTCTCACCCTCTATGGCCCTTCAAATGCAAGGAGAATGTGTGAGGTGAGGCATGAGAGAGCATACATAAGAAGGAGAAGGAGGCTTCACCCTTCATCCCTCGCTTTCCCTCACTCCCTCTCCACACACACACACACACACTCTCTCTCTCTCTCTCTCTCTCTCTCTCTCTCTCTCTCTCTCTCCTTAGCTCACAAATGGCAAGAAGGTAGATAAGAAGTTGGTAGACACAAGAATAGCCTCCTCTATTCATCTTCATCCCTTTTATACAAATTTTTAGGGTTATGGTTTCCCCTTTTCCCTTGGGTAGCCTACACATCTTTTGGCCAAAAGACTAGTCTTCTCAATCTTGCACACCTTAAACCATATTCATAAGCCACATTCATGTGTTACAACCTTGCACAAAAGGAGGCCTCGCTCTTAGGGTGGTGTCACAAAGCCAAAATAAAATATTATAATTCCCAAAATCTTTCAAGATTTTATTAACCTTCCAATATTTTCAATTTTTTTTGAGAATTCAAGAATTTTCTAAAATCCAGTTAACATTTTTCCCCCTCTTAGAGGAGTGCCTGTCCTATGGCACTCTCACTTGGATGATGCTGTTGGTGAGAAGTGCTAGAGTAGTGGAGGAGAACATCTCTAGAATGCAATGAGGTGAAGGAGGTTGTGCTAAGGATTATTGGTGATGAAAGGAAGAGTGTCGAGCTAAGTGTAGGCCATCGATATTGTTGGATTCTTTGAGCATCTGTGTACCTGTTATTGTGCTCTCCTTAAAGGGGTGACTACCTATCCATGTAGTGCAAGGTGTTTATGCAGTAGAATTGGGAGATGGATTGAGTTCCAAGTAAACTTAAAACATTGTCCCACACGAGGACCCAATTCATGAAATGTCAAGCTGTTGTGCTAATTCCAGGGAGACAGGTCTATTGAGTGAGCTTGAGTTGTTCTACCCTTGAGATGCCCTGAAGTTGAGTTGTGGGGGAAGGGGCTCTAGGTGCATTGTAGTGGGTGATGTGCTTCTAGCTCTCTCTTCTTCTTTTTCTTCTTTTATAAAAAGAATAAAATAAATAGATTAGATACATGTGTTTTTCTTTTCTTAGGGTTGACTTGAGTGAATAGAGTAGGCACCCGCTAGTGACCAGATACTCCTTCCATGATGCACAAAGAGATAGGTTGGATTCTAGATAGAAGGGGCACATGCAAAGGGAAAATTTGATGTCCACCATGTCACGTCAGAGCTCAATGCAGTAAGGTGTTAACCCCAAGTCAAGAAGGCGGAAAAATGAATGAAAAAGCGGGAAGAGGATGAAAAAAGAGCAAAGACATGCAGGCCGCCTCTAAAGCTAAGCTGGGGCCAAAAGCGTAAATTTAAATAAAAGGTGCCTCAAAAAACTCCAAAAGCTGGTGTAAAAGAGCACCAAGAACCCTCCTCTGCCAATTCTAAAGTATTAGATGGGTGTAGGCTAGAGGCATAAGGCTAGAAGAGGGAAATAGAGAAAGGACCTTGCCACAATGGCCGATCATGTAAAAAAAGGGGATGGGTGCCCATGGGATTTTAGGGCTTGTATACAAAGTTAAAAAAGGGAATGGAAGCTCATTTTTTGGTGTGTGGCTAACAAGAGCTTTCTTCTTCTTCTTCTCTTCTTCTCTTCTCCTTGCTTGTGTGTGCTCTTGAGAGAGGGAGTGTGTGGGAGTGAGGGATCAAGAGGGTGAAGCTCTTCACCATCTCCTCTTCTCTTCTTCTCTTCTTTTGCACGCACGGCTATGGTGGATGGAGCTTGGAGATGGAGGAGGCTTGAGGATGCTTGAGCTAGCATCTAGGATCGTGGAGCTACCGGTGTGTGCGAGAGAGAAGGCAACTCATATTGGCATCAAGCTAAGCTCACTACACTCGTAGGATCGACAGCACGTCGGCTAGGTGAGAGATAGCTATTAGAGCTCGCTTGGAACGCTTCAAACAATAAGCAGTCCGTGGGACTTGGCAGTTGAGCGAAAGCTCCCACATTTTGGTTTTGTTACCGGGACAAACGGATTCATGGTTGAGTGCTTGCATGCCTCATATCGAGCATCGAAGTAAGGGATTCATCCCTGAAACAGAGCTTGAGATAGGTAGGAAGTTTGGGTGTTTTGATCTTCGAAACAAGTAAGTATTTTGGGTTAGTTAGTTAGTTTGATGATTGGAAAACATGGAGAAATCATTTCACTTTGTTGCTTTCTATTCTTGTTGCATTTAGCGTAGGATAGGATTAGGAAATTGAATCAGGAAAGGGTAGGGTTTATCGTTGCAAAACACGGTATAAATCATGCAAAAAATGACAAAAAGCTTGCTTGGAATGCTTAATGTCGGCAAGTGAGTGTTTGGGAGCATGAAAACCTTACTCGGGGGGGGGGGGGGGGGGTTTAAGAGCCAAGAGGCCAAGGGAGAGCTCATTTGCAACCATTGGAGAGAGAGAGAGAGAGAGAGAGAGAGAGAGAGAGAGAGAGAGAGAGAGAACCCCCGCAAAGATTTGATTTGATCTCGTCATCAGAGAGCCTACCACTCACCTCAGGTATATCAATCACTTCCCTTGTCACCTTAGTTAGGATCTGGAAGTTTGTGCTTGGAATGATTGTCTAAATTATGAGATTTGATTTAAATCGTCATCGCGTGGCATTCGTCGCGCCAAGTTTGGCCTGTCAGAGCGGCTGGGCCGAGTCCCAGACTCGACCCCTTGGTCCTTGCCATTTGGCCGACTCAGCCCGAAAACCCTAATCGACCCTCGCCCCAAAGCCCACTCGACCCTGTTACCAGTTCGGCCCTCGGCCAAGACCCATTTCGGCCCTTGGTCCAAGATCCAACTTGGCCCTCCACCCATGTGCCTCGACCCATCCGAGTGACGGCACTCGACCCTTGGTCCGCGAACAATTCGGCACTTGGACTAGTGTGTTTCAGCCCTCGACACATGTGCCTTGGCCCGTCCGAGTCACCCACTCATACCTTGCAATTTGGACCAGTTGGGCCGAGTGTGAATTTGTCTCTAACTTTCAGAAATTTGACCTGACCTGGCTAGGGCTCAGCAGTGCAAACTGTCGTAGGTCCTCCTGATGCTCAGAACTTGATCTTGGCGCACGGAATAGACAAAATTGTAAGGCCGCAGCCGCTTAGCAGCTTGAGTGGGCTGTCGCGAGACCTAGAGACCTAGAGGCAACCACGCTGAGCCATAAAACCCCGATTGAACAAAAAAAAAAGAGCAAGGCAACGTAACAAAAAAACCCTAAAACCCCGTCAAGATGACTAGAGAATTGATCGACAAAGCCTATCAGGCCCAAAATGAAGCGGGAGTGCATAAGGCGCTTAGAGATTGGTTGCTGCACTCACCTTGAATTTTCGCACTTGAAGTACACTTAAGGAAAACTTAAAGCCTGATTAAGCATAAGTGCACTGAAAAGAACACACACACTGAGTGGAGATAAATTGAGGGTTGTATTTAACAAGTCAAGGAACTCACTCAGATAAACCACTCAAGGAATCCACCAATAGGAGAGGACTCAAAGACGTAGACAAACCATCAACACGCGAAGTAGGACCAAGTAAGCGGCTCCAACGAAGTGGATTTGACAAACCTACTCAACCTAATCGATAGCTTGGTGGAGCATGAGAACTCGACTATGGCAGAAGGAAGCTAAGACCGCAGGTCTAACGAGAAACTCGACTTAGGCGTCTTCCCAGAGGTCATTTAGCAGCTGTAGTTACGATGCACATGCCCGGTATGAGCTCCGCGGCATGATAGCAGATGCTATCTTCGCAGACTTAGAAGAAGAGAGAAAGCTAGCCCACAAGGCATTGCAAAGTATAGTCGAATACAATAGAGACCAGTAGGCTAGGAGCCAAAGGCAAAGCACGAAGTTGCATGAGGTGCAGCAGGTGCTCAACTTAGTTGGTAGAAATCGAACGGATCATGAGAGGGCCCTAGAAGAAGACTTAACGCTGAGCAAGCTTCTCATGAAGCAACTACTAGACAACACCCCAGCAGAGCAAAGTGACGCAGCATTGGCGACATCACTGCTAGCAGGATTAGGAGCAACCCAAGGCTCTAAGAGCCAGTCTAAAATCCCAATAGTCGCAAAGGAGCCCGACAAGTACCAACCCCACGATGATCCATATAGCTTTGTAGAGCAGTTCAAGCAAGTCTGCGAAGTCAATGGCCTCAACGATGTGACTCAGCACTCTCAAGCATTTGGGCTCTGCTTAGGTGACAAGGGCAGGACTTGATATACAAGCTTAGATGCCGGAGAGTGAGCCAATTTCAATGGCCTCAAGAATCTCTTAATCAAGATATTTGCCGAGTCTAGATACTGCGACAATCTGCTAGTACAATTGATGAATGTCAAGTAGAAAGAGAGGAGGACATTCGCAATTACGTAACCCACGTGAGGAGTCTCTTCAAGAGAATCCCTACGGGCAAACAACCAACTGAAAGAGCAGTTTCAATTGTATTCATCAACGGAATTCGAAAGAGGAACTGCATAAGGCTTTGGCAGGCAACTCGAGCTTGCAGCGAGATGCATTAGGTAGGGTTTTTGAGGAAGCCATCAGAGTTGACGATCAGTTGAAAGAGCGGAGCTCTAACTCAGAAGAAACCAACTCGTGAAGTTCAAAGAGAGCATCAGCCTCTAGTGAACGACCAGCCCCATCATCCCAAGATAAGGGGAAAGCCACCGAGACAAACCAAGACTTGGTTGATGTCAATATGGAGATAGCCAAGCTACAAGACATGTTGAGACGACCAACGCATCCACATGTCCAATACATGTACTGTGGCGGAAACCACTTGCCAGCCGAGTGTTAAGACCCTGGGTCGAGACCTTGCGCTAACTACAGCAGGTTTGGTCACGATGTTGTGCATTGCAGATTGCCGAGAAGACTTCCGTACTCGCAACCATACGGCCAACCTTACCTAGTGAACATGCCGCAGCCACTCTTGGGAAGGGGAGCCCCATTGGCCCTTATTGCACCTAATGACATTAAGCCGGTTGCTCCTAGGATGGACATAAATCCTACAAGCATACCTAGACCGCCTGGTCCCTACGTGACCCATCCATCGAGTGACGTTCCAGTCCACTACGTGGAAGAGCCAAATGAGGAAGAGTCTTACTTATACCCTTATGTCTCTCACGACGACGAGGGCAACACAATCCTTATGGACTATCGACCAGTACCGGTGATGGCATTGGGGAGAGGACGAGGTAGAGGCCTAGGAGGGAAGATGTAGGATACAATCATCTATTGGACTTGTGGTCACCTAGGGCATGTTTCATCACGTTGCCCTGAGAGGGAGCATCAAAACAGAGACAAAGCTGACTTAAGGTGTGTTGAGAACAGAATCACCCATCTCTTCGTCGATTGCCCAAAGCGGAAACCTTCTTCAAGTTTAGCCAATGTACCATCTGTCCCATTGGGGCTGTTTGGTATCAAGAACCTCGATGGGGTGGCCACACCTATCCGATTGTGGGTCATGACCTGGGCCCAGATGAAACAGGCCGGCATATCACTACCAGGACCTAACAACCTTGATGCAGCCTCGATAGGGAAGAAGAGCCACCGGCGGAGAAAGAAGAGGTCGGAAGCTAAGTGAAAACTAAGAGTGCTACAACTCTACCTTGGAAAGAAGGTCACGGACGTAGAGGCAGAACTTCAGCCCCGAAGACGGCCGAAGAGGGAAGTGCCAAGGTAGGGGAATACTCGCATCTGAAGTGCCAACTTGAGGCCATAGAGAAAGTGAAGGACTGGGTGAAAGAGGCCCAAGAGCATCTAAGGGATGTTGAGCCTATCCTAGATGATGAGATTGATGATCTCCCCAACATAAGCACGCCAGTCTCACTCCCTCGACCAAAGTCAGGAGATGCGACCGCACCACAAGCAGCGCCGCTTAGGCCAAGCCTTGATGTTGCAGGCCCACAAGTCAGTCACGACCATTGGCTAGGACAATCGGGTTTAGGAGAGAGGCGAGCAGCCAACAGCCTCCTTGCCACACTAGTGACCACCCCTATGACATTAAACCTGGGAGACTTACTTAAGCAGCATCCCACCCTATGGCAAGACCTCAAGCAGTGGGTTGAGGGGTCACAAGAACAAGCTGTTGATTTGCACGACCATGATGCAGAAATACAAATAGCGAGTCTAATGCTGCACTCTGTGCCAAAATCCTTGCACGTTAACGCTTTGTGAGAAGGCACCATGATGCATGCAATATTACATGTTCTAGCCTTAGGTGACACAACGAGAAATGGGATTGTAGACATGGGAGATGGGGTTAGTGTGCTGAGCCACACCGTACTTCAGAGTTGGAAAAACCCACATGTCGAGATCGCTTGGTTTAATGTCACATTAGCAAATGGCATGAGAGCGAAGCCATTCGGGGTACTTGAAAACCAACCAGTGAAAATTGTAGGTGTCCAGTTCTCTGTTGACTTTATAGTCATGAAGGGGGTGGACTATGATATCCTATTAGGCCGACCCTGGATGCGCAATGCCAGAGTTATCGAAGATTGGGGTAACGGCTTGATCTTCCTAGGCAATAGAACGGAAGCCGTGAGGGTAGAGATGGAGAGTTGTAAGACCTCACCAGTTGACTTGGATGCCATCTCCGCGATGCTCAAGGGTAACACTCAAGTCAAGAAGTCTTATGGGCCCTTGACCAAGTATGTCCCATTCCCAGAGGATGAATGAGATTGGATGCATGTCCTTGCTACAATCGACCTGCCATTCTTGGATCATGAGGCATATAAGCAAGCCATCAAGATGATGGGCAAGTGTGACGGCACGCCCTCCGTACCAGTTTGCATGATGGCAGGAACCCTTCGTGGGAGACCTAACCTTGTCACCTTCCAAGTGCCAAACAACAAAAGAGAACTCCAGGAGGTTCTGGAATACTTAACGGACAAGCTAGCTGACAATCCAACAGCAAACTTCAAACCACTCCAAGATCTCTTAGATGAATCTAAGTGGCAATGGACTAGGGTGCATGACCTAAACACTATGTACAACTGGACCCTAGTCCCAGATCAATGACAAGAGATATACCAAGCCCTAGGAGACGACGAGCAGTCTGACTCAGAGGAATCTAATGACGAGTATGAAGACTGCCAATCCTTCAGTGACAAGAGTGAGGGTGAGATAGATATCGTAGAATACGACACTGAGGGACATGAAATAGAACAAATACGGGCAAACTCCAAGCCACAGAAAAAGAGTGTCTTCCGGATAGAGCAAGGGGTCATGCACATGGATTGTAATTGCGCCTGGTTAGAACACGTAGGAGCCATAGACTTGGAGCAAGTAGGCCTAGCCTAACCGGGAAGGACACCAATGCTTAGGATAGAATCACTATTTGAGCTGCGACGACCAGGGGAGACCACCTCTTCTAGCGAAGATGGGGAGTTTGACTCTGAGTCGGAGGTCAGTTTGGATAGTGACCCAGAAATACCTAGGCCTCCCAAGACCCGACTCACCAAAGGGGATCTACCCGTGCACCTGAGGTGCAGACGATTGAAGCAGAAAAGGGCAAAACAATCCAGGAACACACGAACAGACGAACATCGAAAACCGTGGGACCTCCCTAAAAGATTTATGAAATTCAAGAAAGAAGATAGGGTAGTGATCCTGTTGGGTGCCAAATGGCAAGGGCAGACGAGCGAACCAATCGAGGGACCATCCAAGGTGAAGGAGGTGAACCTAGCCCAGGAAGGGGAGACACCTCGACCAGCCTTCATTGCCGATGACTTGACCGAGGAAGAAGAAACGAGTCTCATCGCTCTCTTGCGAGAGTAGGTAGACGTATTCGCTTGGTCCTTGGAAGAGCTTAAAGGGGTAGATTCGAGTGTAGTGACTCATAATATACCCATGACACCAGATGCAATGTCCGTGAAGCATCGACCATACCTAATGAATCCAAAACATGCTCATGTTGTCAAGGAAGAGATTGATAAGCTAATGAGAGTGGGATTCATTTACGAAATTGAGCACACGGACTGAGTATCACCCATAGTCATCATGATGAAGAAAAATGAAAAAATTAGAGTGTGCATCAATTACAAGAAGGTGAATGCTGCTACTAAAAGGGACAATTACCCATTGCCATACACCAATCACATATTCTTGCTTGAAAGAGTGGCGGGCAAGGAGGCCTGCAGTTTTCTGGATGGCTTCTCAAGATATAATCAGGTGCAGGTGCATCTTGCCAACATCCATAAGACTGCCTTTGCCACTGAGTGGGGAGTCTTTGCTTACATAGTCATGCCTTTCAGTTTTGGACTAATGCCCCTACCACCTTCCAATGCCTCATGTGCACCATATGTAAAGACATGCATGGCAAAGAGTTGGAAGTCTTTATCGATGACCTCTGCGTTCACTCGATCTGGATGGAACACTTAGATAAACTCCAAGCAGTCTTTGAGCTGTGTCGCCTATATCGTCTCTCCTTGAACCCCTTGAAATGCCACTTTTGGGTGAAGCATGGATGCATCCTAGGCCATGTGGTGTGGAAGAATGGCATTGCCACTAACTCCTCAAAAGTCATGGTTATTGTTGACCTTCCACCCCCAATCAACTATAAGGGAGTCCAATGCTTCTTAGGCCATATGGGATACTATCAGCGGTTTGTGCTGAATTACACATTGATAGCCAGACCTTTATACAAGCTGTTGATTGTCTTTGAATGGACTAAAGCATACCAACGAACTTATGAAGAGTTGAAGAAGGCTCTAACCACAACACCAAATCTATGAGCCCCAAACTGGACCATTACCTTCCATGTGCATATCGATGCTTCTAAATATGCTGTGCGGGCAGTGTTGTGCCAACTTGGCGAGCACAACCTAGACTATCCAGTGAACTTTGTGAGTAGAAAACTCACTGAGACGGAAATGAACTACTCGATGATAAAAAGAGAGGGTTTGGCCATGGTGTTTGCTATGAGGAAGTTTCGGCATTATCTATTGGCTACACCCTTTACCTTTTTTGTGGACCATCAAGCCTTGCTATATCTAATGAATAAACCTTGCGCTATAGGATGCATAGCCCGGTGACTCCTGCTTTTGGAGTTTGACTTCTCCGTGGTTGTACGGAAGGGAAAGCAGCACTACATGGCTGACCATATGTCACGCATCCCCACAGGAGAAGCCGTTGGAGAAGGCATTGCTGATGAATTGCCAGACGCCCATCTCTTCAACGTTTCCAGCGAGAGAGATTTATTCAAGGCTGATCTAATGCCATATTGGGCAGAAGACATAGTCCAAGTGCTTGAGCACAGACTACCTGAGCGACCGATAGAGAAGGCAAGACTTAGGCGACTCATTCTCAAGATCCAACCCTACCAGTTGATAGTAGGCCAGTTGTATCGCCTAGGGCAAGATGCATTGCTATGAAGATGCGTATGGGAGCATGAGATGCACGACGTGCTCTTAGAGGCACACAACGGAATTACTGGTGGACACTTTAGTGGAGACACGATGGCCCGCAAGGTGCTACAGTCTCAATTATGGTGGCCAACATTGTTACATGATGCAACACAATTTGTTAAGCATTGTGACGAGTGTCAGCAAGACAAAGGTCTCGATTCGCAAGGATCAAATGGAGTTGACCCCAATCATTGCATGACAACCCTTCAAAAAATGGAGAATCGACTTCATAGGACCCATTAGCCCCACTACACAGTATTCGTAGGCCAAATACATCATTGTGGGCACAGACTACCTAACGAAATGGGCAGAGGCGAGAGCAACACAAAAGAACAATGCTCGAAGGACTGCCAAGTTCTTGTGGGAGTAAGTAATCTCACGATTCGGCTGCCCCATAAACTAGTCAGTGACCAGGGCAGACACTTCATCAATGAAGTGATAGCGCATCTCCTATCCACCTTCCTAATTATCCATCGAAAATCCTCTCCATACTACCCTCAAGCAAAAGGCCAGGAAAAATCTACGAATAAGATTCTTGTCAATGTCCTAACCAAGGTAGTCGCTGCCTCGCGCAGTGACTCGGATAACAAGCTAATGGCAGCCTTGTGGGCTTATCGCACAGCTTATAAAACAGCTGTCAGCGAGACTCCCTTTAGGTTTACCTACGGAACCGAAGCAATTCTCCCTGTAGAATTCTTCGTGCCTAGCCTGAGAATCACATTTCAGGAGCGATGGGAAGGAAAGGAGGCATGGACACAATGCCTAGTTGAACTCGAATGCCTCTTGGAGACTCACCTTCTAGCTACTCATGCACTCATATGTGAGAAGGCACAACGTAAGAGCTGGCTTGACAAGCACGTCAAGCAACGCGACTTCGAACAAGGTGACTTAGTGCTCCTATACTCAGTTAAGGGACATAAGCAAAAAATGAAGTTTAGGGGTCTTGGACCTTTCAAAGTTTGTGTAATCAGCCGAACGGGCAACATCGAGCTCGAGACTCTAGATGGTGAGGGAATAGGCTTCTTCAATGGCAGTCGTATCAAGAAGTACTATCCTCCCATGCATCCTTTGCATTAGCCACCAATGTTGGAACTGCTTGTCAAAGTGTGGGTAGCCACAATGACTGAAGTCGATGAGGAGGATGAGGAAGCCGTAGAGCCTGCATACTTGCACATCACGGTCATTGCCAAGAGAACATGCGCCTTCAATGTCTTGATCATTGAGGGAGTAGATTCAATGTCTTGACTCACGATCATTGGACCCAACTTGGCAACCCACCATTACAACCCACTAATGCCAAATTAAGTCCATATGGGGGCTGCTCATATGCACTTCTTGGCAAGTGCAGGGCTGCCATTTCTATCGAGTTTGAGACTGTACCAATGATCTTCTACGTGTTGACAGATGCCAGAGACACATGATGGAGTCGCTGCTAGGGCGAACCTTCAAAAAGCAAACTCATTGCAACGTTGATTATGAGTTGCACTGTATCCACCTCACCATAGGCAACGTTCGCATTGTTACAGCTTTCAGCAAGGGCTGCGCGACCTCACCATAGTCTGCAAGGCCACCGGTAGATGTATTAGCAGCCAAATCTAAGGAGGTAGGTAGTGATCGGCCAAAAGCTAAGGCCCAACATCCTAGGTTTCAATGGAAGCCTAAACAGCTACAACCACCACCTAGGTGTCGACACACACATCCTCATACGACCCAAAGCTCTAAATCTAGGAAACCAATGCACAGTCACATAATTCGGAGCACGATCAAGCAAAGGTGGGTCCCTAAAGCCCTCTTGCATGTGCAAGGCTACTATAAGGGGAATGCTTGGATATGGATCGCTAAAGCCCACATGGTCAAATACACTACTCGTACGCCGCCCTCAAGCTTGATCACCCCAAGTCCCATAGAACCTCAAAACCATAAGCCCCAACACTTTTGAGACCCACATCCATCAAGCTCATCTACGCACATGCCCAAGAGAGTCGAACAAGCCTATCGGCCGAAACGACAAACATCGTCACATGAGCCATCATCCGACTACAATGATCCATTCTAAAGGTAGCAGTCCATCGGATGTAGCTGCTACTTCCCTAGCCCTAATCTAGGAGGTCCAACCGCAATCTCAAGAACACCCGCAACTGCAACTATTCATTGTCAAACGCTCTAGTGCTATCAAACCCCATCACCAGCATGTCTTAAACCCTTTTATGAGCAAAAATCATTTTTGACATTGGCCTCAGATATAGTTGATTGGATTAGACGACTAGATGCCACTTTCAGAGAGCTAGCTCTGAGCTACAACCACTTGGACTTAGGCTTGTTGCCCGAACCTTTTGCAATCAAAATTCGTATGATGCCTTGTTCTTGGGAGACGTTTGAACTTGCCTTCGCAAAAGCAACTAACTCCGCTGCTGCATTGCTCAACAACAAGATCTCTTAAGAGCAAGCCCTCAAACAACACCTCATCACATCATATGATCAGTGAACCACTTCTGCCATTACCGACCAAGAAATTGCAGAATTATCAAAACTTGTTGATACTGAATCCCCGTTCTTGAGACACTGGTACACTCTTAGGTTGCAATGGAAAGCTGAAGGGTGCCAAGTCATGAAAAACGCTGAGCAGCGCCACGCAATCAAAACATCGGAGTACGACCCCACTTACGTCGCGCCAACCTCGTATAGAATGTTAACCACTCTTTGTGGCCGACCCCTGGAAGAGCACATCAAAGGACACCCTTACCTTGATCGACTAATGACTGAGGAAGAGCTACATATTGCTAGCTGCGTCGCTTCCGGTGACTTTCTAACAGATGTTCTCACTTACATCACACACGTGGGCACTCGACCTTTTGATCTAGGCCGCGAAGCTTAGTTAGAGTACAACCCCAATTTCTACACTTGGTTCCTATGCTGATAACTCCTAGACCCATTGTAGAATGCCCCTGACCCCCTAATCTTCAATCCTAGGAAGGATTCTTCTCGAGCTGGCAGGGGAAGTGGGTGAGGTGAAACACATAAACACATAAACAACGAGCGAGGTAGGAAAAATGGCACGAGAACTTTGAAATAAAGGGCAAAAAGTTAAAGTCTGAAGGGAAGATTCTACATTGGATGGGATTTTAATGCTTTCATTCAATAAACATATAGAGTCTTTCTTTTTAATTATGACTTTTCTAGCGAATTATTAATTTGGAAGCACTAATGGAAACTTGGGATCATGACAGGAACAAAAGATGTCGCAGCAAGACCACGCCCACCGACTTCCGTTTCAGGGAGGAGGAAAGAATGCAATACCGCATCACCCTTGAAAGCCGCGTCTACAACCGGCTCAAGTTCCAAACCATTCATAACATAGAGGGTGTGGTGGCAAGGGAGGAAGCAACCAAGAGACACATTGAGCAATGCAACCTCACCAAGTACCTTGAGAAATTTAGGAAATAGCCTGATCACACGAAGTGTGTGGAGTTTTTCACGACATATGACCCTGACCATGAGTGCGGCACCGTGATAGTGGGAAGGGGAGAAAATGCTAAACAAGTGCAGGTTCATTTAAACCCATCCTTGGTGGCGAAGGTGTTGGGATTGGAGCCGAAGATAGAGAAAAAGCAGGAGAGGGATGTGTATGCCATGCTGAAAATGAAAAAGGAGGATGTGCTAACTAATGACATCATCAGCATCCAGGACATTCCTAATGCGAAAGCCAGACTACAAGCTAAGCTAGTGTACACGCTCTTCTCCAGCCAGCGCTACAACTCCTTAATGCATCGAATCAGCATGCCTGTGCTGGAGAATGTAGCAGCTCACACCTTGTATGAAGTCGACTGGAACAGATATGTACACAAAACCATTGACCAGGCGGCTAAAGCACTAGCTTTAGGAAGTACACTAGGAGGTAGGGATTTCCCAGCTTCCAAGGCCACAGAAAGAAAGAAGGCCTTGTCCAAGGCCTCATTCATTGCCTATGGAAGCATTTTGACTGCACTCATCCAGGAGGCAATGAAGGAGACACAAGATGCAGAAGAAGGAGAGGGAGAAATGCCTGACAAGTCACCCCCTCACCAGGACCAAGAGAGGTCCAGTGTGACAGGACCGAGAAAGTGTTAAGGAAGGGCAGGAACAAGAAGAACAATCAAAAATTGTCCTTGGGTTCTTTTTTCTTGACCTTTGAATCCTCCTTTGTTCTGGTTAGAATGTGAGGGTTCCATTAGTTGTCAAGTCTTAGGCCCCTTATGATTTGCAATATCCATTGGTTAAGGTTTTAAGTGTCGGGACGTATTTATTCTGCATACAATCATAAACACGCCTCTCTATCCGATGTTTAAATGATGCAATGTCTTTTCTCTGCCTTGTTGGGGTCCCTTCCCCACCCACTCGTCCTATTTCACCTAGTCCTCATGGTCTTCCCTTCTCCCTTTTGGCTATTTCTCTATTTTTCTCATCTTTCCATGTGAATATATCTTTGCTTCATTGGAATTGCACTTTAACATCATTGTCTTATTCATGCTTTGATTGGGATATTTTTTCCTTTTATAGATCCTTGTTTTTACTTATGGGTCATTTGTTATTTATTTTTGACAAATTTTACGCTCTTTGGACGTATTTTTAGGCATATCTCCTATCATCCCGGAATTGAAATGTTACCTTAAAGCCCTTTCATCCCTGCGCATTGGATTTTTTTTTTCTTTTTTTCCCTCTATTTTGAGCCTTGGTTCATAAGCTATTAATTTTTGAAGGATTTTACATAAATGAAATGTGTTTTTGCATGAATGTACCATTGTTGCTCTGAAGCAATGGTTTGACCTTATAGTCCTGATTCTCCCCTTCCCTTGGACATTCTTCCTTTTCATAGCCCTTTCTTTTGATGCATGGATTGACTATTACTAATTTTTATGTATTTATGTGTATTTTTCTTTTGTAGTTTTGGCATTTTTCAATGTGAACACTCACGTTTCTCATCCAAACCATGTTCTCACTTGATAACCATGGGAGTCACCTCAAACCAGATATTCTTCCTTCTTATTGCCTTTTGTTCTAGTGGATAAAATTTTCGTTATTAATTTTTGATTGCGTTTTGTGTACATTTTTTGATATTTTATTCATGTGAATGCTTCTTATTGCCTATTGAAAGCATCATTGAGTTGACCACCCCATCCTCCCAGTTGTCTTGCTCATTTTTTCTTTTTTCACTTCTTCATCTGACATTCGGTTGATCCCCAATTAAAATTTTTGTGTTTTTTAACTTATTGATGTCCATGTGTGCCACGTGAACACCTAGTTCAGGTCTCGCGATGCTTGTCATTGGGTCCACTCCTCATTGAGTTGGCAAGACGTGCCCCTCCTATTCTGTTTTATGGAACATGTGAGTGACCACGAGCTCAATGTGCCCTTGGGTCCCGACACAACGGAACGAAATATTGAGCTTCCACACCCAAGCAATGATGGGAACCTTGGGCACCCCCTTATTATTTCAAGAGGTTGAGCACATGATGCAATAGGCTAGCTCTCACCTAGCCTCCCACATGGTGCTCACAAACCTACCAATGTAGTGAGCTCTCCTAGGCCTTTCCTCAAGCATGTACCCACTCCCTCTCTCACCCTCTATGGTCCTTCACATGCAAGGAGAATGTGTGAGGTGAGGCATGAGAGAGCATACATGAGGAGGAGAAGGAGGCTTCACCCTTCGTCCCTCGCTTTCCCTCACTCCCTCCACACACACACACACACTCTCTCTCTCTCTCTCCTTAGTTCACAAATGGCAAGAAGGTAGATAAGAAGTTGGCAGACACAAGAATACCCTCTTCTATTCATCTTCATCCCTTTTATACAAGTTTTTAGGGTTATGATATCCCCTTTTCACTTGGATAGCCTACACATCTTTTGGCCAAAAGACTAGTCTTCTCAATCTTGCACACCTTAAAGCATATTCATGAGCCACATTCATGTGTTACAACCTTGCACAGGAGGAAGCCTGGCTCTTAGGGTAGTGTCACAAAGCCAAAATAAATTATTACAATTCCCAAAATCTTTCAAGATCTTCTTAACCTTCCAATATTTTCAAAATTTTTTTGAGAATTCAAGAATCTTTTAAAATACAGTTAACATTTTTCCCCCCTCTTAGAGGAGTGCCAGTCCTATGGCACTCTCACCTGGATGATGCTGTTGGTGAGAAGTGCTAGAGTAGTGGAGGAGAACATCTCTAGAATGCAATGAGGTGAAGGAGGTTGTGCTAAGGGTTATTGGTGATGAAAGAAAGAGTATTGAGCTGAGTGTAGGCCATCTATATTGTTGGATTCTTCGAGCATTTGTGTACCTGTTATTGTGCTCTCCTTAAAGGGGTGACTACCTATCCATGTAGTGCAAGGTGTTTGTGCAGTAGAATTGGGAGATGGATTGAGTTCCAAGTAAACTTAAAACATTTTCCCACATGAGGACCCTATTCATGAAAAGTTAAGCTGTTGTGCTAATTCCAGGGAGACAGGTCTATTGAGTGAGCTTGAGTTGTCCTACCCTTGAGATGCCCTGAAGTTGAGTTGTGGGGGAAGGGGCTCTAGGTGCATTGTAGTGGGTGATGTGCTTCTAGCTCTCTCTTCTTCTTTTTCTTCTTTTGTAAAAAGAATAAAAGAAATAGATTAGATACATGTGTTTTTCTTTTCTTAGGGTCGGCTTGAGTGAATAGAGTAGGCACCCGCTAGTGACCAGATACTCCTTCCATGATACACAGAGAGATAGGTTGGATTCTAGGTAGAAGGGGCACATGCAAAGGGAAAATTTGATGTCCACATGTTACGTCATAGCTCAATGTAGTAAGGCGTTAACCCCAAGTCAAGAAGGCGAAAATAGGAATGAAAAAACAGGAAGAGTATGAAAAAAGAGCAAAGATATGCATGCGGCCTCTAAAGCTAAGCTGGGGCCAAAACCATAATTTTAAATAAAAGGTGCCTCAAAAAACTCCAAAAGCTCGTGTAAAAGAGTGCCAGGTTCCCTCTTGTGCCAATTGTAAAGTATTAGATGGGTGTAGGCTAGAGGCATAAGGCTAGAAGAGGGAAATAGAGAAAGGACCTTGCCACAATGGCCGGTCATGTAAAAAAAGGGGATGGGTGCCCATGGGATTTTAGGGCTTGTATATAAAGTTTAAAAAGGGAATGGAAGCTCATTCTTTGGTGTGTGGCTAGCAAGAGCTCTCTTTTTCTTCTTCTTTTCTTCTCTTATCCTTGCTTGTGTGTGCTCTTGAGAGAGGGAGTGTGAGAGTGTGAGAGAGTGAGTGTGTGGGAGTGAGGGATCAAGAGGGTGAAGCTCTTCACCATCTCCTCTTCTCTTCTTCTCTTCTCTTGCACGCGCGGCTATGGTGGATGGAGCTTGGAGATGGAGGATGCTTGAGGATGCTTGAGCTAGCATCTCCGATTGTGGAGCTACCAGTGTGTGCGAGAGAGAAGGCAACTTATATCGGCATCAAGGTAAGGTCACTACACTCGTAGGATCGACGGTGCGTTGGCTAGGTGAGAGATAGCCATTAGAGCTCACTTGGAACGCTTGAAACAATAAGCGGTCCGTGGGTCTTGGCGGTTGAGCGAAAGCTCCCACATTTTGGTTTCGTTGCCGGGACAAACGGATTCAAGCTTGAGTGCTTGCATGCCTCATATCGAGCATCAAAGTAAAGGATTCATCCCTGAAACGGAGCTTGAGATAGTAGGAAGTTTGGGTATTTTGATCTTCAAGACAAGTAAGTATTTTGGGTTAAATAGTTTGTTTGATGATTGGAAAACATGGAGAAATCATTTCAGTTTGTTGCTTTTGATTCTTGTTGCATTTAGCGTAGGATAGGATTAGGAAATCGAATCAGGAAAGGGTAGGGTTTATCATTGTAAAACACGGCATAAATCATGCAAAAATTAGCAAAAAGCTTGCTTGGAATGCTTAGTGTCGGCAAGTGAGTGATTGGGAGCATCAAAAGCTTACCCGGGGGGTCGTTTTTAGGAGCCAACAGGCCAAGGGAGAGCTCATTTGCAACCATTGCAATTAGAGAAGAGAGAGAGAGAGAGAGAGAGAGAGAGAGAGAGAGAGCCCGCAAAGATTCAATTTGATCTCATTATCAAAGAGCCTATTGTTCACCTCAGGTATATCAATCACTTCTCTTGGCACCTTAGTTAGGATTTGGAAGTTTGTGCTTGGAGTGATTGTCTAAATCGTGAGATTTGATTGAAATCGTCGTCGTGGGGCATTCTTTGCGCCGCGTTCGGCCCGTTCGAGCGGCCGTTTTTTGGGCTGTGTCCCAGACTTGACCCCTTGGCCCTTGCCATTCGACCGACTTGGCCTGGAAACCCTAATCGGCCCTCGCCTTAAAGCCCACTCGATCCCATTTAACAATTCGGTGCTCGGCCAAGACCCAATTCGGCCCTCGGCCCAAGACCCAGCTCGGCCCTCCATCCATGTGCCTCGGCCCATCCTAGAGACGGCACTCGGCCCTCGACCCATGAACAGTTGTGGAGCGCTCACACAAGGCATGGGGGGAGATTGCACCCAATTGGTCTCTTGTTCATGTCATGCAAGCTTTCTACATTGATTTGTGTGCAAAAAGTAGAGTTCTTTTGTTCTTGGGGATCTTCTGACGCTTGCTACACGCGCTTACGGTATCCGATCTGTGTATCAGTGGTATCTGAGCGAAGCTGAGATCGAGAGCTTCCAATCGCTTACCATCTTGCGCAAAGGCGGAGCTCCTGGAACGATCGAGCTCCACAGTCAGTTTCGTCGCGAACGATCGATACCAGTGTATTCCTGGCAGTCAAGAATCCCCTTCTGCACTCTCTAATCGTGAAAGACCAGCCCAGCCTATGGAGGTGGAGGACCATATGGATAGCTCCTTCCTCAAGTCATCTTCAAACAGCAAATAAGCCTCCATAGCCAAAAAAGTTTAAAAGCTTTATCTTAAAGCTTAGTAAGCTTAGTAATAAGCTTATTAATAAAAGCTTATAACCACGAAAATTTTGTCTGCGGCGTCAGTATGTTCTCGCCGCCGTCGAATCCATTGAGGACGTCCTAAAGTTCACTAAATCCACACTTGATCAATAAGAGCCTTAAGCTCTTAAGTCTCCCAAGTCCACTAAGCCTCCTTACTTCTGCAAGTCACCTAAGTCACAGAGGTCCATAAAAGACTTATTCAACAACTCCCATAAAGGCAGTTCACATGCAAAAGCTTACGAACTAGTCTATTGCTCTCTGATAGACTCTGTTCACACCTGCAGACTTGCTGAACCAGTTTCAGCAAGAACAGAAGGTCATACGCAGGTCATACAAAGATTATACGTCGTTTCTATGAAGATGGTTGTGACAACGAATACCGCAATCACAAAGGAGAAAGACCATAAAAGCCAAACAAAATTTATAAGCCTTGTATACTCGTCTTTGAGCTACGCTCATCCCACTAATAAGATTTCGAGAGTGTGAGGTCTTTTGGATTTTACAGGATGACCGATCCAAACATGGACGATTTTATGGTTGAATGTGATTTACCCGAACCAACGATGGAGCAAAAGTTGGATTTGATTATGATGCAGCTCGAAGAAGAACGAAGAGCCCGACAAGCTTTGCAAGTTCAATTGGCCAATTTGCAACGATCTACCATTGACCAAGATGGACCGCAACCCGAAGATCTTATACGACGTACCATCGATGTGACACTTGAAGCCCAATCCATCCGTAAGAAACAAAGATAAGTAAAAGAAACTTCAAATTTTGTACTTTCAATGGATCACGAGATGGAAATACTGTACTTGCATTTATCATTCAATTTGATGATTACTTCCATGAAGAAATATATGCTGAGAAAGACAAAATTAAATGTGTCACTAACCATTTAGTCGATCGAGCATCTTTATGGTGGACTGTGGTCCGCAAGAGCATCGATTGTCCCACTACCTGGGAGACTTTCCAAAAGAAGTTTTTGCAGAATTTCCTTCCTCCTCAATTCTATGAAAAAGCCATCAAGCAAAGGAATCTTCTACAGCAAAGAGATCGCAAACCTATTTCCCAATACACTGAATGTTTCTGGAATGCTCTACTACAACTCCGCATGCTCGAAGATGTACCTAAAGCTACTCACAAATGCAAGTTTATGTCTGGCCTACTTGGACATTTCTATGCTGAAGTCAATATGTTCAAGCCAACAATCCTTGAAGATGCAATTTCTTTGGCTCAGGACACTGAAGACAAGATTCGAGGAAGAGACAAGCGACCACAACAATTTTAAACTAATGGTAACTATGGTTCCAAACAATTCAATTTAAATTTTTGAAGATTCAATCAAAGTCGTTTTCTTCCATCTTCATTCCGTAAGTCTTGGACACGACCACCTGCTTTGCCATCAAATACCAATCCAAACCCTAAGCCATCCTCACAGTCAAATCCCAACATTCCTAAACTTCATGCCATTACCAACAATCGATATCAATTATCTTGGAGCAATCAAAGAAGAAAAACGTGAGGAAATGCCTGACTTTACGGAAGATGATGATGACATTGGTACTACTTTGGATACTTTGCTAGGTGTGCCAACTCCCCATTCTTTATTAACAATGAAATGTTTTGTGCATGGTAAAGAAAAGATTATTTTACATGATGATGGGAGCACACATGATTTTATTTCTACAAAGTTAGTGAAAGAATTGAAATTACAAACTGTTTCTACACATTATCGCATTAAAGCTACATTCCTAGGAACAAGATATAATGGAACACAAGAGGTGCATAATTTAGAAATTAAAATTGGTGAATATACTGAATGAATGAATTTCTTGGTTGTACCTTTGCAGTCTAGTGACATTATCTTAGGAATGCCTTGGCGTCATCAATATAATCCTGACATAGATTATTCTATGCATTCAATTAAAATTTATTTTCAAGGAAAACAAATCACATTATATGGTATGCATGCTTCTAATAATTTTCCACTGCTTACTCATACTCAAGCTAAACGTGCATTACGTAAAAGTAGCAAATCTTATTTAATATGGGTGAATGAACTTCAAGCTAAAGAAAAACAAATGCATCCTAGGCATACACAATTTCTTGCCCAATTTCAAGTTTGTTTTACTGATGATTTACCACCTAGACTACCACCTTCACATCTTGAAGATCACAAAATAGATTTAATTCCTAGAACACAACCACCATGTAAAGCACCATATAGACAACCAAATTGAACAGAAAGAAATTCAAAATCAAATAGAGGAATTACTTAACAGAGGATTAATTAGACCTAGTAGTTCTCTATTTGGCACACCTGTCTTATTAGTGAAAAAGAAAAATAATACTTATCGCATGTGCATTGATTATCGTGCCCTAAATAAAATTACTGTTAAGAATAGATATCCGATTCCTAGGGTAGATGATCTTATGGATAAGCTACAAGGATCTGCCATATTCCGTAAGACTGGTTATCATCAAGTAAGATTGGATAAATCTAATATATTCAAAACTGCATTTAGAACACAATTTGGAAACTATGAATTTCTAGTTATGCCTTTTGGATTAACTAATGCACCAGCCACATTTAGTCGTATGATGAATCGCATATTTTTGAAACATCAGTATTGTATCATAGTATTCTTTGATGATATATTGGTATATAGTAAAAATGAGAATGAGCATTATGAACATTTGTCTTTAGTTTTCAAGTTGTTTAAAGACAATTAATTGTATGCTAACCCAAAAAAGAGCAAATTTTTTCAAACAGAAATTGAATATCTAGGACGTATTGTTTCATTAGAAGGTATTAAAGTTGACTCTAAAAAGATAGAAGCAATTTTAAATTGGCCCATACCAAAAAACGTGCATGAGTTACGTTCTTTTCTAGGTCTTGCTAGTTTTTACAGAAAGTTTGTGAGGAATTTTTCATTACTTGCTTTACCTTTGACTAAACTTTTAAAGAAAGGTATTGTTTATAACTGGTTTGATAATCAACAAAAATCTTTTGATTTATTGAAACATGCTTTAACCCATGCTCCTGTATTACAACTACCTGACTTTAATAGACCATTCTTTTTAGTAGTTACTGATACTAGTGGATCTGGAATAGGAGCCGTCCTTATGCAAGATAATCATCCCATAGCCTACTCTAGTTGCAAACTCAAACCATCTGAACTTAAATATTCTACATATGATAAAGAATTGCTAGCTGTAATACAAGCTTTACATCAATGGAAACATTATTTAATGGGTCAAACCATCTGAACTTAAATATTCTACATATGATAAAGAATTGCTAGCTGTAATACAAGCTTTACATCAATGGAAACATTATTTAATGGGTTCTGAATTTATGATCAAAACTGACCAACAAAGCATTAGACATCTCCTTAGTCAACCACAAATATCTGATCGACACATTAAATGGGTAGCTTTCATTCAAAGTTTTCATCCCCTTATACAATATCAACCAGGAAAAGAGAATGTTGTAGCCGATGCTTTGAGTAGAAGACCGACAATTCATAATATTTCTGTGATATCATTTGATTTCCTTAACCCTATGAAAGATACTTATCATCATGATCTTACTTTTCAAGCTGATTGGAATAAATTAGTTGCAAATAATTGGATTCTTATTGATTCACTGTCTTACAATAATGGATTCATGTTTTATGAAAAAATATTATGTGTGACAGTTCCATTTCGATCATTTGTTTTGCATGAGATTCATTGTCCTCCATATCAAGGTCATAGAGGAATTATATCTACTTTGTGTACATTGACTGAAGATTTTTATTGGCCACATATGGACACTGATGTATCTAACTTTGTATCTGAATGTTTAGTTTGCCAATGAGTTAAAAGACACCATGGTAAACAATATGGTTTACTAATGCCATTATCTATTCCATCACGACCATGGGAACATATTTCAATGGATTTTATCACTGGTTTACCTAACACTAAAGCTAATCATGATATGATTTGGACTGTTGTAGATAGGTTTAGCAAACAAGCATATTTTATTCCATGCAAGAAAACTTTAACTGCATCTCAAGCTGCTCAATTGTTTTTGAAAACCGTTTTCACTAATCATGGTTTACCAAAAGTTATTATTTCTGATTGTGATTTTAGATTTTGTAATAATTTTTGGATTACTTTGTTTGCTAACTTAGGAACAAAGATTGATTTTTCATTTGCATTTCATCCTAAAACAAACAGTCAAACAGAAGCTACTAATAGTACTATTTTAGATCTTTTGCGTGCTTACACTATTTCAAAACCACATACATGGGATACACATCTACATTTACTTCAGTTTGCATACAATAATACACCACATACAGCTACAAAGAAAGCACCATTTGAAGTTATTTATGGATATAGATTGCCTACACCTGTTGCATCATTATCAAATAAAATTCAAACTGCTGATGATATTGCTAACATGCATGTCACTATTTTTGATGAAGTTAAAGATATGATTGCCAAAGCCCAGCAATCATATACAAAACAAGCAAATAAGAAAAGACAGGCTATGAATTTTAAAGTTGATGATTATGTTTGGTTACGCATAGAAAAACGTAGATTACAAAGTGTAGATAAACACCCAGTTGTGAAATTAGCACCTAGATTCTATGGACCATTCAAAATCATACACAAAATCAATGACAATGCATTTAAACTAGAATTACCACAACATTGGAAAATCCACAACACCTTCCATATCAGTTTATTACGACCCTTTAGAGGCCAATTACCTGTACACCCTGTCTATGAAAACCCTCCTTTGTTAGATGATGAGATTGAAATCCTTGAGCCTGAAACTATTATAGATACTGACTTTATGACCACTAGAACTGGTCGTAGATATTCTAGATATTTGGTCAAGTTTAAAAACCATCCTGTTGAAGAGGCCCAATGGATGCACGCTAGAGACTTAAATGCTTTCCCAACTCTGTTAGCTCCACATTGAGCTAATAGCAATTGAGGACAATTGCTATTCCACCCCGGTGGTATGATGCCAGGACGCATATTCCACGGTGGATTCTGTGAGGTTTTACGGTGGATTCCGTAAACTTTTATTATCGGGGCTCATACACAAAGTGGATTCTTTGTGTGAGAAGTCGATGGGGACGCCTATCCTTTTTGGGCGTTTTGTTAATTTTATGTGTATATGGGTGATTCCGTAGCGGGTGATTCCATAAAATACATATTTAAATTAATAAACGTTTATGAGTTTAGAGTGCGCACTCGTGATAAATTAAGGTTAGGATTGATTTCTAACCAATTTATTTATGTAGCTGAAGATTGCTAGGTATTCACTTTTGTTGGTTTAATTGTATTATTATTCTAACAATTGTGAATGCTTCAGTTGATGTGTAGAGCGAGCAGCGGTGGCAGTGGAAAGCATTGGAGGATAGCGTGTATTCAAGTTATCGTCAATATTTTGATGGGCGCGTATCTTAGGCATGGCACCTATATTTTGTCACTTATTTATCAAAGCGCTTGATATTTATTATTATTTTTGTATGTGCATGGGTGCACAATTTAAATATTTGTATTGGACATTGTATTTGGGTACGCCTGACTTCTTGGGCGCCCATTAGCTTTAATTCTTTATTGGCACAAAAGCAAACTCAAAAGCTAAAGTATACTATTTTGTAATTTGGGCTATTATTTGAGCTTGAAGATGATTAATATATAAAATACATGCTTTGTGGAGTGCTCACACAAGGCATGGGGGAGATTACACCCAATTGGTCTCTTGTTCATGTCGTGCAAGCTTTCTACATTGATTTGTGTGCAAAAAGTAGAGTTCTTTTGTTCTTGGGGACCTTCTGATGCTCACTACGCGCGCTTACGGCATCCGATCTGTGCACCAGAAGCAGGCTGGCATATCACTACCATGACCTAGCAACCTTGATGCAGCCTTAATAGGGAAGAAGAGCCGCAGAAAGAAGAGGTCGGAAGCTAAGATTGCACTGAAAACTGAGAGTGCTACAACTCTGCCTATTGGAAAGAAGGTCACGGACGCAGAGGTAGAAACTTCAGCTCCGAAGACGGCTGAAAAGGAAAGTGCCAAGGTAGGGGAATACCCGCATCCGAAGTGCCAACTCGAGGCCATAGAGAAAGTCAAGGACTGGGTGAAAGAGGCCCAAGAGCACTTAAGGGATGCTGAGCCCATCCTAGATGACAAGAGCACTTAAGGGATGCTGAGCCCATCCTAGACGACAAGATTGATGATCTCCCCAGCATAAGCACGCCAATCTCACCCCCTCGACCAAAGTCAGGAATGCTGAGCCTATCCTAGACAACGAGATTGATGATCTCCCCAGCATAAGCATGCCAGTCTCACCCCCTCGACCAAAGTCAGGAGATGCGACCGCACCACAAGCAGCACCGCTTAGGCCAAGCCTTGATGTTGCAAGCCCACAAGTCAGTCATGGCCATTGGCTAGGACAATTCGATTTAGGAGAGAGGCGAGTAGCCAATAATCTCCTTGCCACACTAATGACAACCCCTATGACGTTAAGCCTGGGAGACCTGCTTAAGCAGCATCCCACCCTATGGCAAGACCTTAAGCAGTGGGTTGAGGGGTCACAAGAACAAGCTGCTGATTTGCATGACCATGATGCAAAAACATAAATACCGAGTCTAACGTTGCACTCTGTGCCAAAATCCTTGCACGTTAACGGTTTTTGGGAAGGCGCCGAGATGCATGCAGTATTACCTGTTCTAGCCTTAGGTGACACAACGAGAAAGGAGATCGTAGACACGGGAGCTGGGGTTAGTATGCTGAGCCACACAGTACTTCAGACTTGGGGAAACCCACCTGTCGAGACCCCTCGGTTTAATGTCACATTAGCAAACGGCATGAGAGTGAAGCCATTCGAGGTACTTAAAAACCAGCTAGTGAAAATCGTAGGTGTCTGTGAACTTTATAGTCATGAAGGGGGTGGACTACGATATCCTATTAGGTCGACCCTGGATGCGCAATGCCAGAGTTATCTAAGATTGGGGTAATGGCTTGATCTTCCTATGCAATAGAACAAAAGCCGTGAGGGTAGAGATGGACACTTGGAAGACCTCACCAGTCGACTTGGATACCATCTCCACGATGCTCAAAGGTAACGCTCAAGTCAAGAAGTCTTATGGGCCCTTGACTAAGTATGTCCCATGCCCAGAGGATGAGCGAGATTGGATGCATGTCCTTGCTACAGTTGACCTGCCGTTCTCGGATCATGAGGTATATAAGCAAGCCATCAAGATGATGGGCAAGTCTGATGGCATGCCCTCCGTACCACTTTGCATGATGGCAAGAACTCTTCGTGGGAGACCTAAGCCCGTCACCTTCCAAGTGCCAAATAACAAAAGAGAACTCTAGGAGGTTCTGGACTCCTTAACGGACAAGCTAGATGACAATCCAGCAACAAACTTCAAACCACTCCAATATCTCTTAGATGAATCCAAGTGGCAATGGACCAGGGTGCATGACCTAAACCTTATGTAGACTATACCCTAGTCCCAGATCAACGACAAGAGATATACCAAGCCCTAGGAGACGACGAGTAGTCTGATGCAGAGAACTCTAATGACGAGTACGAAGATTACCAATCCTTTAGTGAGATGAGAGTGAGGGTGAGATAGATACTGTAGAATACGACACTGAGGGACATGAAATAGAACAAATACGGGAAAACTCCAAGCCATAGAAAAAGAGTGTCTTTCGGATAGAGCGAGGGGTCATGTGCATGGATTGTAATTGCGCCTGGTTAGAACACGTAGGAGACATAGACTTGGAGCAAGTAGGAATAGCCTAACCGGGAACGACACCAATGCTTAGGACAGAATCACCATTTGAGCTGCGACCACCAGGGGAGACCACCTCTTCTAGCGAAGACGGGGAGTTCGACTCTGAGTCAGAGATCAGTTCGGATAGTGACCCAGAAATACATATGCCTCCCAAGACCCGACGCACCAAGGGGGACCTACCCATTCACCTGAAGTGCAGACGATTGAAGCAGAAAAGGGCGAAACAATCCAGGAATACACAAATAGACGAACAACGAAAACCGCGGGACCCTAAAAGATTTATGAAATTCAAGAAAGGAGATAGGGTAGTGATCCTGTTGGGTGCCAAACGGCAATGGCAGATGAGCGAACCAATCGAGGGACCATCTAAGGTCAAGGAGGTGAACCTAGCCCAGGAAGGAGAGACACCCCGACCAGCCTTCATTGCCGATGACTTGACCGAGGAAGAATAAACAAGTCTTGTCGCTCTCTTGCAAGAGTACGTAGACGTATTTCCTTAGTCCTTGGAAGAGTTTAAAGGGGTAGATCCGAGTGTAGTGACTCATAATATACCCATGACACCAGACGCAACGTCAGTGAAGCATCGACCGTACCCAATGAATCCAAAACACGCTCATGTTGTCAAAGAAGAGATTGATAAGCTGATGAGAGCGGGATTCATTTACGAAATTGAGCACACGGACTGGGTATCACCCATAGTCATCATGATGAAGAAAAATGGAAAAATTAGAGTGTGCGTCAATTACAAGAAGGTAAACGCTACTACTAAAAGGGACAATTGCCCATTGCCATACACTTAGCACATACTCTTGCTTGAAAAAGTGATGGGCAAGGAGGCCTACAATTTTCTTGATGGATTTTTAGGATACAATCAGGAGCAAGTGCATCCTGCCGACAGGCATAAGACTGCCTTTGCCACCGAGTGAGGAGTCTTTGCTTACATAGTCATGCCTTTCGATTTTTGACTAATGCCCCTGCCACCTTCCAATGCCTCATGTGCACCATATTTAAAGACATGCTTTGCAAATAATTGGAAGACTTTGTCAATGACCTCTGCGTTCACTTGACCTGGATGGAACACTTATACAAACTCCAAGTAGTCTTTGAGCAGTGTCACCTATATCATCTCTCCTTGAACCTCTTGAAATGCTAGTTTTGGGTGAAGCATGGATGCATCCTAGGCCATGTGGTGTCGAAGAACGGCATTGCCATTGAATCCTTGAAAGTTAGGGTTATTGTTGACCTTCCACCCCCCATCAACTACAAGGGAGTCCAATGCTTCTTAGGCCGTACGGGATACTATTAGCGGTTTGTATTGAATTACGCGTTGATAGCCAGACCTTTATACAAGCTGCTGATTGTCTTTGAATGGACTAAAGCATACCGACGAGCATATGAAGAGTTGAAGAAGGCTCTAACCACAACACCAATTCTACGAGCCCCAGATTGGACCATTACCTTCCACATGCGTATCGATGCTTCTAAATTTGCTGTGGGGGCAGTGTTGTGCCAACCTGGTGAGCACAACCTAGACTATCTAGTGAGCTTTGCTAGTAGACAACTCACTGAGATGGAAATGAACTACTCGACGATAGAACGAGAGGACTTGGCCATGGTGTTTGCTATGAAGAAGTTCTGGCATTATCTATTTGATATACCCTTTACCTTTTTTGTGGACCATCAAGCCTTGCTATATCTAGTGAATAAACCTTGCGCTACAGGACACATAGCTCGGTGACTCCTTCTGCTTTTGGAGTTTGACTTCTCCGTGGTTGTATGGAAGGGAAAGCAACACTACATGGCTGACCATATGTCACGCATCCCCATAGGAGAAGCCACTGGAGAAGGCATTGCCAATGAATTGCCAGACACCCATCTCTTCAACCTTTCTAGCGAGAGAGATTTATTCAAGGTTGAACTAATGCCATATTGGGCAAATGACATAGTCCAAGTGCTTGAGTACGGACTACCTGAGCGACCAATAGAGAAGGCAAGACTTAGGCGACTCATTCTCAAGATCCAACCCTACCAGTTGATAGCAGGCTAGCTGTATCGCCTAGGGCAAGATGGATTGCAACGCAGATGCATATGCGAGCATGAGATGCATGACGTGCTCTTAGAGACACACAACGGAATTACTAGTGGACACTTTAGCAGAGACACAATGGCCCGCAAGGTGCTACAGTCTCAACTATGGTGGCCAACGCTGTTTCGTGATGCAGCATAATTTGTTAAGCATTGTGACGAGTGTCAGCGGCAGACAAAGGTCTCGATTTGCAAGGATCAAACAGAGTTGATCCCAATCATTGTACGACAACCCTTTGAAAAATGGAAAATCGTCTTCATAGGACCCATCAGCCTCGCTGCATAGTATTCGCAGGCCAAATACATCATTGTGGCCACAGACTACCTAATGAAATGGAAGGAGGCGAGAGCAACATGAAAGAACGATGCTCGAACGACTGCCAAGTTCTTGTGGGAGCAGGTAATCTTGCGATTCGGCTGCCCCATCGAACTAGTCAGTGACTAGGGCACACACTTCATCAATGAAGTGATAGTACATCTCCTATCCACCTTTCTAATTATCCATCGGAAATCCTCTCCATACTACCCTCAAGCAAACGGCTAGGCAGAATCCATGAATAAGATTCTTGTCAATGTCCTAACCAAGGTAGTCTTTGCCTTGCGCAGCGACTGGGATAACAAGCTGATGGCAGCCTTGTGGGCTCACCGCACAGCTTATACAACAGCTGTCGGCCAGACCCCCTTTAGGTTTTCTTACGGAACTGAAGTAATTCTCCCTGTAGAATTCTTCGTGCCTAGCCTGAGAATCGCATTTCAGGAGCGATGGGAAGGAAAGGAGGCATGGACGCAACACCTAGTTGAACTCGAATGCCTCTCGGAGACTCACCTTCTAGCCACTCATGCGCTCATATGTGAGAAGGCATGACGCAAGAGCTGGTTTGACAAGCACGTCAAGCAACGCGACTTCGAACAAGGCGACTTAGGGCTCCTATACTTGGTTAAGGGACATAAGAAAAAAATGAAGTTTAGGGGTCTTGGACCTTTCAAAGTTCATGCAATCAGCCGAACGGGCAACGTCAAGATCGAGACTCCACACGATGAGGGAATAGGCTTCTTCAATGGCAGTCGTATCAAGAAATACTATCCTCCCATGCATCCTTTGCATGAGCCACCAATGTTGGAACTGCCTGTCAAAGTGTGGGTAGCCACAATCATTGAAGGCAATGAGGAGGATGAGGAAGCCATAGAGCCCGCATACCTGCTCATCACGGTCATTGCCAAGCAAATATGCGCCTCCAATGCCTTCATCGACGAGGGAGTAGACTTCAATGTCTTGACTCACGATCATTGGACCCAACTTGGTAAACCACCATTACAACCCACAAATGTCAAATTAAGCCCATATGCGGGCCGCTCATACGCACTTCTCGGCAAGTGCAGGGCTGTTGTTTCTATCGAGTCGTCTGAGACTATATCAATGATCTTCTACGTGTTGACAGATGCCAAAGAAACAGGCACGGAGTCGCTGCTAGGGCGAACCTTCAAAAAGAAAACTCGTTGCAACGTTAATTATGAGTTGTAGCACATCCACCTCGCCATAGGCAATGTTCGCATTGTTACAGCTTTTAGCAAGGGCTGTGCGACCTCACCACAGTCTGCAAGGCCATCGGTAGAAGTATTAGTAGCCAAATCTAAGGAGGGGGTAGTGCTCATCCAAAAGTTAAGGCCCAACAACCTAGGTTTCAATGGAAGCCTAAATAGCTACAACCGCCATCTAGGAGTCGATGCACACATCCTCATACGACATGAAGCTCTAAATATAGGAAACCAAGGCGCAGTCACAGATATTGGAGTATGATCAAGCAAAGGTGGGTCCCTAAAGCCCTCTTTCATGCGCAAAGCTACTATGAGGTGAATGCTTGGATATGGATCCCTAAAGCCCACACGGTCTACTCGTACGCCGCCCTCAAGCTTGATCACCCCAAGTCCCCTAGAACCTCAAAACCATAAGCCCCAGCACTTTCCAGACCCACATCCATCAAGCTCATCCACGCACATGCCCAAGAAAGTCGAAAAAGCCTATCGGCCCAAACGACAGACATTCTCACATGAGCCATCACCCGCTAGAGCCAATCCGACTACAATGATCCATTCTGAAGGCAGCAGTCCATTGGATGTAGCTGCTACTTCCCCAGCCCTAATCCAGGAGGTCCAACCGCAATCTCAAGAACACCTGCAAATGCAACTAATCATTGTCAAAGGCTCTAGTGCTATCAAACCCTAACCACCAGCATGTCTTAAACCCTCTTATGAGCGAAAATCATATTTGACACTGGCCTCAGATCTAGTAGAAGATACGGGGGATGACGTAGTTTATTGCATTAGACGACTAGATGCCACTTTCAGATAGCTAGCTTTTAGCTATGATCGCTTGGAGTTAGGCTTGTTGCCCAAACCTTTTGCAATTGAAATTCGTACGATGCCTTGTTCTTAGGAGACGTTTGAACTTGCCTTCACAAAAGCAGCTAACTCTGCTGCTGCATTGCTCAATAGCAAGATATCTAAAGAGCAAGCCCTCAAACAACGCCTCATCACGTCATATGATTAGTGAACCACTTCTGCCATCACCGACCAAGAAATTGCAGAATTATCAAAACATGCTGATACTGAATCCTCGTTCTTGAGGCACTAGTACACTCTTAGGTTGCAATGGAAAGTTGAAGGGTGCCAAGTCATGACAAACGCTGAGCAGCACCGCACAATCAAAACATCAGAGTACGACCCCACTTACGTTGTGCCAACCTCGTATAGAATGTTAACCACTCTTCGTGGCCGACCCTTGGAAGAGCACATCAAAGGACACCCTTACCTCGATCACCTATTGACTGAGGAAGAGCTACATATTGCTAGCCGCGTCGCTTTCGGTGACTTTCTAACAGATGTTCTCACTTACATCACACAAGTGGGCACTCGACCTTTTGATCTAGGCCGCGAAGCTCAGTTAGAGTACAACCCCGATTTCTACACTTGGTTCCTATGCCGATAACTCCTAGACCCATTGCAGAATGCCCTTGCCCCCTAATCTTCAATCCTAGGAAGGATTCTTCTCGAGTCGGCAGGGGAGGTGGGTGAGGTGAAACACATAAACACATAAACAACGAGCGAGGTAGGAAAAATGGCATGAGAACTTTGAAATAAAAGGAAAAAAGTTAAAGTCTGAAGGGAAGATTCAACATTGGATGGGATTTTAATGCTTTCATTCAATAAACATATAGAGTCTTTCTTTTTAATTATGACTTTTCTAGCGAATTATTAATTTGAAAGCACTAATGGAAACTTGGGATCATGACAGGAACAAAAGATGTCACAGCAAGACCACGCCCACCGACTTTCGTTCAGGGAGGAGGAAAGAATGCAATACCACATCACCCTTGAAAGCCGCGCCTACAACCAGCTCAAGTTCCGAACCATTCATAACATAGAGGGTGTGGTGGCCAAGGAGGAAGCAACCAAGAGAGTCATAAAGCAATGCAACCTCATCAAGTACCTCGAGAAATTTGGGCAAGAGCCTGACGACACAAAGTGTGTGGAGTTTTTCAGGACACATAACCCTGACCATGAGTGCGGCACTGTGATAGTGGGAAGGGGAGAAAATGCTAAACAGGTGCAGGTTCACTTAAACCCAGCCTTGGTGGAGAAGGTGTTGGGATTGGAGCCGAAGATAGAGAAAAAGCAAAAGAGGGATGTGTATGCCATGCTGAAAATGAAAAAGGAGGATGTGCTAACTAATGACATCATCAGCATCCAGGACATTCCTAATGTGAAAGCCAGACTACAAGCGAAGCTAGTGCATGCACTATTCTCTAGCCAGCACTACAACTCCTTAATTCATCGAAACATCGTGCCTATGCTGGAGAATGTAGCAGCTCACACCTTGCATGAAGTCGACTGGAACGGATATGTACGCAAAATCATTGACCAGGCGGCTAAAGCACTAGCTTTAGGAAGTACACCAGCAGAAGCAGGTGGGGAGTCCCTAGCTTCCAAGGCCACAGAAAGAAAGAAGGCCTCGTCCAAGGCCTCATTCATTGCCTATGGAAGCATTTTGACTGCGCTCATCCAGTAGGCAGTGAAGGAGACACAAGGTGCATAAGAAGGACAGGGAGAAATGCTTGATAGGTCACCCCCTCACCAGGACGAAGAGAGGTCCAGTGACAAGACCGAGAAAGTGATAAGGAAGGACAGGAACAAGGGGAACAATCGGGCAAAAAGCAGGCCAAGAAACCCAAGAAGAAGATGGCACAAAAGAAAACGATGCAGGATGAAGGCTGCAAGAAGGAGAAAGAGGATTTGGAGAAGGCAAAAAGAGAATCCCTCAAGGAGGCCGAGGAGAGGGAGAATAAGAAGAAACAGGAAGAAGAAAAAGCAAAGGAAGAAGTCAACAAGGCGAAAAGGTGTCAAAAAAGGAGGCTGAGAAGAGGAAAAGGAAAGAACAGGAAGAAGAGAAATTGGAGGTGGTACAGAAAAAACTCAGCATCACTCACTTGTAGAGCTCTGAGAGAAGAGATGATTCCACAACCCCCCTCCCCGCATTCCCAAGAGCAACAACAAGTTGGTCCATCTGCGGAGAGACAAGCCACACTTAGGGAAAGATGGAGAAAGCTAGTCGAAGAAACCAGGAAGAAACTAAGAGCCAAAGCAGTCGTGCAACCGTCCGCACCCCTCCCACCATGCCTTGATGATATCCCTGCTAGATTTTGCGCAAAGTTGGTAATTTGGGAGTGGCAGGAAAGAGAAAAAGACCCATTCACCTTCAGCTTTCTCATGCCCAACAGCCTGTGGAGGGTCCTACCGCTCAAGGTGATGGAGGAGGTGATCACGATTGGCAGCCGATTGGGACATAAGTGGCTGGAGGAAAGGGAGAGGACCCCCACTCTTTGGGGAAATGAAGAAGCTGAGTTTTGTCAAAACAAGGTGTTTGAAGTACCACATACTATACGGGGATATAACTGCCAACCCCTATGGAGGAGGCGGGTGTGCAACATCAGCATGCTTGCCTGGATGGCTTTTTGCAACACCCTGCCCTACGAGAGGAACAACTCCACATTCATGGTGAACCCTCGTAGGGTAGGTGTGGATTTTATTGCCACCCTCCATGGGTGTTATGATTTTCCTATCATCTACAACTCTAATGCTGCCTCCTTCGAACATGCCCTCCTCTTCGACTCGGGAAGCCTCCATGATTCCATGACGTGTTTCCTCACGGATTTCTCTTCATGCCCCAATCCAGCCTTTGTAACAACATGCAATTATCTTATTACTTAAGCAGGACCCGACCCCACAAGAACATGGCTTGCCTCCCCTCTTCTTTGACCCTAATGCCATCGACAGCTGTGCCATGACGTGTCTGATGATGAGGGCTAGCCTCCTCCCCTCTTTTTTCCTAGCTCTCCTAGAAGATATGAACGATAGCCAGTTCACTAGATGTAGTTATCCTTTCATCTCCACCACATCCGCATGAATCTGAAAGGATACATGCAAAGCTATCAATTTTTGAGCAAATCCATTTGACCCCTTCTCCACCTAAATCAAACGAGGAGAATTAGGCACTGGCTGTCGTTCTACTAGTGCAATACTATTTATATTATAAAAAGAAGAAGAAGAAGAAGAGAAAAAGCATGAAAGGAAAAGCAAGAAGAACATTACACACGGAATGGACAAAACAACTCACTTGCAGAAGCACTTAGCACCACATAAAGCATGATCAATGCACCTAGGGGTTCTCAAGTTAGGCGTACCCGGTGGCTTCGGTCGGATGGCTCCACTCCTAACCCCCTAGCCCTTTTTGCTCCCCCACTTCACACTTAGGGCCCATCAAGGGCAGGACATACCTAGGAAGGTAACACTCGCCTATGGTTAGACTTGTCACCCTAAGCTACTAGCACCGCACCTCCCTTTGCACAAATGGGGTCCTCAAGTGTCGGACATCACCCAGGCTAGCCTGTGGTTAGACTCAACTCCCCGTTCCACCAGCACGAGCACAATACACTACACAATAAGGTAGACATCCCCTTAGGTAGAGCACTGTACCATTTCCTTCCAGGCATCACAAAGGTGACAAACCACCGATTTCGGAGGCCCTTGCTATCCATTTGGCTTCTCCAACAAACGTCATTACCAAGCTTCCACGAGCACTCGAGTTTACATGTGGTCCTACCCTCACACGGCTACTTCGCCAACTGCCTATTAAACCCCAACAGCAGCCCAAGAGTGCCTATTAAACAAGCATGTTTATCATTCTTTAATCACACACCACAAGAGAAAAGAGAACACCAAGAATAACGAATCTTCATGCAACATCATATAGTGAATCTCCCACAGATTTATCACAACAAATCTTCATAGAAACCATCAAAGAACTAAAAGAACACAAAGAAATGATCAATTTTGAATGGAATTCATCACTTAGTATTCATATTTTATCATTTCATAGTATTCATAGCCTTCACAAATTTTCTTTCAATCTCTCTCATGTAAATACAATGTTTCTTCGTACAAATTGGCTATCTCTCATACACTATCTCTCTCACATATACTTTCTCTCAATAGTACATGATAACAACAAAGAATGACTCGTGTTTCTTCATCAATAGATTCTGTTTATATGTGTATGTGCATCAACAAGTTTTTACGTTAACCACCAACTAAATGGGCCAAGTGTTTCTAACCCTATCTTTTATGTTTATATGTGTATGTTCTATCTTAAGTGTGGAATGTGAGGGTTCCATTAGTTGTCAAGTCTTAGGCCCCTTCTGATTTGCAATATCCATTGGTTCAGGTTTTAAGTGTGGGGACGTATTTATTCTGCATACAATCATAAACACCCCTCTCTATTCGATGTTTAAATGATGCAATGTCTTTCCTCTGCCTTGTTGGGGTCCCTTCCCAACCCACTCATCCTATTTTACCCGGTCCTCATGGTCTTCCCTTCTCCCTTTTGGCTATTTCTCTATTTTTCTCATCTTTCCATGTGAACATATCTTTGCTTCATTCGAATTGCACTTTAGTGTCATTGTCTTATTCATGCTTTGATTGGGATATTTTTTCATTTTTCAGATCCTTGTTTTTACTTATGGTTCATTTGTTATTTATTTTTGACAATTGTTACGCTCTTTGGACGTATTTTTATAAGCATATCTCCTATCCTCTCGGAATTGAAATGTTACCTTAAAGCCCTTTCATCCATGTGCATTGGATTTTAATTTTCTTTTTTTTCCCTCTATTTTGAGCCTTGGTTCATAAGCTATTAATTTTTGAAGGATTTTACATAAATCAAATGTGTTTTTGCATGAATGTACCATTGTTGCTCCGAAGCAATGGCTTGACCTTATAGTCCTAATTCTCCCCTTCCCTTAGACATTCTTCCTTTTCATAGCCCTTCCTTTTCATGCATGGATTGGCTGTTACTAATTTTAATGTATTTATGTGTATTTTTCTTTTGTAGTTTTGGCATTTTTTAATGTGAACACTCATGTTTCTCATCCAAACCATGTTCTCACTTGATAACCATGGGAGTCACCTCAAACCAGATATTCTTCCTTCTTATTGCCTTTTGTTCTAGTGGATAAAATTTTCGTTAATAATTTTTGATTGCGTTTTGTGTGCATTTTTTGATATTTTATTCATGTGAATGCTTCTTATTGCCTATTGAAAGCATCATTAAGTCGACCACCCCGTCCCCCCAGTTGTCTTGCTCATTTTTTCTTTTTTCACTTCTTCATCTGACATTCGGTTGATCCCCAATTAAAATTCCTGTGTTTTTTTACTCATTGACGTCCATGTGTGCCGCGTGAACACCTAGTTCACGTCTCGTGATGTTTGTCATTGGGTCCACTCCTCATTGAGTTGGCAAGCCATGCCCCTCCTATTCTGTTTTATGGAACATGTTAGTGACTACGAGATCAATGTGCTCCTGGGTCCCGACACAACGGAACGAGATATTGAGCTTCCACACCCAAGCAATGATGGGATCCTTGGGCACCCCCTTATTATTTCAAGAGGTTGAGCACATGATGCAATAGGCTAGTTCTCACCTAGCCTCCCGCATGGAGCACAAAAACCTACCAATGTAGTGAGCTCTCCTAGGCCTTTCCTCAAGCATGTACCCACTCCCTCTCTCACCCTCTATGATCCTTCACATGCAAGGAGAATGTGTGAGGTGAGGCATGAGAGAGCATACATGAGAAGGAGAAGGAGGCTTCACCCTTCGTCCCTCGCTTTCCGTCACTCCCTCTCCACACACACACACACACACACTCACACACACACTCTCTCTCTCCTTAGCTCACAAATGTCAAGAAGGTAGATAAGAAGTTGGCAACACAAGAATAGCCTCTTCTATTCATCTTCATCCCTTTTATACAAATTTTTAGGGTTATGGTTTCCCCTTTTCCCTTGGGTAGCCTACATATCTTTTGGCCAAAAGACTATTCTTCTCAATCTTGCACACCTTAGACCATATTCATAAGCCACATTCATGTGTTACGACCTTGCACAGGAGGAAGCCTGGCTCTTAGGGTAGTGTCACAAAGCCAAAATAAATTATTAAAATTTCCAAAATCTTTCAAGATCTTATTAACCTTCCAATATTTTCATTTATTTTTTGAGAATTCAAGAGTCTTCTAAAATCCAGTTAACCTTTTTCCTCCTCTTAGAGGAGTGCCAGTCCTATGGCACTCTCTCCTGGATGATGCTGTTGGTGAGAAGTGCTAGAGTAGTGGAGGAGAACATCTCTAGAATGCAATGAGGTGAAGCAGGTTGTGCTAAGGATTATTGGTGATGAAAGGAAGAGTTTTGAGTTGAGTGTAGGCCATCGATATTGTTGGATTCTTCAAGCATCTATGTACCTGTTATTGTGCTCTCCTTAAAGGGGTGACTACCTATCCATGTAGTGCAAGGTGCCTGTGCAGTAGAATTGGGAGATGGATTGAGTTCCAAGTAAACTTAAAAAATTGTCCCACACGAGGACCCAATTCATGAAAAGTCAAGGAGACAGGTCTATTGAGTGAGCTTGAGTTGTCCTACCCTTGAGATGCCCTGAAGTTGAGTTGTGGGGGAAGGGGCTCTAGGTGCATTGTAGTGGGTGATGTGCTTCTACCTCTCTCTTCTTCTTTTTCTTCTTTTATAAAAAGAATAAAATAAATGGATTAGATACATGTGTTTTTCTTTTGTTAGGGTCGGCTTGAGTGAATAGAGTAGGCACCCGCTTAGTGACCAGATACTCCTTCCATGATGCACAAAGAGATAGGTTGGATTCTAGGTAGAAGGGGCACATGCAAAGGGAAAATTTGATGTCCACCATGTCACGCTGGAGCTCAATGCAGTAAGGTGTCAAGAAGGCGGAAAAATGAATGAAAAAGCGGGAAGAGGATGAAAAAAGAGTAAAGACATGCAGGCGGCCTCTAAAGCTAAGCTGGGGCCAAAAGAGTAATTTTAAATAAAAGGTGCCTCAAAAAACTACAAAAGCTCGTGTAAAAGAGCGTCAAGCTCCCTCCTGTGCCAATTGTAAAGTATTAGATGGGTGTAGGCTAGAGGCATAAGGCTAGAAGAGGGAAATAGAGAAAGGACCTTGCCACAATGGCCGGTCATGTAAAAAAAGGGGATGGGTGCCCATGGGATTTTAGGCCTTGTATATAAAGTTCAAAAAGGGAATGGAAGATCATTCTTTGGTGTGTGGCTAACAAGAGCTCTCTTATTTTTCTTCTCTTCTTCTCTTCTCCTTGCTTGTGTGTGCTCTTGAGAGAGGGAGTGTGAGAGAGTGAGTGTGTGGGAGTGAGGGATCAAGAGGGTGAAGCTCTTCACCATCTCCTCTTCTCTTCTTCTCTTCTCTTGCATGTGAGGATATAGTGAATGGAGCTTGGAGATGGAGGAGGCTTGAGGATGCTTGAGCTAGCATCTAGGATCGTGGAGCTACCGGTGTGTGCGAGAGAGAAGGCAACTCATATCGGCATCAAGGTAAGCTCACTACACTCGTAGGATTGACGGCGCGTCGGCTAGGTGAGAGATAGCCATTAGAGCTCGCTTGGAACGCTTGAAACAGTAAGCGGTCCATGGGTCTTGGTGGTTGAGCGAAAGCTCCCACATTTTGGTTTCGTTGTGTTGGGACAACGGATTCAAGCTTGAGTGCTTGCACGCCTCATATCGAGCATCAAAGTAAGGGATTCATCCCCAAAACGGAGCTTGAGATAGGTAGGAAGTTTGGGTGTTTTGATCTTCGAAAAAAATAAGTGTTTTGGGTTAGTTAGTTTGTTTGATGATTGGAAAACATGGAGAAATCATTTTAGTTTGTTGCTTTCGATTCTTATTGCATTTAGCATAGGATAGGATTAGGAAATCGAATCAGGAAAGGATAGGGTTTACTGTTGCAAAACAGGGCATAAATCATGCAAAAAATGGCAAAAAGCTTGCTTGGAATGTTTAATGTCGGCAAGTGAGTGATTGGGAGCATCAAAACCTTACCCGGGGGGTTTTTTTAAGAGCCAAGAGGCCAAAGGAGAGCTCATTTGCAACCATTGCAGTGAGAGAGAGAGAGAGAGAGAGAGAGAGAGAGAGAGAGAGAGAGAGAGAGAGAGAGAGAGAGAGAGAGAGAGAGAGAGAGAGAGAGAGAGAGAGAGAGAGAGAGAGAGAGAGAGAGAGAGAGAGAGAGAGAGAGAGAGAGCCCCCGCAAAGATTCGATTTGATCTCGTCATCGGAGAGCCTACTGCTCACCTCAGGCATATCAATCACTTCCCTTGGCACCTTAGTTAGGATCTGGAAGTTTGTGCTTGGAGTGATTGTCTAAATCGTGAGATTTGATTGAAATCGTCGTCGCGTGGCATTCGTCGTGCCGCATTCGGCCCGTTCGAGCGGCCGTTTTTGGGCCAAGTCCTAGACTCGACCCCTTGCCCCTTGCCATTCGGCCAACTCAGCCCGGAAACCCTAATCGTCCCTCACCCCAAAGCCCACTTGACCCCGTTTACCAGTTCAGCCCTCGGCCAAGACTCAATTCGGCCCTTGGCCCAAGACCCAACTCGGCCCTCCACCCATGTGCCTCGGCCCATTCGAGTGATGGTACTCGACCCTCGGCCCGCGAACAATTCGGCACTTGGACCAGTGTGTTTCGGCCCTCGGCCCATGTGCCTCGGCCCATCTGAGTCACCCACTTGGCCCTTGCAATTCTTACTAGTTGGGCCGAGTGTGAATTTGTCTCAAACTTTCAAAAATTTGACCTGACCCGATTAGGGCTCAGCAATGCAAAGTGTCTAGGTCCTCCTGATGCTCAGAACTTGATTCTGGCGCACGGAATAGACAAAATCGTAAGGCGCAGCTGCTTAGCAGCTTGAGTGGGTTGTTGCGAGACCTAGAGACCTAGAGACCTAGAGGCAATCCCGCTGAGCCACAAAACCTTGACTGGACAAAAAAAAAAAGAGCAAGGCAATGTAATAGAAAAACCCTAAAACCCTAAAACCTTTCCTTCCAGGCATCACAAAGGTGACAAACCACCTATTTCGGAGGCCCCCGTCATCCACTTGCTATCCATTTGGCTTCTCCAAGAAACCTCATTACCAAGCTTCAACGAGCACTCGAGTTTACATGTGGCCCTATCCTCACGCGACTACTTCGCCACAACTGCCTATTAAACCCCAACAACAGCCAAGAGTGCCATGGGACTAGCACTCGTCTCAGAGGGGGTTAATGTTAACCCAAGTCAAGAAGGCGAAAAAATGAATGAAAAACCGGGAAGAAGATGGAAAAAGAGCAAAGACACACAGGCGGCCTCTAAAGCTAAGGTGGGGCCAAAAGCGTAATTTTAAATGAAAGGCGCCTCAAAAAACTCCCAAAGATCGTGTAAAAGAGCGCTAGGCTCCCTCCTGTGCCAATTGTAAAGTATTAGACGGGTGTAGGCTAGAGGCATAAGGCTAGAAGAGGGAAATTGAGAAAGGACCTTGCCACAATGGTTGGTCATGTAAAAAAAAGGGGATGGGTGCCCATGGGATTTTAGGGCTTGTATATAAAGTTCAAAAAGGGAATGGAAGCTCATTCTTTGGTGTGTGGCTAACAAGAGCTCTCTTATTCTTCTTCTCTTCTTCTCTTCTCCTTGCTTGTGTGTGCTCTTGAGAGAGGGAGTGTGAGAGTGTGAGAGAGTGAGTGTGTGGGAGTAAGGGATCAAGAGGGTCAAGCTCTTCACCATCTCCTCTTCTCTTCTTCTCTTCTCTTGCGTGCGCAACTATGGTGGATGGAGCTTGGAGGTGGAGGAGGCTTGAGGATGCTTGAGCTAGCATCTAGGATCGTGGAGCTACCGGTGTGTGCGAGAGAGAAGGCAATTCATATCGGCATCAAGGTAAGCTCACTACACTCATAGGATTGACGGCGCATTGGCTAGGTGAGAGATAGCCATTAGAGCTCGCTTGGAATGCTTGAAACAATATAAGCGGTCTGTGGGTCTTGGCGGTTGAGCGAAAGCTCCCACATAAGGAAATAGCAACATGGCTCTCATATGAAGCCATATCATAGCCACTTTGTCAATACCTACATTCACATTAAAGAACAATGGCAGAAGCCTCTCCTCATAGGGTGTAATGGGATGTTTTAGCAATACAATGAGAAGGTGGAGATAATTGTAGGTAGTGATGAAAGATGATTTGGGCAATTGGTGAAGACAAAGTGGCAGAGGGAGGGAATGAGGTCATTGGGCTGGAACAGGTAGGTCTTATTAGGGTTAGTGGCTCTAATGTTGGGAATATTAGGGAAATTATACCTACCATGATCTTGTTCATTATAGTTCTTGCCATGCCGATGAGGATAAGAACATCAAAATGGATTCATGTGGGCAAGATCACTAGCATAAATGAAAGACTTCCCAAGCCATCTAATCATTTTCTAGGATGGGATACTTCCAATCCGGTTGTCCTAGCCATGATTTCTGTGGCTTCATGTCGAGATAGTGGCTTTTGATTTGGGTGGGGTGAAAAGATTCTCTCAAGGCATCCATATCCAACTTCACTGCACACATTTCTGTTATGCTGATGGCTACTTAGATGAGAATTCTTACAGTTTGTGGTTGCAATGGCTCCCTGAACTTGGCTTGTTCACCTATTTTGAAATCAAACACTACTGATTCCACTTGGTATTTTTGTACTACCATCTTAGGATCCTCTTGCTTGAGGGTCTTCCACTCTTTGGGACTGTGCTTTGGGATCTTGAGATGGTGGAGGAGGTTGATCTTCGACTCTTTGGAATCGTGCTTTCAACTCTTTGGGGTTGTGCTTTCAACTACTCCATCATGGATTCATAGGCTCCTCTTTGCTTGAGAGCCTTGTTTGTAGCTTCATGGGAGGATAAACTAAGTCAAAGTCCTTCAAATTTGGCAATTTTGTGGGGTGGAGTCATGGTTGAGGGTGGTTCAAAGGCCATTGGGGATGGAGAGGGGAGATCTTCTTGTATGAAGCATATGGCATACAAATCTCATTCTTCATAGCCTTTTTGTTGGAGCTGGCGTATGAGATCTTTTTGAATGGGCCCAACACTTATCAAATTGACTTCCTTAGCCTACTTCATGCCTTCTATCGTACTCAAATCTACCTCAAGTTGAATCTTAAGCTCGGTTAGATCATTTATTTGTGGCACTTGGATTCAGAGTGCTGCCTTCTTCCATAGTTCCTACTGCTTATTATTACTGAAGGCAATTTTTTGGGTAATCAGCTTGAGTTGAGAGTCCAGCTTCTCGTATAATGTAGTGGCCAGTTTAGTGGACATTTTCATCAAGGTGGACTATTGCACTTTCTGTGCATCCTCTTGTACTGAGGCAATTGCTTGGTTCATCCTAGTGGCCATAGTCTCTTGTAGCTCCTTGTAGGTAGTCCTCCATCGTTCTTTCTCTTGCAAGAGTTTATTGCACACACTGTCTCTTTCTCTTGCAAGAGTTTATTGTATGCTCTCTCTCTCTCTCTCTCTCTCTCTCTCTCTCTCTCTCTCTCTCTCTCTCTCTCTCTCTCTCTCTCTCTCTCCCTCTCTCGCAGTTGCAATTTTTCTTTTTCTTGAGAGAGCTCCACCTTAAGCATTAGCACTCTGCTCTTTAGGTTAGCCAATTGTTGCCCCAACCTACTCATTATTTCCTCATCTTTTTGGTAGATTTCCTTGTGTGCCTCAATTTTTGTTGCTTGGGCCTGCAATGTTGCATCCTTCTCCTATATTTGCTACTGTAGCTCCTCCCATAATGGTATGTCTTTCTTGCTCATCTCTTGAGGGGGTCCTACTTCTTTTGTAACTCTCTTTTTGAACTCTTCTTCCCTCTCTTGGAGAGCTTGCCCCTTCTCTTGTAGGTATCCCTGGAGGTCTAGCCTCTATTTTTTGGCTTGGAGAATGAAGCTCCTATAGCTCTCATTGACTTCTTCGGGCTTGGCTTGTGCATTTTGCTTTTTTTCTAGTGCTTTGCTTTTGCTACTCTTGAGTGAACATTCTTTCACAGTTTCCATGCCACCCATAGAGCCTAGTTGTGTGGAGAGAGTGCTTGTACATCCTCATATTGGCGTTCCTATTGTGGTGTGGATATTTGTTCTACAAGCTTGACCATCTAAGCTTGCAAGCTCTTTAGTTGTTTCCTTTGCTGTTCCATCTAGTTTTGCAAGTTGAGAAGGAGAGTTGACTCAGCTGTGGTGACTTCATTAAGCTTCTCCTTTCCCTTTCTGGAACTACCTTATGCTATTATCTCATCAAAGTGTGTGCGAAGGAATCTTCCATGGGGTTTCGCACCGCGTGCTCTGATAATCTTCCATATACTTCTTCTGTTCCTCCTACCTCTCCTACTCTTTCCTTTCATATTCTTCCTGCATGATTCTAAGAACCTTTTCTATCAATGCATCATCATCCTCACTATTGTTCAATCTTTGTCGATTTCTTTGTTCTATCTCGTGCCTTTGTCATGCTCTTCTCTTTCAAGCTATGATATCCTAGAAGGTCTAATAACTCTAATGCACTGCCCCAATCTATGATGGTGTTTATGACTTCCACATGATGGGCCTTCAGGGAGGAGACCTTCTGAACTTTGGTAAGCAAAATTGTGATCCATAATGCATTTACATCTTGTTTGACCAAATTATTGGTTAGTATGTTCTCCAGGAGCCACTTGAAACATCCTGTTTTGTAATGTGGAAGGCTTATGGTTTAAGAAGAGGTGGTGAAATACTTGAGCAATGATCTTCAACTTTTCCTCCTTAATGCCATTAAATTGTACTCCCTTTTGAGACATGATTGGATCATCCCAATGTTTGGGCACTTCCACTAATCTTGAACTTTTGATGTATCTTCCTATTTTTGGTTTGATTCTTAGTGCCTTCTCGATTGCTTTAGGAGTGATTTGAATGAGTGCCTTTTCTTCCTTCCAATGGCCATCATCTTGCCAATGATACCTCAATGTGAAAGCTTGTCTTTCTGGTTGATAATTGGAGATGACTAACACACATGCTGTGTACTACACCGGGGTTGCAACACGTTTGGTGCATTGCCTTAGCCCACATTTGATTAGGAGATGACCAAGCCAGGGATATCATGCTATCAATCCTTTTACGAAGCATGTTGTGCAATATTGCAGATGGTCCACCTTGTGCATCTCCACTTTGATGCCAAAATCAATGCATTTTGTTGAGTGGTAAAGATGGTTTTACCCTTGTTAAGCACACCTTTTATCAAGATTTTTTTGTAGGCTTTCATTTCCTGAAAAAGATCAAGACAATATACGAGTTATTTTTTCCTTATGCTTTTCTTACAATAATTAGATATTTTAATTTGTACCTTGTATGTGTGCATTCATTGCATGATTAAACCTCATGACTTACCCAATTCTTACCATGTGATTACAAAAGGGATTACTTGTTTCATGGTTCATGGTTGGTAGGTTATTTGTTGGGACTAGTCATAGTCATCAGTTTGCATCGATCTGTGGTCATGAATTGGCCTTAGACTTCCCTCCCTCCTGCAAAAGTGAGTCAAGCTTCCCAGCTTGGAGAGGGGGTCAAGTGTGTACTACAATTTTTGTGTTAGGAAAAATTTTTATATGTACAAGGGAAGGAATGGTTTTATTTGGTTTGTACAAAGGGAAAAGGGTCCAGAATCCACCAGGCATAGAGGTTTGGTTTGTATTGGAGGTCCACTTGAGCATCTAGGTCATTTGGTTAGACAAGCAACTCATAGAGATAGGCTGAAAGGTAGTCTAGGAGTGTGGGGCCGTTAAAATCACTAGCAACATGGAGCTCTTCTTCTATCAGTAGTTTGTCGAGGAGGGGATGGTGCAACAACTGTTTAGGTGGAGTTAATGCTTATGCTTCAATGATTGCTTGGAGAGAAGTTGATTCATAGTAAGTTGGGTCATGTTTTAATAAGCTAACCATTCTTTGATACTCCATGGTGGTGACCACTTTACTACCCACGAGTGTAGCGGCTTCATGGTACATCATGAACCATTTCTACAAAAAGCGATCGGAAGAGCTACATAGTTGCTGAAGATTGTTAGTAACAAAAGGATCGACAAGGATTGTTGCACTCAAATGAGATGAAAATATTCGGTAGTCCTTTAATTGGTCCTATGGGATTTCTTGTGCCAGTTGTTCCATAATATTAATGCTTTTTCGAAAGAAATATTCATGTTCTTCCTAGGTAGGACTCCATTGAGAGGCTAATGTAACCATATTAGTGTAAGCCATTCCTAAATCCATCATGGTGAATAATTTAGCAAATATGCCAAAAGTAGTGTCCAAGAGTGTAAAACACTTTGCAATAGGTTTTTGGGGTTGGTTTGCTAAGTCTTTTTCCATCTAATAGATTGAGCGGTACGAGGGTGACTTTTTGAAGTGGCTAGGGATAGCAAGTTGATAAGAGCTAATCCTGTAAGGGGCCAAGGTATAGGTATCTGTGAGGAGGGTTTTTGTTGCCTTGTTAGTAGTAGATTTTTGTGGAGATTCGCTAGTAGAGCTAACCAAATGGATTCGAGTGATGGGAATTTAGGAGAATTGATAGGGGAGTTGGGAGTGGCTAGTGCATGACTCGGAAGATTAGTCAACTTGGGTAACCATAGCTTGCAGATGCCTTGATAGTAGCCTTTGGCATCTAACAGTCTCTTGGGGACCCAACATCGTGAAGAGTGTGGGATGTGGCAAGTTTTCTTTCACTAAGTAGAAGGGTCATTGCTACTAGGGCAAGAGAGGGGTATTTTGGTTGCCATTGCCAATGCATTGTGGAGCTAATATGGGACTTTTTATGAGGTTGGTCACAGAGGAGTTTGACTAAAAATGTTGTGGCTTTTTTGTGTGCTTGGGTGGGGCAAGGCCATCAACAATGGTGGAATTAGGCTATCCTTGTTTGGATGCAAAGGCAGTGATGATATGGGTGTCAGCTAGCTGTAGGTTGAATCCTTTTGTCAACAAAGTTGACATTAAAATGGGTAAGATATTTAAAGGTACATCCCAGGAGAATCTCTTTCCCTATACCTTTGATGTTTGGAAGAACATAGAAGAGGAGTGGCGTGCTTCTTGTCTCAGTTGTGATTGTGAGCTTGCATCGACCCAACAAAGTGTGTATGGTCATTCTCCATAAGGTTGAGTTTGGCAGTGGTTGGCTACAATAAAGGTTTCCCTAACTGTGTCCAATAGTAGTATGGAAAAATGTTATAGTCAACCCCTTCATCAATAAGAGCAATGGTCCATATTGAGCCGACTTCTTTGTGGGACGGATACGAAGATATGTAGCTAGGATCAAAGGTTTGTCATCTAGTTCTATGATGCTGATGGTGACAACACAGACATTCACGAATGGGGCCACATGTTTTTCGTGTTCGAATTATTCATAGAATGTTTTCTCAATCTATAACATGGGGCTTTCTGCAAATACCATAGGTGGGTGGTTCATGTAGGGCATGGCCGAGTGGATAGTATTTTTTGATTCTAATGTTGTTGAAATGTCTGATAGATTGGCCCTCTAGTGATTTCAACTCAACATTCCCTGTCCTATTGATGATTGCATGGACACGGAAAGGACCGAGGCCATGTAATTTGAGTTTTTGTATGTGTCCTTTAATTGAATATAGGAGGACTAAATCCTCTCTATTGAAGGACCGTTGTTTGATATGCTGGTCAAACTAGGTCTTTCGTCTGGCCTTCTCAGCACCAAGCAGGGCATGAGTGACAAGTAGGTGCATTTCAATCAATTGTTCTAGTTCCACTAGTTGTTGTTGCCATGCCTTAGTGCCTTCCCAGTAGTAGCATCGAAGTGTCCTTCATCGAGCAATACCACCATGTGCCTCTTGCAGGACTTCTTCAACTTAATGTTCACACACACACCTCCAAAGAAGACCATTCCGTCTAATCGATATAATTGACCAGTGATCAACTTGTATGGCATCTCCAATCCAAGAAAGAAGTGGAGAATCCCAAGATCCGTCATGTCAAACTCTTGCCGAAGAATAGTTCGAGTGTGATCCACCTCCTGAGTGTCACTTTGTGTAATGATAAGATCATCAACATACAAAATAAGAAAAACACAATGGCCACCCACAACCTAGAAATATAGGTTGGGATCATGATCGGAGCAATGAAAACTGCTCTACACAAAGAAGTGGTCAATTCGTTGGTACCAAGCACAACGAGCCTGCTTCAGGCCGTAAAGGCATTCCGCAACTGGTAGACATGATCCTCCTACCCTTGCACAAGAAAATTGGGAGGCTAACCACTCTGCACAAAGAAGCAGTTAGTTCGTTGGTACCAAGCACAAGGAGCTTGGTTCAGGCCGTAAAGGTCTTCCGCAACTGGTATACATGATCCTCCTACCCCTGCACAAGAAAATTGGGAGGCTATGAAACATAAATCTCCTCCTCAAGGAATCCATTCAAGAAGATAGACTTGATGTCCATTTGATAGACACGCCAGTGGTGGTGGGCAACAAGAGCCAAAGTAACTTGAATAGTAGACATTCGATCCGTAGAAGAAAAGGTCTCAAAATAATCCAAACCTGCCCACTGTGCAAAACCCTTGGCAACAAGCCTAGATTTATTGTTGTCCAAGGAACCATCAACACGATACTTGGTCTCTTAAAGACCCATTTCACACCTATCACCTTCCACTTTGTGGGACGCGGTACAAGCTCTCAAGTTTCATTTCGCTTGATGGAATTGGGCTCATCCTGCATAGCCTGCCTCCAAACATCTTGAAGAATCTTAGACTTAAGAGCATAGTTCACACAGAGTGAACTATCCCGCTGGGCCTAAAGTGAACTAATCGGCATGGACCTATAGGAGTAGCAAGAAAGTGAAACACCGGAATTCTGCATAAGTTGCCTGTACCACGGAGGAATCCTAAGAGACGCCTGCTACTGTGAGGGAGACTATGTAGCATCTAGAACCTGCAAAGCACCTATCTATGAAAGGGACTCCCCCTCACCAGGGGAAGGTAGATCCTCCTTGTCAGAAAAAGGCTCCCCCTTTGACAGTTGTGTATCCCTAAAAGTATCCGAAAGGGACGCGGAAGGGGTAATAGAACTTGACGAAGAAGAAGTTGCATCCGTCAAAGGTGGAAGGGAAGCCAAAGTAGTGGGCAAAGAAGGAGGAGGAGGGGGAGGAGCCAAGGACGAAGGTGTGCTAAGAGGAAACCTGAAAGGAAGAAGAGGGATAGAGGGTGGGAGAGGGTCAGTTGATGATGAAGTATCACCTGCAAGAGAACCATCAATAGGATCCTTGGAAGCCATACCTTCATCGAAGATCACATCCTTGCTCATCTCAATCTTTTGTGTCGTTGGGTCGTAGAGCCGATAGGCCCTTCGTGGTCATTCTATAGCCCATGAAGATAAGCCTCTACGACTTCGAGTTGAGCTTTGTTTGCCTCTTCTTCTTGTTCACATGGACATAGGCATCATATCCAAATATGTGAATATGAGACAAAGAAGGCTTCCTCCCAAAGAAAGTCTCATAGGGAGTCATGTCCTATAAGTCCAAAGTTGAAGAACAGCTGCACATGTGAACCACAGTACCCACTGCCTCACCCCAAAGGGAATGAGGAAGACTCCGATGCTGAGCTATCTCCACCATGGTCCGATTTGCATGCTTTACCACACCATCAGAGAATGGTGTGTTCATATGGGAATAGTCGACCCGAACATCGTGATCCCTGCAAAACTGAGAGAAGAGGTGAGAAATAAACTCGCCACCATGATCATCTTGGACACCACAAACTTTGGAAGTAGTTTGCATCTCGGCAAACACCTAGTACACATCGCTCTTGTACTCCAAAAAACAGGGCCACACATAACGACTAAAGTTGTCAACAATCAACATCAGATACTTGGCCTTCCCTAGAGGGAGGTTGTGCCCATAGGAACCAACTCCAGTGGAGAAGAATCCCTCCTTCGAAGCAACCTGTGGGTGAGGCTGCTTGTGTTGCTTTCCCCTCAAGCAGTTGGGGCATAAAGTGTGAAGAGGAGGGAAATTAGGAAGTCCCTCCACCATCTTCCTTCGAGAAGCCCACCAAATCGCACCAAGGTTTAAATGACCATAACGATCATGCCAAAGCATCCCAAGCTCATGGGAAACCCTCGTGGGGCTAAAGCTGTGAGCTTGTGGAGCCCACCCTCCTGTGTACCTATCCAAAGAGCTACACATGTAGAAGCATCCTCCACAGTGACCACATCCTAGGTGAAAATAACTTGGGTACCTAGATGTGTAAGACCATGGACAAGACAAGAGGTTAAAACCTAAATCAAGTACATAAAGAACTTTGGCGGAAGAAGAACACCTGTCTGAGAACAAAGGTAAAGTCCCCACGCCTCGAACATGAACAATAGAATTGTCACCAATGATGACAATGTCCCCTTTGGAACGTATATCCTAAGCCAATCCTTTCCTGAAGGTCATGTGAGAAGATGTGCCGCTGTCCACAAGCTAAGGCTTCTCCTCTGTGGTAGAAGCTGGGGTTGTATCCTCCACCACAGACAAATATACGAAGGCAGACTCTGTGGTAGTGGTTGTATCCTCTGTGGTAGAAGCCGAGGTTGTATCCTCCACCATAGACAATGTACGAAGGCAGACTCTGTGGTAGTGGGGGTAGCCTTTGAATCCTTCGAATCCTTCTCCTTTGGCTTCAAATGAGGGTACTTTTGCCAACACTTCTCTTTAGGCTGAGTTCCCTTCTCCCACAATGTGGGCACTTGGGCTTCTTTTCCTTCAAATCCTTTTGTTCCTCTTCCTTATTGTCCTTGGCCTTCTCCTTCTATTACTTCTTCTTCTTCCCGCCACCTGTACTTGTAATAAAAGTGATGCCAGGAGGCATATTTCATGGTGGATTCCGTAAACTTTGATGACCAGGGCTCATACACAAAGTGGATTATTTGTGCGAGAAGTTGATGGGGACGCCTATCCTTTTCAGGCATTTCATTAATTTAGTGTGTACATGGGTGATTCCATAGCAGGTGATTCCGTAAAATACATATTAAATTAATAAACTTTTATGAGTTTAGAGTGCGCACTCGTAATAAATTAAGGTTAGGATTGATTTCTAACCAGTTGATTTATTTATGTAGCTAAAGACTGCTAGGTATTCACTTTTGTCGGTTTAATTGTATTATTTTACTAACGATTGTGAATGCTTCAGTTGATGTGTAGAGATAGCAGTAGTGGCAGAGGAAAGCATTGGAGGATAGTGAGTATTCGAGTTATCACTTATATTTTGATGGGCGCATACCTTAGGCATGGCGCCTATATTTTGTCGCGCCTATTTATTGAGGCGTTGGATATTTATTTATTATTTTGTATGCGCATAGGCGCACGATTATGATATTTGTATTTGGACATTGTATTGGGTACGCCTGACTCTTTGGGCACCGCCCATTAGCTTTATTTCTATTTTGTGCTAAAAGCAAACTCAAAAGCTAAAAGCTTGCTATTTTGTAATTTGGGCTATTATTTGAGCTTGAAGATGATTAATATATAAAATACATGCTTTGTGGAGCGCTCACACAAGGCATGGCGGGAGATTGCATCCAATTGGTCTCTTGTTCATGTTGTGTATGCTTTTTACCTTGAGTTTTGTGCAAAAAGTAGAGTTCTTTTGTTATTGGGGACCTTCCGGCATTCACTACGCGAGCATACATCATCCGATCTGTGCACCAGTGGTATCAGAGTGAAGCTGAGATCGAGAGCTTCCAATTGCTACCCATCTTGTGCGAAGGCGGAGCTCTTGGAACGATCGAGCTCTATGGTCAATCTCATCGCGAACGGTCGATACGGGTGGATTCCTGGCGGTCAAGAACCTCTGTTTCCATCCTCAGATCGCGAAGGACCGGCCTGCAACAGCGGAGGACCACTCCTACATCCTCTCATACAAGTCGTGGTTACACAGAGATAAGTCTTCAAAACTTCATAAGCTTCAAAGCTTAATACAAAGCTTATAAAGCTTAAAGAAGCTTTAAAGCTTCACAATTTTAAATCTGCGCACCAAAAAGCCTTGGTGGGGCTAGAATCATTGGTCTCCACCTCTCTGAGTCGCTCGTCATGCTCCAAGAAAAGTGGTGAAAGCTCCTCCCATAAGAGTTTCTCTTAGGTCCTCGAGGTGATAAGGTTGGTGTAGAAGACATCGAAACAAGGAGATGGTAGTTGAGTCGAAAGAATCATAGCCATGTCTTCAGAGCAGATCTTCCATCCAAGAAAGGCAAGCTTACCCCTCATATCCTCCATCTTCGTGATGTGCTCCTTCCCAGAAGGAGAAGCATCAAGACTGAGCATCCGCAACTTCTTCTTTTAAGAGAGTTCTTGAGGGCAAACGTCTTTTGTTGATACAAAGACACAAGCTTTGGCCATACTTTCGCCGCAGTCGACAACCTGCGAACATGTACAAGAACAGAATCATGTAGACTCAAAAGAGAAAGGAATGGGCTCAAGAGTTGAGCTGATCCAATAAGGCGGCACGGTCCATGGCAACCCCATCATCAGGGTCCTCCTCAAGACGAGGAATAGGTAAAGAAACAAGCACCTATATATCAAAAGTGTCAAGGATGCACTCCACCTTGTACGACCATAGGGAATAGTTGGAACCATCCAACTTGTCTTCCTTGGAAAGGAAGGGAGAATGGGTATTTGTATAGAGGGAATCAGGGAATGCATGCAAACATCTAATGGATGCTTCTCCGATGGCGCTGTCATAGTAGACGGAACCCTCTTAGATACATGGACAAAAGAAGGACGGTTTGAGAAGACTCATCCCGTCTGTGAGCATGAGACTCGCGATAGTCATGTCTTCGTTTGGAGGAGTGGTGAGAAAGAAGCTCCTCCTCCGAGTCATCAAAGCTTGAAAACTAGTAAGACATACTTCAAATCTATAATCACCAAGCAAATAGCAACAAAAGACAAGTAGAATGGGCTGCCTAGTCAAAGGAGACCACAATAAATGATTTCACCTGCACAAGGAGAGAGAAAAATCTACTACCTAGCCTTTAGAAGAAGTCACCGCCTCGTCAGGTGTGCTGTTGCGGACCCCCAAAGGGATGCATTTGATGAAAACGCAGGTTGCAACCACCTGGAAAATTGTTGTTGCCACTTGGAGGAGCACAAAATAGAAAAACACAAGTTGAGCACGCTACGTTTCAGCTTGGGGCTACATCACTTGGGTTGCGAGGGGTGGAGAGATGGTTGACTGGCTGGTGGGTGTCCTTCTCTTTGTAATGGAAGCTCTCCTCCCTGCTCTCAGTTAGGCGATGATACCATGTGAGAGTGCACAACGGAAGTAGGAACACGGACACACAAAGAGAGAGAGAGAGAGAGAGAGAGAGAGAGAGAGAGAGAGAGAGAGAGAGAGAGAGAGAGAGAGAGAGAGAGAGAGAGAGAGAGAGAGAGAGAGAGAGAGAGAGAGAGAGAGAGAGAGAGAGAGAGAGAGAGAGAGAGAGAGAGAGAGAGAGAGAGGGGAGAGAGAGAGAGAGAGAGAGAGAGAGAGAGAGAGAGAGAGAGGGAGGGAGGGAGAGAGAGAGAGAGAGAGAGAGAGAGAGAGAGAGAGAGAGAGAGAGAGAGAGAGAGAGAGAGAGAGAGAGAGAGAGAGAGAGAGAGAGAGAGAGAGAGAGAGAGAGAGAGAGAGAGAGAGAGAGAGAGAGAGAGAGAGAGAAAGAGAATGAAGGAAGAAAGACTACACTATCCCTACATGCAACCCGGAGCGTCAGTGAGGGCATGAGATTAGGCTTGAAAAGTTGGTAGCACCAATGTGAGAGAGGAGAGAGAGCAGTGTGCTAAGTCTGCAATAAGAAGTGAGTGAGAATGAATAGGGGCTGCTATATATAGCCCCAAACCTCCAAATCTGACCGACCCATTGGCGACAGCCCTAAAACTGACCGACTATCCCAAGAAATGGGCCAACCACATAGAAAATGCCCTAAATGGGCAAATTGCCACCCAAAAAAGAAATGCATACTAAAATAGCAATACCCTAGACTAACAGAGCTCCTCTGTCTCTTTCCAAGCTTTGATAGGGGGTCACAACCAAGAGATGACAAAATGACATACAAAATAGGGCAGGCTAACATTCCCTTCCCTCGATTGATTGACTTTAGTTAACTAATTACTTAACACATTTACATTTGAACATATAAAAATGACTTCTTTACTTAATCTTTTAGATAACATGGCTTTTCACGTAACTTAGATCATGACACATAAATAAAAGAGAACAAATCATTTGAGAAATAACTTTTATTTATCTTGAAGAGTCTTATATAAAATTTCACCTTCGGTCTATATAGAAGAACAACCCCAAGGTCTTATTCCCGCGGATTTTGCTCTCAACTAGTTTTTTCCCATCATTTTTTATTATTCTACTTTATTTATTTAGGAAAGATAAAAAATCTAGTGTTTAAATTTTTCTATGCTTTCCTTCTAAATTAATAATTTCTACGTCATCATTTAATTCCTTTATGCCAAAACTTATTCTCTAAACTATGAGTTTTTTCATTTATAATTCGATGAAAACTTTGCTATATTTTCTATCCTTTGTGTTATAGAATCTTAAATTTTATGGAAAAAACTTGAGATTGGTTCACGAGTGACGGTATATTGTCCATGCTTGTGGCTTTGGTTGCAACTCTAGTGCTTCTTGCTCCAAATTTTTGTGGCTTCGAGGCCATCGCAAATACGGATCCTCTTGTGTATTAGACTCCCAACTTCATTTGAATTGAACAAGTTGGTTGCTAGTTTCAAAAGACTAGACAAGGTCTTTTAGCAAAGGGGACCTTGCAAAGAAAAGATGGGGTTATTGTGATGGGTGTGCAAATCTCAAGAGAAACGAGATAAGCCTTCCACAAGGTAGGGAAGGAGATTAGGGATGCGAGCAAGGCCTTCACAAGATAGGGGAGAGTTGGATCTTTGCCGAATGTCATCAGCCTCCTTGTGACATCGGTTTGTCATAATGGTTGCACTCCTCTGTCTTTCTCTATTTTGAAAGGTGAGAAGGATCGAAGCTTGCACGCGAGCTATGGCGGGAGAGCAAGAGCAAGAAAGAGAGAGACAAGAAATGGGAACTCCAACGGTCACAATGTGTGACCGGGCCTTCCTTTATTCAAACTGTCACTAAAAGAATAAAGAATAAAGTGACGTGACGGGCACCCACCACCTGCAGTGTGCAGTGGCGGGTACTGTCAGTGTAGTAATACACGGGGCGGCACGGCGGAGGCGCCTTTACCCCCAACAACCTCCCACTTAAAGGCGAATCTGCCCTAGTGAGAGAGAAAAGAAAAAATAAAAGACAGTACAAATGTACATAGGTACAAGGGATGAGGAAAGGCGATATCTCATCCAACGCCCATCAACCTCCTGAGGAAGGCAAAGCGCTCAGTAGTGAGGCTCTTCGTGAGCAGATCTGCAGGATTCTCGTCAGTGGAGATCTTGACAAGGTCAACAGACCTGTCCTCCACGACACCACGTATGAAGTGATACCTCACCTCAATGTGTTTCGTCTTCGCATGGAAGACTGGATTCTTAGCCAACTGAATGGCACTCATAGAATCCAAATGCAGTGTAGGTGTAGCATCAATCCCAAGGTCAGCAACTAGACGGCCTAACCATATGGCCTCCTTGCAAGCCTCAGTGGCTGCAACATACTCGGCCTCAGTGGTAGACAAAGCCGTACACTTCTGAACCCTGGACATCCAAGAGACAGCCCCTCCAGCATAGGTGAATTCATAGCCAGAAGTGGACTTCCTACTATCTGCATGTCTTGCATAATCGGAGTCAGTGTACCCCACGACCCCTATATCTTGGTTGCCATAGCAAATACACATATCTGCTGTGCCCTTCAGGTACCTCATGCTACCCTTCACGGCATCCCAATGTTTGCTGCCAGGTGTAGCCATATAGCGTGCCACAACACCAACTGCATGCGCAATATCTGGACGAGTGGCTATCATGGCATACATTAAACTACCCACGGCTGAAGCATAAGGGATCTTGGCCATCTCGGCCCTCTACTCATCTGTCTGCGGACAATCGGCCTGTGATACCTTCACATAAGAAGGTAATGGATAGCCAATAGGCTTTACGTCCTGCATGCGGAAGCGCTCAAGGACTTTATGAATGTACTCCCGCTGTGAGAGATACAAAAGCCCCTGATGCCTATCACGCTTAATGCGCATCCCAAGTATATGTGAGGCCTGTCCCAAATCCTTCATCTCAAAGCTCTTCTTCAGCTGAGTTTTAAGAGCATCTAGCTCATCATGAGCTTTCCCTGCTATCAGCATATCATCAACATAGAGTACCAAGATAAGCAAACTGCCATCACGGGCTTTCTTCGTGTAAAGACACGGATCCATAGCACTCCTGCTGTAGCCCTGTGACTGCATAAAGGCATCAAACTTATGATACCATTCCCTAGGTGCCTGCTTCAAGCCATACAAGCTCTTCTTCAACTTGCACACTAGGTGCTCCCTGCCAGGTTTTGCAAAGCCCTTAGGCTAATCCATATAGATCTCATCATGCAAGTCCCCATGTAGAAAAGCCGTCTTGACATCCATCTGATATAGATCTAAGTCAAGCTGTGCAACCAAAGCCAAGACTAAGCGCAGGGTGGTCATCTTAACCATAGGAGAGAAGACCTCATCAAAGTCCACACCATGTTCCTGCTTAAAATCCTTTGCTACCAATCTAGCCTTGTATGCCGGCTTGGGGTGTCCAGGGGTACTTTTCAGCTTGTACACCCACTTGCATGGCAAAGCCTTCTTGCCCTTAGGCAAGGCAACCAAATTCCAAGTCTCATTCTTATGCAGGGAGTCTATCTCAGACTGCATAGCCCTCTCCCAGGAGTGACTGTCACCCCTAGGCATAGCCTCATCATAAGTGAAAGGCTCTCCTGCATCTGTAACCAAAACATAATGCATAGAGGGCTGAAATCTGTCAGGTGGACGTCTGTCTCTAGCAAACCGTCTCACCGCAGGCTCTGCTGCTTGTCTAACTGCCTGTCCAACACCCTGGCCCTGTGGAGGAACTGCTGCAGGCTGTACTACTGGCTATGCTGGAGCTCTAGGCTCCTCCTGAAAGACCACTCTGCGGATCTCAACCACCTTCTCAGGCTGCCTGTGCATCTTGTCTTCATGGAAGACGACATCATGGCTGCGTACTATTTTCCGCGCCTATGGATCCCATAAGCGATAGCCCATCTCTCCTGACTCACCATAGCCAAGGAATATGCATTTAATGCTCTTTGGATCCAATTTACTCCTCTTGTCCTTGGGCACATGGCAGAATGCCTCACATCCAAAGACACAGAGATGCGCATAAGAGGGTGGCTTACCAGCCCAAACTTCCTCTGCAACCTGGAAATCCAATCCACTGGAAGGTGATCGGTTTATGACATGCACTGCCGTACTAACTGCCTCAGCCCAAAAACTCTAGGCTGCATGGCTAAGCATAGAGCGCACACGCTCCTGAATAGTCCTGTTCATGCGCTCAGCCAAACCATTCTGGGGTGGGGTGTAAGGGGCGGTCAACTGAGGCTTAATACCCCTGTCATCACAAAACTGCTCAAAAGCATGCGAGACATATTCTCCCCCATAATCTGTCCTAAGGCATTTCAGCCTATACCCAATCTAGTTCTCAACAAGAGCAAGCGATCTCTGAAAAACTGCCAAGACATCGGACTTCTGCTTTATGGGATAAGCCCACACTTTCCTAGAAAAATCATCAATGAAGGTAACGAAGTACTTCGCGCCACCCATAGACATGCAAGGCATAGGCCCACAAACATCGGAATGCACCAATGCCAAGGGCTCACTCATGCGTGGCCTACCCAATTTCTTATGCGTAGACCTATTCTGCTTACCATAAAGACAATGATCACACGAGTCAAAACATGCATAATCCAAAGGCGGAAGATACTGCAAACCAGATAACATTTTCATTCCCTTCAAAGACATGTGCCCTAAACGAGCATGCCAAAGTGATATATGTGGGATAGAACCCACTGCCAAAACATGGTCAACTGAGGACCCAAATACAACAAGAGGATAGAGGCTACCAGCCTTGGCGCCTCTAGCAAGCACAAGTCTGCCTTTGGTAATCTTCCAGGCAGAATCCCCAAAACATACATGAAATCCTGCATCATCCAGCTGTCCTGTAGACATAAGACTGCGCGTAAGCGCATATACATGACGTACATCCCTAAGCAAAAATGAACTGCCAGTGGAAAACTGCAACTGAATATCATCCATGCCCACAATGTCAAGAGACCTGTCGTCTCCAAGTCTGACTGAACCAGATATAGTGCGGTAAGAGTGGAACCACTCACGGTAAGGCGTCACATGGAAGGATGCTCCTGAATCCAATAACCAGCAATGTGTATACATACTAGATGTCTCAGTCAAGTGTGAAGCATCAGAAGAACTAGCTGTAAGTATAAACTCATCACCACCATCGGACTCCTCAGTCTGCGTGACATTAATTTCTTCAATCTTGACGCTGGACTTCGTAGGTACTATGCTGCGATTAGAGGACTTCTCCTGCACTTTCTCTTTGCCCTTATCCTTGCGCTTCTCATTGTGCAACTCATGACACTGTGGTCTGATATGGCCCTTTTTCCCACAATGATGACAAGTGACATTAGCGTTGCGCCCACGCGACTTTCCACGAGATTTAGACCGACCCTTCTGCAAGTCACGGCCACGGGTATTACCACGATCATTCCTGTCATTCCTGCCTCTAACTGTCAAAGCATGTGAAACACAAGAGGCATCCAAGTTTTTGCGATTAACCTCTTCCTGCAGAAGAGCACTCTCAACATCATTCAGTTTCAGAGTAGCACTAGAGGCACATAGCGCAGTGCGGAATACATCCCATGACTCATTCAGAGTCCCAAGCAAGAAAAGAGGAGTTACTTCCTCTCCAAAGGTGATATCCTACGAAGTCAGGTTCTTCAGTATAGCATGGAACTGGCTCAAGTGAGCAAACATAGTCACATTATCCTTCATGCGCAGATCCATAAGCTACTTCAACCAGTACATCTGACTCGTCGGACTTTTCTTATCATAAAGATTTTTGATCTTATTCCATAGATCCCATGCACTCTGTGCTTCCTCAAATACATTATAATGTACCTGTTCAGTGAGAGACAATACAATCGCAGACTTGCATAGCTCATCAAGTTCAAGCCAGTCGTCATTGTCCATAGTTTCGGCTGCTCCCCACTTAACCGAAGTGGCTTAATCTGAGATTTCTGCACCAAGACCTGCCAAATTTGACTCTTACAATAAGAGTAGTTGGTACCATCCAACTTTGTGATGTTAAATATGGCATTATCAGTCGAAGAGGATGCCATAATGCAGGCTGGAAATGCACAGACAATGTAAAACTGCTGGCTGTTTTATTGCAGAAAATGCCCAAAATCCACTGAAATGAGCTCCAAATGGCGAGAAAAGTGTGCCAAAAGATGCTGCCCACTTAGTACTAGGTGCAGTACACCAAATCAGGATATTTCAGCATAAAAAATACTGCTCAGTCCACCAATAACTGCTTGCTGTAATAAATTGCAGGTATGCAGTCTAGAGAGCAAACTGTCCCAAAATAGGATCCAATGTCAAGCAAAAAATGCTAGGTCCAAAGCCGGCATGAAACGGACATAAGCAAGGCCAATGATAGTGAAAAGAACATGAGCTCAACACCGAAGCATGTCAAAATAACATCTGCCAGTGAAAGACACACCCCCAGACACTCTAGGCAAAGTGTTCCTGTAACTGCCAAAACCTGACACAAATAGGTGTCTGCTCAAAGAGAAAGATCCAAATATGAGACTCAGCTCATAAGCATCCTGTGAACCAAGAGTACATCAATGCATATCCATAAAGATTGGAGTATGATCCCAAAGTCTCAATGCGTATGTAGTTGCTCAAGACATAAACTGCTCCAAATACATGTAAGTGCTCCAATAGCATGCAACTGTCAAAGGTCAAGCAAGCATGTAAAATGCTCCCACTGGCACAAAAGGCGTACAAAGCGAGCTCAGAAGCTCAAAAAACCCAAGAGAAAGCACCAGTGATAAGTGACCCTGTCAATGCATCAAGCGCATCCAAGAGAGCATGACATACATGAAGCACCGGTCGTATTAACCATGAAGCAATACATAAGCCCAGATAAGCTCTCGATCAACTCAATGACATCCAAATAGCAACCAAGATCAGTGATCAAGTAAGCCGGGAATGCTCAAATACATCCAAATCCAAGCTCCAAATGTCAGTATGGCATACACAAACCAAATAGCATATGTCACGAACCAAAGCATGTAATGCAAAAGCCTAACTGTCAAGCAGAGACATGAGGCATAGGCGGTCCACAAGCATGCCAAGTCGGTCCAAATGCCAGTGAAGACGGAGCTAATGCGAAGCTCAAAAGCATCCCATAGTCTCATACATATGCTCCAAGTCGTCCCCAAATGTCAGAGACATCATGCCAAAGCTCAAAGCATACATCCGGTATTGGTAGGTAAGTGCCAAAGCATGTAAAGTACCTTCAGCCCACTGTTATTCCAGCATGTATTTATTGTTCTAAACAGTAGATTTCAGCCCCGAATTCAAGCCAAAATCATGGTCAAACCAAATGCATACATCCCCAATACATCCGGGTAAGAAGTAGACCGCATACGGGCATCAAATAGCTCCAATGGAATGAGGCATAAGCAACAAATGTCAGTGTCAGGGGTGCTGCCCTGTTTCCAGCACTGTTATGCAGTGAATGACAGTTTCAAAACTAAGAATGATCAGCTCCCAACCTCAATGTCAAGCCAAAGCATCAAAATGACATCCAAAAAATGGCTCAAATGCCCTCCAAATAGGCCAATGATGAGTGCTCCATGAGCAACAAAGCATTCAGTTGTAAAACGTGGAGGTCAAAGTCTGAAAATGGGCGCCATATTCAGCTTGTTGAGGCCTGGAGTGCTGCTGCCAATCACGTGGAGTTATGATGGTTGGGGGGCTCCAAAATAAGCCCCAATAGGCCACACACAAGGGCTTGATGAAGATCATGGCTGCAGCTTCAACACGTGAGGAGCGGAGGGCTGAGTAGGTGCGCTGAAATCAGCGTGAGTTGCTGGAAAATGGCTGCTGATCAACGTGGCTGAATGTTGAGTGTGGGGGGGCTCAATGATGGCCCAAGGTAGGCACATACCAAGCCATGAAGGCCCAATGCAAAGGGGAGGGAAGATATGAGCTATGGAGCTCAAGAAGAGTGGCTGCCCTTTGTTCCTGCGCTGTTTCAAACTGAGAATACACTCAAATGCCTGCAAATGCTGAAGCAATACCTCAAGGGCAAGGCCCTGATGAAGCTCAAGAAGGCCGGGATGGAGCTCGGGAAGCCGGGGAGAGTCGGGAGCTCGAGAGGTCGGCTATGGTTGCCGGGATGGAGACCCAATGCGTGAAGCGAGTCGATGCGAAGGTCGGGAAGCACCGAGTCGAGCTCAAGCAAGAGAATGCCAAGCTCTGATACCAGTTGAAAGGTGAGAAGGATCGAATCTTGCACGCGAGCTATGGTGGGAGAGCAAGAGCAAGAAAGAGAGAGACAAGAAATGGGAACTCCAACGGTCACAATGTGTGACCGGGCCTTCCTTTATTCAAACTATCACTAAAAGAATAAAGAATAAAGTGACGTGATGGGCGCCCGCCACCTGCAGTGTGCAGTGGTGGATACTGTCAGTGTAGTAATACACGGGGCGGCATGGCGGAGGCGCCTTTACCCCCGACATATTTTCCTCTTGCCTTCCTCTCTCCTCTTCTTATCTTCTCCTCTTCTACTCCTCTCTCTTCTTCTTCTCTTCTTCCACTCCTCCTCCCTCTTCTTCTTATACTTTCTTCTCCTTCTCTTCCTTTCTTTCTCTCCTCTTCTTCTTTCCACCTCACACACACACACACACACACACACACACTCTCTCTCTCTCTCTCTCTCTCTCTCTCTCTCTCTCTCTCTCTCTCTCTCTCTTTCTGTGCATATAGTAGAATGGTACAAGGTAAAAACCATGGCTAAGCCTTAGCTAATGCTTATATAGTCTCACCTATATGCTATTTATTTCTCCATATTACGCACTTAAAAAAGATTGCCATTGATCTCATTCTTCTCAACAATCTCGAAGCTAGTCATGTGATAGCATGGAGGTCTTTGATGCTCTTGAAGATGATGAAGAGTGAGTGATTTTGATGACAAGTTATAATCGCACAATTGGATGAAGTTTGATAAAATCGAGGTAGTGCTGGCTGTGATAAGTTCAAGGAGAATGGCAACTATCACTCTCTTTTTTTTTTTGGTTTTTTCTCTCTTTCCATTAACAATAATACTTAAAGTTTTAAGCCTTTAAAACTCACCCCCTCCCAAGCCCTAATTCATGTGGGGTAAAGGAAAAAAATAATCAAAACATTACATCCTCTTCTCCTTGGAGGAATTGAGATGTCCTCATCTCAAAAGAACCTAAGGATGTTGCTTATATAGGGCTTCCTCATCAATCCAAGTGGGATCCTCTTTAGGATAGTCTTTTCATTGGATAAAATATCCCCTAAGGGTTCTACTTATTCTAAGGGTGCATTCTCTTATATCAAGTAACCTATAAGGTTGAAGCTTAAGAACTCCTTGACTTGGCATTACAACTTGTTGATTATCAAGAAGATGATCAAGGTTGACAACATAACCTTTCAATAGGCTAACATGAAATATGTTCTGAGCTTTCAAGTACTCAGAAATAGTAACTTGTAAGCATTGAGTCCCACTTGAGAAGCTTGTATGGCTCACAATATCTTGAGCTTAGTTTCTTTGATTGCCCCAAGAACAAGGAACTCTTATTGGGATGGATATGAACAAAAACCATATCTTCTTCCTTAAAGTTCTGTTCTTGTCTTCCTAGGCCAACATATGCTTTTGGTAGATCTTTGGTAGCTTAGATATCTTACCTAATAGCCTTAACTTGTTCATCCATTTCTTCCAACATCTTCTTGGAAACTTCTAACGCTAGGGTAAGGTTAGAAAAGTTTAGTGGAGTTAGATATTCTTGTCCATACAAAGGTTGGAATGGGGTCATTTGAATGCTTTGATAATAAGATGCATTATAGACAAATTCAACTAAAGATAAATATTGTATCCATCACTAAGGTTCCATGGAACAGTAAGCCTTAAGTATGTCTTCAATTATTTAATTTAGCTGCTCAACTTGACCATCGGTTTGGGGATGGCAGGCAGTGTTGAAATAACAATAGATACCAATGGCTTCAAACAGGCTATTCAAAAAATGTGAACTGAAAAGAGAATCACGATCATTGATTATCGTTTTAGGCAATCCGCGCATCCTAAAGATCTCGTTTACAAAGAGCCTTGTGATATGTAAAGCATTGTAGTTGGTCTTAAACATAAGGTGAGCAACTTTAGTCAATATATTCACAATCACTAAGATCAAGTTCCTCCTTGGATGGAGGGTAATCTAACTACAAAATCCATGCTGATAAATTTCCATTTCATTTGTGGGATGTCAAGTGACTGGAGCTCTCCTGACATCTTAACACATTTAGCTTTTACTCATTGGCAACTTAAACATTCAGTGACATATTTAAGTACATATCCTTTGAGCTTTTCCTAGTGATAGCTTCTTCTTACAATATTGAGAGTCTTTGCATAGCTTAAGTGTCTTGAGAATATGGAATCATGGGCTTTCCAAAGTATCTTCTTCTTGAGTTCTTAACTCAATGGTATGCACAATCTTATCTTGAAGTAGACAAGATCTTTCTCTATAGAGAAATTCGAATACTTGAGCTTCAGTTTAGGATATATTCCCTTAAATAAGATCTCTTTTATCATCTATTGATACCTTAGATCCTTAGTTGCTTCTTCTTTGGCCATTTTAATGATTGTATTGCTGCTGGACATTGACACCATAGTTGTTAGAGATCTTGCTTTAGAGGGATCTTCTAGTATAAGGACATTGAGAAATGCTTTGCGGCTTAAGGTATCTGCAACGACATTCTCCTTATCAGGTATGTACTTGATTTCAAAGTCATATGCTTATAAGACTTCTATCTATCGTCATTGCTTCATGTTTAGATTTGGGTGAGTGAAGATCCATTTGAGACTCTTATGGTCAATGACTAAAAGGAATCTATTGCCAAGTAAATAGTCCTTTCCATGGCCTCAAGGGTCATGATTGAGTTGTCAAATTTCTTGCAATCCTTGGAGTTTCCACTTCATGGTCTCAGTGGTCATGGCATTGTAACTCTTGAAGTTTTCTCTCCATGGCCTTAGGGTCATGGTTGAGTTGTCAAATTATGCAGCTTGCTAAAAGTTGTTAATTAAGACTTGGAAGTCATCTGAGGTGTCTCTTGAATCCACAATTCTCTCAATCGTGTTTGATATTGTTCCTATGGTTTCTCTTACTTCTAGATTGAACTAATGGGATAATCTAGTTGATAAGGTCATGAATAGGGGTATTTTCAATGTCTACATATCTTCTAGGACTAGGGTCTCTACTTGATGTGGGAGTTGGAAGGTCATGACCACCTCACAAGCGCATGTGCTTAGGTATTCTTACCAATTCATTGTTCTTGTCCTTATCTTTTGTGCTTAATTTTCTTAAGTCTCATTTCCTTATTTGGCTTGTGCATTGTGTGCAAACATGTTTTCTCTCTTCCTCAAAACAACATATGTAAAGACAATTAACATGTAGCACTTTAACTTCTTGAGTGAAAGCGATTTTGGGTTCAAGTTAGGTATGGATTCTTTTGATTTTCTTGGTAGCTTGTTTTGCCCAATGAGTTTGCCTTTTCTTATGGATTTCCTTCTCTTATTGTGGCAAGTACCCTTCCCATTTAATGTGTGTGTGTGTGTGTGTGTGTGTGTGTGTGTGTGTGTGTGTGTGTGTGTGTGTGTGTGTGTGTACATGTTGATGGTGAAATACAATGAGTTGTACTAATGCATGTGTGATCTAGACTACCTACCAGAAGGTGCATTAATGTGTGTGTTCACTAGTGTGTACTAGTGTACACTATTTACACTATAAGGGTTATAGTACCTAAGTGTGGTGTCTCAATGTGCAAGCTATGCTAGGATGGGTAGATGGGGGTGGCGCAGTGTAAGGTGTGTTAACACGTGAACACTGAGTGATGTGTACTAGTGCACGTACACTAGTATGTTTTGCATGGCATGCAATGTACTTTGGTCTAGCTTATGTGGATGTAAGGTATGCTAGCACAAGTGTTTGTAATGCTCCTAGCATACCATGCAAGGGTGGTATGATTGTGTGTGCTAATACAATGCACTAGTGCATTAGGATGGGTAGTGAGTGTACTCACAAGGTACCCCCTTTGTCCTCAATATTCCATGAGGTCGCCCTTGCAAACAAGATGAGAGTTAAGGGTCTTGAGGGAAGGAGACTTCTTGCAATTGTTGTGTTGTGCCTGTGCACCTTTAGGTCTATAGGGAGTAAGTGCACAAGGGGGTCTTAATGTGGAACTCTAGTGCACATGTGCACTAGGGTAATGCACTGGGGATGCATACTAGTATACTATGATATCGTTCTAGAGTTATGATGTGGATGCAAGTTCTACAATGGAGCTAAGTGACTTAAGGTTTGTGCACTAGACTAGGTGCAGTGTGTATAAGGGATTACGCATGAAAATGTGAGACAATGATGCACTAATGCTTGTGCACTTATGCACATGTGTAAGGGTCATATATTGTTGCAGCGTACTAAGGTTTTATGGGTTTCTTATTGTACCCTAAGATAAGTAGATGTAGGTTGAGAGAAAGGGTGTACTAAGATGTGCTTAAGGGCTTGAACTTAGTGTGTTAGGTTAGTGCACAGTGCATGTACAATGCATGCGGCTATGTGCAATTATGGTGTGATTTATGTGTATTGTGATATACAGTCCTGACTCCTAAGTGCAGTGCACTACAATGGACTATGTACAAGTGCAAGTGCAAGTGCACTCAAGCACATACAAGTGTACATAAGTACACATGAGTGCATGTAAGTGTACACGCAAGTATACCTAAGTACAAGTGCACTCTGGTGCTCTCAAGCACACACAAATGTGCTCTAGCGTACCCAAGTGCACACAACTGCACAATGATTGGCTTAGTGTAGGTTTATATGTACTAGGTTTAAGGTGTCTAGGGGTATAGGTACAATATTAAGCATAAATTTGAGTGTAGCTTTACCTTCACAAGAGCTGGGCTGAATAAGGCTCCCCTGAGCTCAGTTCATGGCGGCTCTTCCCTGCACAAGGCAGTCTCTTCCATTTGGTAGGCGGTTGCTCTTTCCTCAATCTGTAGTGGGAAATGTGGGCTGTTTGGGCTCTTGTCCAAATTATGGATAGAAAGAAGTCTTCTTCTAGGCAGTAATACTCAGCTCAGGCTTGATGTCTTCTCCAGGCAATAGTTATCAGCGCCTGTTTGGGCGATTCCTCAACATGGGCAACAAGAGATGATTGTTTATGCAAGACTTGGGTAGCAGCAGGGGAAACCGTGGCATGTAGGAGCCATGGCATGGCGTGGACAGCAAGGAAGACAATTGCTGACGTATGTCGTGATCACCACATGGACAACAAAGAACGCCCTTACTGTTGGCACCTGATCAGCCTGATGAAACGTGGGCAGAGAGGAGAGGATGCTTGCTTTGGATGCCTTGGTTAGTTTTGGGCAGCAAGAGATGAAGTGCAGGATCTCTGTAGGAGCAATTGGGAGCGTGATCGATGAAGGCAGGAGCGTGGCCTGCCTTGCTGAATCTGGCAGAAGATGTTTGCTGATTCACCTTGGTTAGATCGGTGAGCAGTAGTGGGAGGCCTATTCTCGCAGTCGTGATATCTGCAAGAGGGGGGGGGGGGGGGGGGAGTGTGGGCTGTTTGTGCCAGAAACATACAGGAAGCAGGGAGCTTCGTAGTAGCAAGTCGTCTGGAAAATCGTGGCAATCGCAGGCACTTTCTTCGAATCGTGATTAGCAACAGGCGGCACAGACGAAGACAAGATAATAATAACGAATAGGGTTGTGAGAACAATCAAGCTAACGTTCAAAAATGTTCCCGAATCCCGCTCCTCTTCATTGCTTTGGCGTTTCCCTTCTATTCTTTTCGATGGCATGATGAACTCTCTCACATGGACTCTCTCAAACTCACACACACACACACTCTCTCATAAATAGTGTCTCTCATACACACTCTCTCATAAATAAAAACCACAACCAAGAAGGCAAGTACACAAAGGTCGCACACACAAGAATAGCGTATTCTATTCTTTCTTTCTTTAAATATACCTTCTTAGGGTTAGGGTTTTCCCCCTCCCTATTGGGTACTGTGGAACAATAGAAAATGATTACGACACATTAGGAAGCTATGCTATCATATAAGCAATTTAAACATTGAGGATTTAGCTACCAACTTTTAGCAAAGGCAAGTTAGATGGTACAAACTACATTCTGTGGAAGTCTAAAATTATAGCTTCAAGAGACGATATTAGAGATTGTTCTAGAACCAACAAATTTTAGTGTAATGATTTCTCCAATTGTTGATCTTTTACAAGCTTGGAGACAAAGGACTCTAGATTACAATTACATGGGTACAATGGAAGATACATACGGTATCCCTAGCTAATATGTGCCATACTTATTACAAAAACCACCCTAAAGTTAAAGAAAGAAGGTGAATCTCTAAGATTTTGGAGATTGTTAGAAGATTGCATAAGCGTTATTAGAATCATATGCAACATAACTCATCCCAAAATTTGCACGAAGATAATAAGTGGGCATTTACTTAACCTTGTAATATTACAAATTTATTCAAAGGGAAGAACACTATCACCATGATGGATTGATTTGACTTATCTTACATGATTGAAGAAAGGAGACTGATATTTTTTCTAAGAGGAAAATCAACTCACCCTACCTATCTAAGGGGATTATTGATAGGCAAGCAAGACAATTTCTATTATGTTTGCTTTGCAACAAGAGATAATATTGCTAGAGATTTCCCTAAAAAGGAAAGAACCAAAACCCAAACTATGAAAATCACATCTACATGGATAAAGGGTTGTGCCCAAAAACCCATTGGAAAGTCTAAAGGGATGTTATTATATGATTCTAATGTAGCACATTTGTACAACTTTAGCTACTGTAGGTTCCTACCTTTTATCAATATGATTTTGTTAATTGGACGGTTCTATTCAAGGATATAGAGTACTTCACAAGTGGAGTTAATATGTATTAGTCTCTAGAACCTTGCAAAAGAAATAAAGGGAAATTGATACAGAATATTCTTCTTGGATTTGATACTATTAATCCCCTTATCAAAACACAAGGTCTTGTGGTGAAAATCATGATGCAAAGTATAATGACTTTTGTTGATAACTACGATGCAAAGATGGACCAAGTCTTGTGTTGATAATCGTGATGCAAAGTATGATGACTTTAGTTGATAACTATGATGCAAAGATGGACCTAAACCATGAATCATTCTCCCAAAAATGACATCACTATTATCACTATCCATGGTCTAAAAGGTTGATGAATCTATGTCATCTTCGCTATCATGTTTCATGATCTTGACCTAAATGTTCCCCATGTACATGCACACATACACACACATAAGCATACACACTATGTGCACATGCACACGTACCCACATACACGTGCACATGCACACACACATATGAGAGAGAGAGAGAGAGAGAGAGAGAGAGAGAGAGAGAGAGAGAGAGAGAGAGAGAGAGAGAGAGAGAGAGAGAGAGAGAGATGAAATGATTTATTAACATTTGTGAAAGGCCCAAATGACCTAAGGATGATGAGTGACAACATCTATCATGAACACAACCATCTAGAAAAGAAATAGTAAACAAAATCTACAAGTTAAAAGAAATTCCTTGCTCAAACTATTATATGTGATGAGAATATGGAGATGCGCCAAAACATGGCACGGTATCCATAACACATAAACATGGGCCTTGAGATACATGAATATACATATAATCCTAAGAATTATCTCATGAATCGTTTGACAGCCTCAATCTTGTCCCATGTGGAGAAGAATTTGGTGGAGTTGGCTCTAGCATAAGCCAAAATCTCCTAGATCCTTCAAAATATATGCCATTGTCACCTAGGTCAAGAATTTGGATGTCTCAATATCCCATGTTGGATTGCATGTTCAAGCAATATCCCATATGTAGATGTCGAGTAGGAATGTGCTAGGGCCTCCTCAATGCTCCTCCTACATGTAGGTTAAGGCTATTTTGAAAAAGCTTATTGGGTACTCCTCATTCTTAAAAAATCTGTGAGAGTTGACTCTAGATAGCCTCTCTTAGTCATTGCATCTCAAGGGAGAATGAGAACTAGACATTGTTTATTAGTGTAATGAGCCTTGATAGTGGCCAAAATCAGTGCTAAGGAGATAAACAACCACAAATGTAATTCTCTTTTGTTGTTGGCTATAGTTGACAATTTTGCATATGTGCTTCTTAGAAGTTATGGATCTATATCTGCCCATCTCAATCTCTAGCCAGCGTGAAAATGTCCATAGCTAACTAAAAGCACTCATATGAGAGGTGGACATCTATACATCTTAGATGAACAATAATTCCATTGTCTACAGTGAGTAGAAGATGCTCTCAACAAAAAGCCATATTGTTTGCAGCTCATAAGAGTATTGGTGTCAACCATGCCCTCATAATAACTATTTGAATGAGGTCCTATCTAATGAACTTGCCAATCTTTAAGTGGATTATTTAAAGGGTGGTGGTTTGTCCATGTAAGACCATGTAACTCAAACCATGATGCCATTTGAGCATACCAACATAAAGTAACCAACTAAGAGCACTCACGTGAGTGTTGGACATCCATACATCTCGAACGAACAATATTCCATAATCTATAGTGAGTAGAGGATACTCTTGATAGAAAGCCATAGTTGTCTCCAACTCATATGAGTATTGGTGTCAACCATGCCCTTGGAATATCTAGTTAAACGAGGCTCTATCTAATGATGATGCCAATCTTTTAAGTTGATTAGAGTGGGAGAAGGTGCATTGAGGGAATATTCAAAGGGTGGTATTTGTTCATGTAAAACCATGTAACTCAAACCATGATGACATTTGAGAATACCAACATGAGGTAGCTAATTGAGAGCACTCATATGAGTGGTGGACATCCATACATGTAGGACAAATAATAATTCCATCATCTATAGTGAGTAGAAGATGCTCTTGCTGACAAAAAGCCATATTTGTCTCTGCACTTAATATGAGTATTGGTGTCAACCATGCCTTGTAATAACTAGTTGAATGAGGTTCTATCTAATGAACTTGCAAATCTTTTAAGCGGATTAGAGTGAGAGAAGGTACATCAATGCAATATTTCAAGGGTGATAGTTTGTCCATGTAAGACTATGTAACTCAAACATATATGATCTAGCAGGGGCCTCTTTCAATATCAATGTAGCCCCTAACTCCACTTAGGTGCATTCATGTGAGGTTGATGCTTTACATCCGATTATCCTAGAAGTTTTGGAAAGTGAAGGCCTCTCCATTGATCTTCAACCATCATATATGTGCCCTGATCAACTACAATGATTAAGGTTGGACCCATACAATGATCTACATGTATTCCATATAATAATATGGTTGTGGTTGTTTGATACAACATTGTGTAGGGCTTGAACTATAACTATGAGTACATCATGTTAATATGGTTGTTTGATACAACATTGTGTAGGGATGGAATTATAACTATGAGTACATCATGTTAATCTTGCCTTTCTTGTAGAGAAGGTTGTTCTTGTGAATAAGACTCCAAATTTGCCATCTCTTTGCCTTGGGCATCCACTTTTACCCTTAGTGAATACAGCCTATGCTTCAAGCTTCTTGATTTCTCTATGGACGGCTTATTTAGTGTGTTGCGAGCATTATTCGATTCTTTCTTCTACTCTTTTGCTTTTTGATAGCATTGGTAATGAGCAACTCAATATTGACCCTCTTCATTCTCTTTTACTAGAGGGCGAAACATATAGATGGGCAAGAATGACGAGTTGATGTGCTAGGACTGGAGATGAGTGTGTGCACATGTTTGTGTTCTCCCGGATCCATGTTTTTGGCTAACTCAACTACAACCAATGTTGAGTAGAGACTCCCTTAACTTAATTATTTTGAACTAAAGTGGAATTTATGTGATATGTGATGCATCATCTTATAATACATGACATTTTTCTTCATGGACAGTTATGTTATTGAGCTAGTAATCTTAGTTATGAAAGGTTATTGTTAAGCACCGATGAATTAAGTAACGTATAGATGTGTTTTTGAATAATTTGTATGAGGTTCACCACCTAGTGTTCTTTTGGACCATGCCATAGTGTCCTATTATAAAGTATGTTGTATTATTTAAGGATACATTTTATACGTTCAATATAGCCGTATAATCTATGTAATACCCTAATTACCATATGATCACTACCCAAAATATTGATTTTTTTGGAAATATTATTTTGTACAAAGGATTTTTTATATGAAAGAATATTCTTAAGTACCAAATCATATTCTTAATATAATCACTATCCTATTATTATGCATTAAATTGTATTGTTTAAGAACACAATTTATATGCTCAATATAGCCATATAATCTATATAATACCCTAATTACCATATAATCACTATACAAAATATTGATTTTGTTTGAAATATTTTTTGTAAAGGAATAATATCTTATATGAAAGAATATTCTTAAGTACAAAAGCACATTATTTAGTATGAAAGATACTCTTTATTATCTGTTAAATAATAATAAGAAAGAAATATGTATATCTTAAATCTCAATCATCACAAAGTCAAGAAATTATAAGAAGAGATACTAAAAGATGTGGAAGCACAACACTAAAAATGATTAAACATAAAAGAACATATAAGAGAAGGACCTTCAGTTCCAATTTGACATAAGGAGTACTTGATGGGCCTTAGTTATTGCAATTTAAGATATTTCCATATTGAATCTTTGTGTGTGTGTGCATGTGCATGTGCGTGTGCATGTGTGCGCGTGTGTGTGTGCACGTGCGTGTGTGTACTTTTAATATCCTAGTTATCACAATCTAGTATTTTACTTCATATTATCTCTATGTCTTATTGTGTAAAGAAGATAGCATTTTAGTTTCTATGAAGAAATGGTAATAATTGTAAGAATGTGAAATGAATTAAAACTTAATAAATACAAGGAAAGAGGTTGGGGACATGCATAGATGAAGAGGTAGTTCTAGAGGATGAGGAGATGCTAAGATAGGGGTACGGAGAAAGGTAAGGAAAGAGAGATGGAGGTGGAAGAAGAGGAGGTAGGAGAGATGTAGAGAAAGAAGAAGAGGAAGAGCTTGATTGAGAGATAGAGAAAGGATTTTGGGATTTGAAGGAGTAGAGAACTTTGATTGCTTGAAATGAGATCTTAGAAGATTGAGCTTGAGAACTTTTTGGACCTAGTTGGACCATATGTATCTTGGACAAGTTGTATGATTCTAACCATATAGGACATGTTTGATGACATAGTCTCATCTACAAACAATATGTAACTTTGAAATTTAAGGTGATAAAATTTACTATTTTAGCAAAAAGTACAATTATCAAAGATGCATACACAACTTATTAAGATCTTGTTGCAATAGTATGAACAATTTTTTCTTGATCCTTAACATAATCTTCTAGATTATGTTGGAATATAAGTCAAGGTTCCAAACTTCAAATTAATAGTGTTACAAGTTATTGCTAAAATCAACAAGTTGCAAATAAGAGCTATTAATGTGAATAGTTGCCTAAGTAGTAAAGGATGACAAATGATCTATATAGGAGTGATATTAATTAAAATTACAAACACAGTTAGGAGAGGGAGCTTCTACTTGAAGTCTTTTCATGCAAAGTACTTTGTCCACCTACTCAACACATGTTAGAATATTACTTATTCCACCACACACACACACACACACACACACACACACACACACACACACACACACACACACACACACACACACACACACACACACACACACACACACACACACGCACGCACGCACGCACGCACGCACGCACGCACGCACGCACGCACGCACGCAGCAGAGAGAGAGAGAGAGAGAGAGAGAGAGAGAGAGAGAGAGAGAGAGAGAGAGAGAGAGAGAGAGAGAGAGAGAGAGAGAGAGAGAGAGAGAGAGAGAGAGAGAGAGAGAGAGAGAGAGAGAGAGAGAGAGAGAGAGAGAGAGAGAGAGAGGATATATGAGCAAGATTTTGCTAACATGATGGAGATGATATACATGCAAGATTAAAAAAGGCTTTGCATGAGAAGATCCTGATAACATCATAAGGGATTGTATTTGTAAAATTAGTTGGTAGCACTCCTACATTGATTAGATGTCGATTAGATGTCACCCTTTTCTTAGACAACGATTTACATCAACACCTTTGATTTATAGCATAAAAATATGATTGTAGCTTGCAACATTAGCTATATGGTCTCCCTAGAACTTAGGTCACATATAGCATAAGCTATATATTTTTAGGAATAAGAGGCAATGGCTCAAATTAGTGCAATGGGATGTTTAACAAGTTGACCATGTATCTCCATTCATTCTACTCATCAAAATAACATCATTGGACTAAAAGGCTACCTAACTTGTGTCATCATGCTATCCAATCCTAAACATTATACGCTTAATGGATTTGCCTTGGGTTTCTTGTCTAATGGTCTTGATTGTGATGAGCCTATAGGAACCACACTTGTGAAGAGGTTTGAGTGCCTATTGAATAGGACACAATCAAGTTGCAAAATGAAAAGAAGTGGGTGGTGGGATCAACTCACTACTTCGAAGAATGTAGGAGACATGGGCTTGGAGTTATTGGTAGAAAAGGTGTTTAAGTAAAAATACAGGTACATGGGTGTTTAACCTCCTAGACAAGGAATGGAAATTGATGCAAGTTATAAAGAGGGCATGGGTGCTACCCTATTGGGCTATCTTATTGGGAAACACACAAGATTCCTCTCATGTTTGGTAAATCATGCACATTTATTTTAGATAACCTAACACCTCTTAACAATAAGATTAGACCACACTAATTCACCTCATAACTCTTTTGTTTAATGTCTTTAAATATCTCTAACCTTTGTGTTGTAGTCCCTTAGCTTAGAGACTACTTAGACATGCTAAGTGACTCGCAACCCCAAATGTTATAAGAGGATAATCTTTTGTACCAAAGAATCTTTCTTTCATATGAAGTATTCTTTAATGCAAAATAATTTTTTTGCTAATATGATTATTTGATATAATGTGCTAACCCATGCAATAGATGGCGCATCCTCATATTGATAACCTTGTATTTTCTTCAATATACAAATTTCTTATTTGTGTTACTGCAACCTAGATTATGAAGGCTCCTTATCAATGAGGTCAATTTGAATTGATTGAGGTACATAAACAACCTACTTGGTGAAATAATTGTGGTTGGATGGCTGCATGATAATGCAAAATCAATTGCTAAGAGGCTTGAACCTCCCGAGTACTCCTAGTGGATTCAACTCGTAATGGAGCAAGCTGGTGAGAAAAGAGTGTGCTGTGATAACTTTTCTCTTTCTAATGCTCATGCGTTTGATCTAGCATGATAAGGTCTAAGCATGTAGTGCTATGTTGGACCGCCCCAACACGTCGTATCGACCCACTTAGAGACTTGTGCTCCTACTTGTTCAATGAGGCTATTGAGAGCTATTTCAAAGTTGTGACAGCAAGGGGGATGGCCCTTGTAAAGTAAGCTAGGTAGTTTGATGCAGAAAGTTGAATGAGTCTACCTCCTATGTGCTATCTCAAGTTTGTTCTGGTCAATGAGGACCCCATTATACATGTATGGATAGTGTGGTTAGATGATTCTCATAGCTGCCTCATCTTCTTGTGCATCATGAGCAGGAATCCAATGTTTCTCACCGTGAGGGAGATGGTCCTCACAATGGACGTGTGAGGACATGATTCCCTACAACATCTAGTTGTCACCCTTTGTCTCGATACCTCAACTCTTAGTTGTATGCAAGTGGATGCCTTCCTTACACTTCTCACATGAAGAAATGAGGAAGATGTGTTAACCATAGAAATCTAAACAAGATTCCCCTTGCCTACAATTGATTGACCATTTCAATTGCATGTGGCGAAGTGTTTCATGTGGTTTTATGTTTAGGGTTATCATCAAGTTAGTGTTTTGTACAGGTTCTATATATTGTAAGTTATGTTGTTATTTGGATAGATTAATGCTCTAGCTACATGATGATTCTCAAGAATACTATAGTCATGCTTGATTCAAATCAGTTGTAATTCACTTTCTTAATGATGTACTTTACTTTTATAAATCTAAAACAAGACCCTAGTGAGCATTACAAAGTATGTTTGATTTGATGAACATTCTTTGCATCTTAAGAACTTAAAACACAAATTCTTTGCAAAGGAAGTTTCTTGAGAAATTACACAAATTGTTTGTGCTTGTTTGGTTCTTAATAGAAGTATGTCCTAGAAGATGTTGAAATAATTGTCCCCACGATGGTTGGATGTGCTTTAAAGGATAGGGAAAAACATCAAATGAGGGAAAAATTAGTGCAATCTTGAGAAGTTGAAGGATGAATGTTTCAACTTATGTCATGCAAAATTTCGGATCTTAATCAAATTGTTATAATTGAGAACCAACGCTAGCGATAAAGAAATGTACTCACTATGTTTATGGTGCTAAGTTAGAAAATGTGTTTACTTGGCAAAGTATTATGTGGTGAACAACCAAAGGAGAAGGTAATTAAGTTCATTTCCATAAAACCAGCACAATATAATTGCCAATTAATATACAAGACAAAAAGTTTAATTTTAGTCATGCCCCTAAAACTTTCATCAACAAATAACAATTGTTGTTACGAGGTTGCAAAAAATGCTCAAATACCATTACTAAACACAATGGCAAGAGGGATAAGCAAGAACAGAAGAAACAATGGAGCAAGTAAAGAGCAAGATGAAACTCACACCTCTATTATAAAAGAAAATGAAAAAAAAAGCTAATTACACAAAGAACAAGAGCAGGGTTTGTTGAATAGTTGCTTTACATTTATTGAAAATGGTGAAGCAAATAAAAGTTAAAGTAAACATGTTGTTGATAAGATATGCAAATAACAAAAATCCAAATCCATTTGTTTAATGGATATGCACACATGCACACATTGTGTGTATAGAGACAAGGGGGACAACATCTACATTCTTAACAAAATGTGGATCAACAAGATAACACTGGTCTTACAAAGATAATGATTAAGACATACTATAGATGTTAAGATACAAATTAAACATGGATATGCACTTGAATGCCTTGTAGATTTCACACAAAAACGTTAATTGGTCAAAACGTCAAGTAATATGATTTTGATAGCATTATAATAAAATCAAAGAGAATAAAAACCGGTTCTAAAGTATCTTTTAACTTTGACAATTCAAAGAGACCAAAGGTACATGTAAAAAGAGAAAAATGCAAAGGTCAACAATAAAGTATCTTTTAACTTTGACTATTTACAAAGACCAAAGGTACATGTAAAAAGGAAAAAATGCAAAGGTCAACCCTTTTCAAAAGTGGTTTTGCTTTCATACTATTTAAGGGAAGATGACATCATTTTTATATTATCTTACATTCTCATATTAACATGTCAAAACCCTCATAAGGTAAAAACCAATTGTGAAGTACAAAGTAAAAAATATAACTTAATTTTGACTACATCAAAGAAACTTAGGGTACATGTGAAAATAGAAAATTATAAAGGTCAACCATTTCTAAAGGCATGGCTTTATTGTCATATTATTCAAGGGAGGGTGACACAAATAGAGTAAAAACCAATTGTGAAGTACAAAGGCAAAATCATGATGTAAGTTTCACAAGTTCACACAATCCAAGGGTACATGTAAAAAGAAAAAGGTCAACCCTTTCCAAGAAATGGCTTTGTTCTAATGCTATTCAAGGGAAGGCCTACATTGCTAAAAATGAGATCGACCTTGATGACCTAACAATAGAAAATAATGTGGTACATCACAATCCTCTTTATGGAACACATAATCTTGAATGGCTAATGGTTAATATAGAAACCATCTCGAAATTATAAACTTAACACAAGTCAACTTTATAGGGATAAACAAGGTAGTAACACACTTTTTTGAAAAGAGTTTATTCTAGAGATAGTGCACACATAAGTAGGAGCATGTACGTGTGCACACAATGTGACATGTCTGAATGGCATTTCTATCTTCAAGTTTGACATAGGACTAGAAATTTCTATGGTAAGCAACCTTGAGACTATTGATACTTGTTACTTTTTTGGCTTCCAAATCTCATAGGTTTGACACAAAATAGTTTAGCTTAAATATTTAATGGATGATGGTGCCATCATCACCAAAGTGGCTACTCACAATAGATGAGTCACAGTTTGCCACTCTATCTTCATGCATCATATGGTGATTATGTATTTTAAATTAGTATGAATGACATGCACAAGGGTTGCGATTATTTTTTAGAGGGCATCATTAAATATAATACAAGTTCTGTCATGCAAAATAAAATATGATAAAACTTAAAAATGTGCAAATGCATTATAAGTCTTTTTACATAGTGGCAATGGTAGACCAAAGAGGTCAATAAAAGCAATATATTTTGTACATCAAGGAACCTTACAAACACTTTGAATCAACAAGTTCAATACAAATGTTTAACAAGTCTAACTAGCTTTTCTGAGAAGTGTTTCACTTTTGTTTTTTCATAAGAAAAAAAAACTTAAATAGTTCTATTGATATGTTAAATACCATCAAACTTTCTTTTTTTATTCTTCCATAGGTTCCTCTAGGCATAAGTAGTCATACATAACTCCAGCAAAAAGATTAGGAACATTGTTTTGTGTGAGGTAGACTATATTTTGACCTTCATGCAACCATTTGGGAGATACATCAACATGAAAAAGATAGTATAAACCATGAATTCCATGCCTTGCAATTGCATTATCTCTTCCAAATCTCGTAGTGTCAAAGTGCGGAGGTGTGACATTTGAATCATTAAATCTCACCTACAAGAAAAATGTCATTTGTTAACTCTAGAGGGTAATGCTTCACATAAATATCTAAATAGTTGAAATTTACCCCTAACTCCATAGAACTAGTGTGACAATTTCTCCTAAAATGGGAGCCCTTGCTTGAAAGATGAGAGAAAATAATAACCTTACTAGGTAAGTGAAAAGCAATTTAACCATGCATTGTGGAAGGGCACTCATGACGTATATAATACTTTCCAATTCATGACATTCAATCTTGTATTTCAAAGGCGCTAACATGAAAATTCTTGTAGTCTTTGTGCAACATTCTATGCTAGTTCGGATTAAGATACAAGTCCTAAGAGCTAAAGAGGGGGATAGGACTACATTTACAACACGGTCAATTCTCATATTACTTCATATCCAACTAGTGCATTTTAACTAAACAAAGTGGAAGATAGAGAATGCTTTAAAAGCAAGTCTTTGATTTGAATCAATCCTTAACCAAATATGTGATTATCATAGAAAATAAGCAAAGTACAAGACAAGAAGATATTGTCAATCAATTACTTAGTAGCACACATCAGCACCTTGAAGCCAAATGCCAACAAAGCTTCAAAGCATTATATCTTTGCTAATTATTGGTCAATGAAACCTTTTTGAGGGCCTAATAGTGTATTGTGCATGTCATGGGTGGTGAGCTGATTCTTAATAACCCACAAATGTCAAATTTAAGACCCTATCAAGTTGATTCAAAGCCATTCATTATTGTCATTTTCAAACTTGTATAAATAGTGGCACATATGGAAATGAATCATAATTGTATTCCAAATGCTAGTCCTTGCAATCTATTTTCTCACATAAACCAACAATTGTGTATGCATTAAAATTGTAAAAGGAAAAGTAAACAAAATAAGAGCATACACCTGAATAATTGCTAAGTTTGCTGCTGCAAAGGCTATCCTCAACTTGTAGAGACCAGATTGTCTCACGACTGCAAGGTCAAATATAATTTGCCATGTGGTAGGTTGCAATGAGCCATCTTCTTTGATTCTATGAAGGTAATCAATGAGAACTAGTTATTATTTGTGCAATGTAAGTGCACTCATGAATGCGTAGAGTATGGCGAAAAGAACTATGTAAACATGAGTGCTCATGTGTACATGCATGTATGATAGAATCTATCCACAATCAATGTATAAGGCTAAACTTCAAAACAAAAGATAAGAAAAAGAAGCCTCCTCGATTCACTATTTTCATCATCATCAATCTTTAGAATGTGAGACTAATACAATTGTTCAAGTACTCTCTAGGGTAAAGGGGGTAATAACTTTACAAATCCTACACCATAGACTAGTAAAGTGCCAAACAGAAGAAATAAACAAGCTTACTAATCTTTTAATGCATAATTTGGCAAACATTGTGATGTTATTGGGTCACAAATATGATATTCTAAATTACACAGTGCAAATCTTAAGGCAATCCAATTTTTCTTAACACGAGTACCCATTCAAATGGTTAGACTGTGTGGAAGGCCACTTTACCCTAGGTCTTAACAAATAATGTGTGAGAAGGCATGGCCAATTCCTTGTAAGAAAGATAAGCAATGAAAGTTACAATTGTAAATATCCTTTAACATGACTAGGTAAGAAAAGTTCCTATGCAAATCTCCTTTGAAGAAAGTATACAATTAGATAAATCTAATCTAGTTGACGATGATGTTGAATTTCATGAATATTTATCTGGGTGTGTTCTTTGTTTACATTTTCTCTTTACATTAGTCATGGTTGCAACAAGAATACCAATTGTACGATGACATCCACTATCCTTGTCTTGCCTTATTGTTTTCATCCTCTAGACTTAAAACTTTGAATGCCATACATAGACAATACATCATCTTAGTAGGTTGGGTAACTAAGAGGTAGGTATTTGAGTAACTTCCAACACAAAAGAGCTGGAGTAAAGGCTCAATTGGTAACATACCTTAATAGCTGACGTTTCAAGTATTTTATGTCATGAGATGTGGATTACATACAATGCAATTCTGGATTGTATTGTCGATGCATAAATATCACCATTTAAATTTGCTTAGGGGAAAGCACTAGTTCCTCTTGGAGGTCCTGATAAAACCTAAGGCAGAGTATAAATCCCTTAAGAGGGGTCTTCAAATGATAATACTACATCCAAAGGCAAGGAGAAGGTCTTGAGACGCTGTGGCTTGGCTTGACAAGTGCTCACAAAAGAGGTTATTGCTCTGCTAAGTTGGACAGCGAGATCATAGATACAGTGGAGTTTTATTTTATTGTAGTGGGCAAGGCCGGCTAACAGTCTGTGCACGAACTGCTAGTACTGTAAGGTCTTCCATACACGCACTTCTGTGTTGTTTAGAGACCTATGACGTTAATAAGAAAAGTGCATCTTACATTCTTAAACATCTTCTCGTAGTAACATCCAAAAGGGAGAGAAGTTTAAAAGGTCCATCCATACCTTCCAACATGAGCAAAAAACCAGTCTTTGGACCAGTCACTTTCACCAACTTTGTATATAAGGTCTTTCTCTGGATAGATCTCAGAATACCGAAGCCAAAGCCCATATTGTCGATACCTGAAATCACATCATTGTAATCAAGAACTGGCCATGTGTGCTTGTGGGTATTGCAAATGTAATGATCCTCAAAGAGTTCAATGCTCATCAAGGAAACACATGCCAATGGGAGAAAAGAAAAGGACGGAATATGAGTACAATTATGGACCCAAACGTAATCTGAATTATTCACGGAATCATGACTGGCAATTGTAACCAGCTTATGCTTGCAAAGAAAAGGGTAGTGAAAATCCACTTCATTGGCAATAGTGGGAAGTGAAGTATCTGGATTGTGTCTAAGAACTACAAAAAACTAGTTAGCAAATGCCAACACACATATAAATGCAAAAAATATTAGAAGGACTGCACAGTAGGAAGCAAACCCTCCTGTGGTTGTGACTCGGCCTTTCCTATTTCTTGTAAAGCCCTCCTATCGGGGCACTCTTGAACGGGGGGAAGTAGGAGAATGATGTAGGATATTTAGAGACAGAAGGAATCACCTAGGCACAAAGTGCTGCTTCTGCTGCCATGTCCAATCGTACTTTTGTTGCACCAAAGTCAAAGATAAGGTTTTGGAAGCTTACTTTTCAGGTGTATCAACAAGAATCCGGTTGATGAACTTTGGGTCAGGATCAGGGACAAAGAACTCAGCTGCAGTCCTGTCAGGTATTCCTATCTCCCATAAAATTCTTCCGTCTCTAGGTGGCATGAAGGTCAGGTCCCCAAGATCTGTCCGTGAACCTGAAAATAAATTGAAAAACCAGGAAGATAATGAACAAGAGCACTCTCAATGTTTACTCTATTGTGATTCTCAAGAGTGCCATTTGTTGCTGCTCAAGAAACATGTTCAATGGTAATGCTGAGGTGATTAACAGAGTTGAAAATGCATATTACTCCATTTATTATAATATGACAACATTCTTGGCAGCTTGTGGCTTCATGACCATTTTGTGACCCACCGACTGTTATGAGCACTAGCCCGTCTCACCCTATTCATCATTGCTCTCCAGCCCATGTATGGGTTGACTTTGTTCAACTGATCAGCTAAAGAGCATGGCAGTCTCAATGCACTATAGTATCCCCATAGCAGGTCCGATTGCGAGGAAGTTACAAATGGTGATATCATTGTTTTTATCCGCTTGGATAAGCATTTGTTCCTGTTTGTGGATGACCACCCCAACGTGTTGCCACCTTCCCATGTCCAAAACAAAAAAGTTGTTCACACCATAGATAGAGGAACATCTTTATAAGGGTGTGCCTTGTCTAAAATACCCATTCTTGTATGGATTTCTTAGCCTTGAAGGAGTGTAGATTCCTTCCCATGCTTTGTACAACTGAGATTTTCAGTGAAATTCATTGAACAGCTGTTATCGTCAGCTTCAGATCAGTCACGATGATGTTTAGGAGTCCCCCTTTAGGATCCCATTCAGCCATATTGTGTTTCTTATGATGCCCTTTGGCCTCACTAATGCTCTGCTACTTTTATCCATATGATGCACAGGATTTTCTGGTTATAGTGAGGTATATCTTTAATTGCTAATTCAGATGACATCTTGGTATACAGTGCTTCCGAATAAGAGCATGAGGAGCAGTTACAGCACTCTTTGTGCTGCCCCTGCTGGAAAAAGAAGCATGAAAAAAAAAGTCCAACACCTCAGAGAAGAGAGGAAGCAAGAGGAGACCTGAGTCTCTCTACTAACACACCGACAATCAGGCTACCACAGCTACACCTAGACCCACCATCAATACACTTGGATAAAAGACTTGGCTTGAATGAGACCCAAGTGCTCATTTCACATTGTCTCAATTGCTTTCACCTTCGGACTGGCCCACCTGTTTATGGCTGACATCATTCTGGCTGACTGATTATTCATGTATACTCACTTTTTCCAAGATGAATCTTGAAGAACCAGAAGACAAATTACCTGCTAGTCACTTCACTAGATCATGGGAATCACCTGATTTTACAGTTTCAAATACTTAGGGCATTATCCAGAAAGGCTCTTCCTAAATTGATGAAGAAGTGCAACAGCCATCAAGTCTTTTGGTTGATGGATCCAGATACTATGGAACCTGGCTCACAGCTCACCCATTATCATTGTTTCCAACAAAACTCTGTAAGAAAGGGATCCCATATCTCCAAGGCTGTCAATTCTCAGGTGGTGTTCCCGGTCCCATCCCCCCAAGCAGTCACCACCTCCCTGCAACGTGTAACTGTCAAGTGTGGGCTGCCATTATTGGTACGAGGAATGCCACCACTCCCTGCAACGTGTAACTGTCAAGTGTGGGCTGCCATTATTGATATGAGGAATGCCACCACTTCCTTAATCTAGTGAATACGGGTCAGTTACTATATGCTGTCAAATAACTAGGCCCCCATCAACGAATGCTACTACTAGATGTCTAGTGATAACATCTACTTTGGCAAACACACCTCTCTCCCCACCAAGTATTAAGCTTCCTTCAGTGTGGAAAGTGGCTCCCTAGTTGGGAGAATGCACTCCACAAACCTCTCTATCAAGTACGAAGCTTTTCTTTTCGTTGCACAGGAGGGGAGTATGCTTGAAGAGGGGGATGTTAAATTCTCCATGTAAGATAGCCAATTCCACTGAGGTAGACTTACACTAAGAATCTGCTAGCATATATATTTTTATGCTTGGAAATAGTCTCCTTGGATCCACTCTTGCTTGAGGTAATCATTTTGTGTTTGCATGTGGCTTGTGCTTTTAGCCTTGGCTTTGAGAGAGGGTACACTTACTAGCTTGCTTGTATGAATTATATGTGAGCTTATGATACTTTGGTTGGGACTGCCACCTCTGTTGCTGCCTTCCATGCTGCGACCTCCTTGTCAACATGCCCTCCTCTGCCTTGTTTTGAGTTGACCCCCTAGGCTCTCTTCATCTCCTCCCTCTTTGCTTGCTCAAGCACTCAAAGAAGAAGAAGAAAAGCAAAGAAGAAGAACAGCAAGAAAAGGCAACTTGCCCCCTTCTCTCCACCCACCTTACCCCTTGACTCCCCCTGCTCGCGCTCTCTGATTCTCTGGTAACTCTACAGAAAATCTTGGCAAGCCTTTCGCATATAAATTATTGGCAGACTTCTGGAGAAATTCTCAGAAATTCAGGAGTTTTGGAGAACTTGAGTGTGCATGTCACTTCAGCTCCATCCCCCTCCCACTGACATGCAGGGCAACCATCCCTACATCTCTTCCTTCCTCTCTTGTCACTTCACTAGCATTAGGTCCTCAACTTCCAGCCACCTTACCACAACCATCTCCCCCCCCTTAATGCGCACTAACTCCTGTAGTCCTCCCTCTTCCCCCACCATATACAGCCATTCCTGGCTCTGCAAATGTTGCTCCCTTTGCCTCCTTGGGATATACCCATTTGATGGAGATGAGCACAATTATCTTTGAGTTCATCCTCCCTTACCATCAGCCTTTTTTCAATCACCATCAGTGAACTTGCTCACCTAGAATTTATTGGGCCCTCTCTCACAACCTGCACAATTCACTGCTTGCTCACTTCATTGCCTTGAAAGAGCTTGAAGCATGATGCAGAGGACTATCACCAAGATGATGATGATGATAACCCATTGGATTCAAGTACAAATACTTCTAATAGTACGAGGGGTGATACAAACAATGAGAGACTATTTTCCTTCCCATCACTCGCTCTCATTGCATCAGACTCTAAAGAGGCTTTATAGATCTACCTTCCCCTCATTCCATGAGTCCTAATGTTTATGTGCCGAAGTCTCTGACAACTACTCTCTCATTTACCTTGTTCTTTGAAGATCAATCTCCCCTCATATCTTATCCATTGACCCCTAGTACACCATACCCCCCACAAAAAAATAGAGGAAAACAAGTCATTGTGCAAAACCATCAATGAACATATTGACTTGCTTAAGGGAAAGAAGCTAGATACCAAAACTGTTGCATTCATCGTTCACCTTCCCAATAAAACACCGGCTGCTAACCATATTTACAGATTGATATAGCTGATCCCCTCATCTATAGTGACGTAGAGAAACTACTCATAAGCCATTTAACTATTATCTTTATGTCCACCACTCATCCTCCTTTCCTAAACCTCTTAGAGCTGCCCAAGCCCAAGAAGCCTTTATCACTTGTCCAATGGAGAAGACTATCCTTTGGCAGACTTCCTCACTTGCAACCTTTGAGTTTGGCACAACATAACATGGCAAGATCAGAAGAAGTATTCTAAAGTAACTTTTGCCTTTGATCCCTTTCTCAGTTACCTTGTTGAACACCTTGCTCTTCTTCTCTCTCCTTACCATTCCCCTCCCCTACTAACAAGCAAATTTTAAATCCTAACTTACTCCCATACATTTAAAAATATCCAAAACTCCTCTACCCACAATACTTAGTGCCCTACTCCCCCCTCTATTATCCTACCTCCCTCTTTGTCTCCTCCTCCACCCATACCTTCTACTTCCACATCAATTACTGAGACTACTCAGCCCATTACTTTCTCTTGCTCTCCTCCTTCACTTCAACCCTTGGCTAATTCTTGCTGCACCACCTCTTGATCTTCCGGTTGTTTTCCAAGTTCCCTCTCTTTCAATGAGAGCCCATGTTTTAGCAGTTGGTAATGGCTGGCTATGGTAGAAACCTATCCCTTGCACTAGATGTGGGAAGCATGAGGAGACACACGTGTTGCATATGGGATTGCCCAAGGGCCCAAGAGGTTTGGAGGAAAGCCCTTGCGATGGGGTTCATGGCACTACAAACTCTATGATTGCTATGCAAGGTAACAACGAAATGCCTCACCCCTGAAGGATTTCACTTCCAAAACATTGTATTTCAATGTGAAATGTTCCATCCTTTTGTCGAAATGCCACATGAAACAACAAAATAACACATTTAAAATACATAATTCAGCAGGTTTTTAATAGCAATTACTTTTTCCCCCCATAGTGAAATAAGTAGGTGAAACCTTGCTAATGAAATGTTGCATTGGTGAAACTTGTTTTGTGTTTCACATGTGGTGAAATGTGTTTCATGGTTACCATGTTGCTACGTGAGGAACAGTTGCTTGAGTTACCGGTAGAGGCCCGCCTTGTGAATAGGAGATTTAAGGGTGTCATGGCTATCTTGACTCAGGGCAGCTTGTGAGCACGATTATCATGCGAGATTTCTCACAAACAATTTGGATTGGGGGCATTGCCGTAGATGAGAGTTCATAGCGTGTGCTATTGCTTGGTACACATGGATAGCTAGATGTAGTTAGACTATTGATTTTTTGGATATCTCCATTGGAGACTGTCTCCAGCATTTGGACAGAGATTGTGCATCCTCTCTGCAAGAGATGGGAGAGGATATAAGGCAATTCAGAGACTATGAGGAGGAGGAGATATGCTTTTCTTAGGATATGGGATTTTGACACTTTCTTCCTTTGCTAGCACACACATGGTTTGACATTATAGACCTCACAAGCTTTGTAGGTTACACATAGATCACGAAGCAAACAAGCCAATGCTTCCATTGTGTAGACTAGAATGGAGGAAGCTAAGGGTTTGGTAAATTCTAGACCTTTCTCTTGAGCTGTAGCTTGTTAGATAGCTTGCTTGGGATAATAAGTGCATAGCTTGCTTGCCTAGGATTGAGAGAGAGTTGATGAGGAGGATGCTAAGTAAGAATCCTATGTGAGCATAGCATGCAAAAACCATTGTGGTTAGAGTAGAAAGGGAATGTATGCTTAGGATTTAGTTCAAATTGATTGATGAAAACAATGGAAAATTTAAGTACATGTTGAATGAGTAGGTGTAGTAGTCATCATTCTTGCATGAATCACTAGATTAGGAACTTGCACAAGATCAGCCACAAAATACATGAAAAACAGCAGTTTGTTCTACTATCAAAATATTGTGCATATCACTACAACATCACAAAGCTCATCACTATGACATCACAGTGGTCGCAATACTATGACACCATAAACTTAATAGTTTTACAAAGCCTAAGTATTATATTTTTATGTCTTTGTAACTAGGAAAATATTGTCATGGTCATTAGTCAGCTTGGGTTCATCTTGAGGGGTCAATTGCCAACAAACTTGCCTTTGATTAGAGCAAGGTTGGTGGGTATGTCTTGGCCCTTAGTTCTCCTAAGATCACTACAACATCACAATGATCCTTAGTCAAAGGTTTTAGAGTCACTTGGGTTGACCAAACAAGATGCTATCTTGGCAAAGATCTCCAACGCCGAAAGAACTAGACTTCGAGTAGGTGCCTCAAATTCATTTCTACTAGTCAAGGCCTAGGAAACCCTTACTTTGTAATACTACAACATCATAATGATCAGATCGTTGGGACATTGTAATGAATTGGATAGTATTGCGACACTAGAATTAGGGATTGGAGACTTAAACTTAAGCCAAGAAAGTTTTTGATTGACTTTGAGCCAACAAAGCCACCATTGTGCGATATTGTAATTCATTAGCAGAGTAGGTTTGAGCCAAAACTGTCTAAATTAATCAATTAGGACTTACATTGTGGGAAAAAAATTTGACTAAAAAAGGTTTTAAGACCTACCCACTTCAAATCAGTCAAACCTTGCAAAGAAACCCTTGGTGTGTTTGCATCAACCTTAGAGGGGGACCTACACAAGCTCATTGACCTTATCAACCTTGAGTAACAAGACCAAAGGCAATGTTGACATCTTGGAACAATGATGGTTTTCTTGACAAGGTGAAGGAGACACTGGATAGATTAAAAGACATCAGCCCAATCAGCACTAGGGGAGAGAGGCTCCCAAAACTTAAAAACAACATAGTGCACCTCAATGCCACCACAAATAAAGTCATTAAAGGACTTGTCATGCTTATTTAGGAATAAGAAGAGGCCCAAACAACACATGCTGTCTAATACAACCCCCATGGATGACAATGTTATGTTGGTAACTCATACTTACTTAAAACACATTACCGGAATGGGAAATAGGGAATCAAATGGAAGAAGACTTGACATTCCTTATTTACATGAGGGGGCTCAAACAAAGTAAACGGAATGGGATCAGCAAGGGAACAAGCGGGAACGGAATGGAAAGCCAAGAAATGGCCATTCCAGATAACTATGTGGTGGTTGCACATTTGATTATTGCACTGGGAGGGAACATAAAAGCTAGAGACCTTGCCTCAATAATCCCAATCATCACCAAATAACTGAACAAGTACATGACAAGGTATGACCCATATAGCTTCATGGAACAATGTGGACAAGTTTGTGTAGCCACTAGGCCAATGCTAGATGACAAAAAGGCTCAAATCTTTGGTCTATGCTTCAAGACAAGGGGAGAATGGTTCACGAGGGAAGAAGCCTTTAGTCTATGCTTCAAGACAAGGGAAGAACTTGGTTCACTAGCTTGGAGGATGTTGAAAAAGCTCTATTCTCTACCATAAAAAACTTATTGATAAATACATTCTTAGAGTTGGATATGTGAAGAATCTCCTTGTTCATTTGATAAATGTGACCCAACTAGAAGATTAGTTTGTAAGAGACTATGCCTTTGAGGTATGGAGAATGCATAGGAGGATTCCAATCAGATAGTTCAACAATAAGGCCCTAGCCAAAGTCTTCATCAAGGGCCTCAAGAACAAGTAGTTGTATGAATATTTTGCTAGTAGCTCTAGCTTAAACAGAGAATCCTTGAGCATAATCTTTAGGGTAGTCTAATTGCATAGGGAAAGATAGAGAGATACTGACCTTGAGTGGAGAATAAGAGTAACAAGGAAAAGAAACATTCGTTTTCCAAGAGGTGGCTACCATCAAGTAGCAACAAAAATGATCACGATAGTAGAAACCCATAGCCCAAGACCACATAGGACATATAGTGCATCTACTACGGAGGTGCCCACGTGCTAGCAAAATGCCTTGAATCTTGAAATCAGAGATTTTGTGCTAATTGTAGAAGATATGGCTATAGTGCTTAAAACTAGAGAGCCCCCTATGAGCTTGCCTTACACAATCAATATGGTGCAAACCAATATCCATTCAACAAAGAAATGATATACAAAAGGGGAGCACCACTAGCCTTGCTAGCTTCACTTAAGCAGAAACCAATAGACCATAGGCTAGAAATCAACCCATTAGGAATCTCTAGACCTCATGACCTAATAATCTCTCTACCTCTTAGTGACGTACCCATTTACTACGTAGAAGAATATCCAAAAGAGGATCTTTATACCAACCTATACATATCTCACGACAAAGAGGGGAATGTGCTTGTTAGATATGTGCCCATGATGTTGTTGAACAAAGGAAAAGGAAGGATGGGGACAAGCAAGTAAAGAGATCTCTTATTGGGTCTTGTGGCCAACTATCATACATCTCGACAAAAGGTTTGGAGAAGGAGAGGCAAGAGACAAAAATAGGAATAATAATAATAATAATAATAATAATAATCAACATTGTAATGAATGTAGGATAACTCACTACTGCATAGTTAGCCAAGATGAGAAGAGATTGGTTGTCCATGCTATGCAAACAAGTCTAGCTTATGAGAGCATAAACTATGACACTGACCATAGAGTCATTGAGCAAATTTGGGTCAAAGTCCCAAGTTGACTCCCAATCAAGACAGTGAAGTCAACATCTTCCATGTGCATTCTAGCCTGGAATGTTAAGAGTATTGGAGGGTACTTGATCATGCTCCTTTAGGAAAGAATCCCAAAGATCCTTCACTAATCTTAGATGTTGGAATCAATAGAAGTGGCCAACCCTTAGATGAAGACTATAGCTCAAGCTCTTCAAGTTGAGAAATTGAAGCCAGTAGCGGTAGCAACAAAAAAATCTCTAGGCTTGAAGGAGTTAGGAAGTCCAAGAGGAATTTATCCATAGTTTTTTCATATGGCAATCATACATCATATGCATACAAGTATGGAAGTATGATTGAAGTATGATTCAAATCCTAGGGCTGAATCATACATTGCCCTATTCTTCTAGAAAAAGAGAAAGAGAATTCTATTAATAACACCTCGGTGAAAACGCCTAAGGTAGATATAAAGTAGAAGGAACTTTACAGAGTGTAACCGAGTACATAAAAAATACAATGCTTATGTGAATAACCAATGTGGTAGCTCTATTCTTCCAAGAATAGAACTATCAAGGGAACATATCTGGTCGTGCCTTGCAAGAATAGAGAACTACCATAGACATCACAAAGGTCAAAGTTATCATTGATCTTTCACCGCTAGGAAATGCAAGGGGACTCTAGTACTTCTCAGGCCACATTGGATATTATAGATGCTTTGTGCTGAATCATATGTGATCATCACTGAACCTTTGTACAAGCTATTGGCAATATTTGTGTGGACTGAGAAGTGCCAAATGGCTTACTAAACCTTGAAGAAAACTTTGAGTAGAATATTTAATTCATGAGTCCTTTGTACAAGCTATTGGCAATATTTGTGTGGACTGAGAAGTGCCAAATGGCTTATTAAACCTTGAAGAAAACTTTGAGTACAATATTTAATTCATGAGCCCCACATTGGGTAATCACTCTCCAGGTGCATGTTGAATCTTGATGCATCTAAGATTGCTACAGGGACAATGTTGTGCCAACCTGGCAAGTGGAATTGTCATGAGGATATGCATTTTTAAAACCTAACTTAACATGTGGATTAATTTTTAATCACATGGTTAAGTAAAAGTTGTACATGTGAGATGTAACCGAGGTTAGAGTAAATTTACAAGCCCGGGACTTGAGGAAATCACAGGGTTGTTAAAGGAAAAAGTTGTTATAAGTTATACCGCACAGGTACTTGGTGGTATCTGGTGCCAATTGTTGGCCTAGGTCATTCATTTGGCAATAAGTGTCAATTGATGACACTAGAGAAGTGGCGTTTAATGGTATGTAACGCCAATCTGATGGTCAAAGATGGCACGGAGATACTCGGGAATGGAAGTTGCCTAGCCAATTTAATTATTGCCAGTTTGATTGTTTTTCACGGTACCGAAATAATTATTAGATTAATTTTTAGTATTTAAAGATAGAAAATTAATATTTAATTATAGATAATGCTAGAAAAACCATTTGGAAAGACTGTCACTTGTAAAAAATGCCCATGCAAGATTGAAAAACGTCTTAAGAGGCTAGAGAGAGGCATTTTAGTATATTCAACCTACAAGAGAGAGAGAGCAGATGCTATTGGTTTGATTCGTAGCCATTGGAGGACCTTCTGAGATAGCCAAGGCTAAGAGAGGACCAATCAATAGCAAGTGAAAGCATCTACAAGCTGTTGAGACGGTGCAACAGTAGTAAATGACTGATTTTCTTTAGTTCTTTGCAAAGAAAGTGTGAATTTTCTGTTGGGTATTTGACTCACGCCTCACTTACGTCTACGCTCATATGGGAGTGTCGGTGATCAGTAGGACACTGGGGCACTTTTTACTCTCGGTAGGAGAGGTTTTTTCCCCCAGACTTATGGTCTTATTGTTGTATGTACTTATGTGCTTATGTTACAAACATTTGGGCACTAGTGTGTGTTGGGTGTGAACACCCCCTACAACCCTAAGGTTTAAGGGTTGTACTTTGTACTTTCTGGTTACACTCATTCAGTCTATTCTCTTGGGTGTCGTGCTTCAACTCTATCTCTCACTCTCACACTGTCTACTGAATCCTGGCTACACCTCGATCCTTCCCTCTCACATTTGGTATCAGAGCTCAGCTCTGAACTCAGCTTCTGCCTGCAGTGTGCAAGTCTGCAGTCTGTAGCCCACGCCAGTTCTGCTACAGGTCGCCGGTGCACAGCTCCACGCAACCTGTCTCAAGTGCAACGTCAGTCTCGTCAGCAGTCAAGCGCCACCTCGTCGTCATTCTGCCAGCGTTACAGCCCGCCAGGGTAGCTCCACCAGGCGCTGTTTGTTAGCGCTGCCCTCGTCAACCCAGGCGCTAGCTACGTCGACTGAGATCCGTTTCGTCAGCACTGTCGCCACCTGGCTCGACTGTTCGCCCACGTGACTTCCGTCAGACTGTCTTGCGCCACCTGTCGTCCTATCCGTCAGACGTCAGCCTGCTCCACGTCAGCCAGCCCGCCTGCCCGACGACCTGCCACACAGCGACTGTCCTGCCCGTCGATTGACACCTCCACGACTCAACGCTTGCAGCTCGCGTCAGTCTTCCCGCCGTCTGACGAGTCCACGTCAGCAACCTGCGTTTCATTCGCACGTCTGACCAGCGACCTGCCTCTGCTCGTGGCCTGCTCCACGTCAGGTACATTTTTAAACAATTTTTTTTAAATTTCAGCCCAGAACACAGCTCTGAAAGAGGAGGTTCATACGCGGCAAGCACAGAACAGGTGGGGGATAAATTTCATGCAAATTTCTGGACTGGATCATCAGAAATTTTGGGGCTTTTGTGTATTTTGTGGACAGTTGCATTTGAATTGCTAGTATAGTCACAGAAAGACTGTTTTGACAGAATTTTTGGCAAAAATTTTGGGGATTTTGAGATAACAGTGTTGCAGTGCACTGTTTGCACCTTGGGAAGCGTGCATTAAAAGACAGTTTTTTTGACAGAGTACGCCCTTGCACATTAATTGCAGAAGCGTGTTTGCTGCAATTTCTGGAAATTTGCAGATTTCCAGTCCATACTGCTTTGACATTGCTCATTTGTCTTTGGAAATTTGTCATAATGGCAAATCAGGGAGGTGATGTCTTTACGTATGTATCCAAGGAAGATAGATTGGACGGAAACAATTATTCGCTATGGTCATTCATGATGAAAAATGTATTAGTGGCCAAGAATTTATGGGATTATGTCAGTGGAGAGGAAACTCGGCCGGGAGTTGTAGCTCCCGTTACTCCTCCTCCCCATGGCGCACGTGGACAACGGGGACCTCAGCCCGCTCCACCTCAGCCACTTCCTCCAAGAACTGCAGCTCAAAAAGCTTGGGATACACGTGATGCACGGGCCTTGTCGCTGATTGCTCTGGTAGTTCAGCGGTCCATCATACCTCACATCCGTTCGGCATCTTCTTCACGAGATACATGGTTGACTTTGGAGCATATGTTGGCAGGAAAGAATGAGACTCGGATCTCTTTCTTGAAGAAAGAGTTGGAAACTCTGAAGATGCATGAGGGTGATTCTATGCACGATCACTTAAATAAGATTCAGGACTTGAGGGAGCAGCTCATGAATGTAGATGAGTATTTTTTGGATGCACAGTTGATATCCACCACCTTGAATTCCTTACCTCCTTCGTATTTGTCTTTTCATACTGCATTGAACCTCACCATGAGGATTGCTGAGCACCCACTCACTTTTATTCAGCTGGTTAGTTTGCTTCTAGAGGAGGAGCAAACACGGAAAAATAGTGGTGTGGATGCTATAGTCTCTGAGTAGGCTTTTGTGGCAAGACAGAAAGGTGAAAAATGCTCCACAGAGTTCTGGCACTTCGGGCACATCGCAGAATCAGACACAAGGGGGGACGCAAGCAAAAAAAGGAAAATGTCATTATTGTAAGAAGCCCGGTCACTATATCACTGAGTGCAGGAAGCACATTGCTAAAGAGAAGAAGAAGGAGTCAGGAATGTCTGTTTCTACTACTACTCCTACTGCTAGTGAGTCCGCGTCCTTTGTTGTGGACAGGGACTATTGTTTTTACACTTGCAGTTATGATATCTCTTGGGCCAATAGAGCACTTAGCTCTACAGAGGATGCTGACACTTGGTTCTTTGACAGTGGTGCTTCTAGACATATTACATCTCGCAGAGATTTGTTTGCTTCAGTTAGTGCACCTCCCGTTGGGAAATCGGTACAGTGTGCCAATAATGCATCATACCCTGTTCGTGGTATTGGGGAGATTCAGCTCACAGCCATTGATGGCTCTATTCTCCGCCTGCAGGATGCTTTGTTCGTGCCTGGAATCAAGAAGAATTTGCTTTCTATTTCTTCTTTGGCACGTTGTGGTTTGCAGTCACCTTTGATGATGACCGTTGCATGGTTAGAGAAAAAGAATACATGACTTTGGTCTTGACAGGATCTTTGTGTCATGGTTTATATGAGTTGGATGCTCTTTCAGTAGATAAGTCAGCATACTTGACATCCACTCTTACTCCTGCTATGATACAGGCGGAGTTATGGCATGCTCGTTTGGGGCATGTAAACTTTGGCAACTTGATGCTTTTGCAGCGTACTCAGATGCTGGATGGCTTACCTCCCTTGGAGAGACCTCCTGAGCACTTATGCGAGGGATGCATTTTGGGAAAAATGCATCGGTTCTCATTTCCTCGTGATGTTGCTTTCAGAGCAACAACCAGATTGCAGTTGGTGCATTCAGATGTTTGTGGGCCTATGCAGACCATGTCATTGGGCGGTTGTTATTATTTTGTGACATTCATTGATGACTTTACACGTTTTTGCTGGGTCTACTGTTTGAAAAAGAAGTCAGAAGTGTATGATGCATTTTTGGCTTTCAGTGCACTTGTTGAAAACCAATCTGGATGCAAGATTAAGACTCTCCGTTCGGACCGAGGGGGGGAATACATGTCCTCTATGCTGAATTCTTTTTTGCAGCAGAAGGGCATAGTCCATCAGTATACTACAGCTTATACTCCACAGTAGAATGGGGTAGCAGAGAGGAAAAATCGGTCACTCATGGAGATGGCCAGCTGTATGCTGAAGGCAAAGAGCTTGCCTCATAGTTTTTGGATGGAAGCAGTCATGTGTGCTTGCCATATTTTGAACAGATGCCCTACCAAAGCCTTGAAGACCATCACACCTTTTGAGGCTTGGAACAGCGGTAAACCTTCTGTTGGTCACTTTCGTACCTTTGGGTGTCTTGCCTATGCCCATATTCCACAGGTACTTAGAAAAAAATTGGACAAGGTTGTTAAGTGCATTTTTATGGGATATAGCAATGAGAGCAAAGGCTACAGACTCTATGATCCCGTTACAAAGAAGGTTTTTGTCAGCAGGGATGTTGTTTTTGATGAAAAATCAGAATTATCCTTGGTTGGTTTGGACACATATCAGGCTGCCCGTGATGTTTTTGAAGGGCTGCTGCCCATTACTTTTGGTGATTCAGCTGGAGGTTCAGAAAATGAACCTAATGTTCAGCCAGCTGCTCCTATGGAAAGTGCAGAAATTCAGCCATTGGCTGATCGAAATATTCAGCATCATGCTGAAACTGAAATTCAGCAAGAGCTTGCACACAGTCAGGATGCTAGACAGTTACCTAGATGGTATTTGCAGACTATGCAAGATAGTCCTTTGGATGCACCCATGGTTGGTCGTACTAGAAGGCAAACTCGTTTGCATAATTCAGCACATACCATGGAGTTTATTATGGCAGCAAGTACTTTTGATAATGAAGAGCCTGAATGTTATGAGGATGCACAACACAGTGTGCATTGGATGGCAGCTATGTAAGCTGAATTAGATTCTATTACTAAGAATCAAACTTGGGATTTGGTGTCCTTGCCATTTGGGAAGAAAGCCATTGGAATGAAATGGGTCCACAAACTGAAAAGAAAAGCAGATAGATCCATTGATAAATACAAGGCACGGCTGGTAGCTAAAGGCTACGCACAGAAAAAGGGCATTGATTATGAGGAGACATTTGCTCCTACTTTCCGTATGACGACCATCAGGTCTATGATTGCTTTGGCTGCACATTATGGTTGGACAGTGCATCAGCTAGATATCAAGACTGCATTTTTACATGGGGAACTTCAGGAGGAAGTTTATGTACAGCAGCCCATTGGTTTTGCAGTTGAAGGCTTAGAACATTTGGTATGCAAGCTCAAAAAGGCACTATATGGTTTGAAACAAGCTCCTAGAGCTTGGTATGAAAAAATAGATGCTTTCTTGCTTGGTCAGGGGTTTCTAAACAGCTCATTTGAGTCTATCCTTTACGTATAGATGCTTTCTTGCTTGGTCAGGGGTTTCTAAACAGCTCATTTGAGTCTATCTATGCAATACTAGGCCGGACATACAGTTTGCAGTTTCAGCTTTGAGTAGGTATATGCATCAGCCACGTATGTCACATTGGCAAGCTGTCAAGCGTGTTTTTCGCTACTTGCAGGGCACTCGTTCTCTTGGGTTGCTTTATGCCAAGGGGGGACCACTGCAGTTACATGCTTACAGTGATTCTGATTGGGCTGGTGATTATGATACACGTCACTCCACTAGTGGCAATTGTTTCTTTCTTGGCTCTTCTTGCATTTCTTTGCTTAGCAAGAAACAATCCACTGTTGCCACATCGTCATGTGAAGCTAAATACAAGGCAGCTTTCACTACCACAGTTGAATGCGTATGGCTTAGACGCTTGCTAGCTGATTTGGATGTATCTGTTACTGAGCCTACTCCTTTGTTCATTGACAGTCAGAGTGCCATTGCAGTGGCACGGAACCCAGTGTTTCATGCTCGCACGAAACACATTGAGATTCACTATCACTTTGTCAAAGAGAGACTACATGCAGGTGATATCAGCCTTGTCTATTGTCCTACCACCAGTAATGTGGCAGGCATCTTCACCAAAGCTCTTCCTCGTGACAAATTTGAAGCATTTCGAGATGCTTTAAATTTGATATCCTTTGGTGGCGGATGATCCTTGTACTCTTGATCACTCTTCACTCCAAGGGGGTTTGTCGGGTATTTGACTCACGCCTCACTTACGCCTACGCTCATATGGGAGTGTCGGTGATCAGTAGGACACTGGGGCACTTTTTACTCTCGGTAGGAGAGGTTTTTCCCCCCAGACTTATGATCTTATTGTCGTATGTACTTATGTGCTTATGTTAGACACATTTGGGCACTTAGTGTGTATCGGGTGTGAACACCCCCTACAACCCTAAGGTTTAAGGGTTGTACTTTGTACTTTCTGGTTACACTCATTCAGTCTATTCTCTTGGGTGTCGTGCTTCAACTTTGTCTCTCACTCTCACACTGTCTACTGAATCCTGGCTGCACCTCGATCCTTCCCTCTCACATTTTCTCTCTCTTCAACATTCTCTCTCATCTCCCAGCCTTTCTCTAGCCTTGCTCCAAAGATTATAGCATTGAGATTACCAGAGGCTAAGAAATTTCGGATTTCTCTACCTGTGAACCCTAATTTGCAACAAAAAGTAGAGTTTAGCAATAGCCTCGGGAAGCATGCCAAAAATTGGAAGCTCCAAGACTTGGATTCAACAAGGCTGAAGCTGTTTTTAGTTAAATTCAAGTGGAGGGACCAACAAATTGATGGATTTGGGACATTTTCTATCTCCATCAAAGCAGGTGAAGGCCAATTGATTGCCTGAATCAAGGGGCAAATTAGATTGAAGACTTGCTAATCATTTTGGGCAACAAGGGGAGTTTGAATATCGAAAGGGATTGGGAGAATCCTATTATACATCAACTTATTTTTCAATCAAGTTAAATAAATATTAAAAGGGGCATTAGTTTTGGAGCCAATAAGGTGTCCATTGTCCAAGGTTGTAAGTTAATTTGCGTTTCTCAATTTATAATAAATGTTACTGCTATTAGGGAATTACCACCCATCCACGAAAGAAAGGCTGGTTACAAGAACCTTGACTTTCCAGTAAGCTTTGCAAGTAGATAACTCATTGACAATGAGACGAACTACTCAACAAAAAGAGTAAGGACTAGGCATGGTATATGCAGCAAAAAGGTTTCGTCATTAGGTTCTACCAATACCATTCACATCATTCGTGTAAGTATATAGTACAAATGTAGTAAAAGGACACAAGGAGAAAAAACACAATATATAATGAAGGAAAGAAAAATGAAATTTGACTAAAATGAATAGGAAAGAATGTTGCTACAATAGGCCTTGCATCTGTTCCTTGGATATCATTGAGGGCTTTGAACTCTATAAGGCAAGAGATAGAGGGGTGGTTGGATGAGCGACTGCGACTGCAAGAAGAGAGGATTGATCTGCATACAATGATTGTTAAAAACACGGATAAAGGAGGCTCATAAACAATAAACACCATGATTGAGATGATGAGAAAATGCTTAAATGGATTTCTTGCGTGCATTGAGCTTGAACCAAGTACATTGTTTTGTAGCTTTATTGATGGGACACACACACTCTCACTCCTTTGCTTATGGGATACATTTCATGCATACATGAACTCATACAGTGTTAAGCACCACTTCTCTCGACACCCCCCCTTGGTGCTTACTATGGCTACTACAAGGTGGTCAAGTGATTTTGTTGACCCGCCTTGCTAGTTTTCTCTCTACTACTACTAGTAGGTGGTCGTGTGTGCTTCTTTTCATCATCATCATCATCTTCTGGTGCTTTATCTTCTTGGTCTTTAAAACAAAGGTCCCGTTGTCTTTGTGTCCTTGTTTTTTTTTTATAAAGTTTGATTGTCTTTTAAACATGCAGTCATATTCATGATGACCAATCTTTTTGCAATGATTGCATTTAGGGAAGTGCTTTAATCTGCATTCTGAACTAATATGAATTTTTCTCTTGCAATGGTAGTATTCTTTAGGTTCCTTTGTTGTGCCCTTATAAACAACACATTGTAATTGCTTGTAGATGACTCAGCCTATCCTTTGAGTTCCTTTTCTTTTAGTAAGAATGCTGAAATATACCCTTCAAGTCTTAGTGATTCAAAATAAGTGTATCTTTTAAAGACTCATACTCCTTTGGAAGACTTACTAATAGCATTGCAATTGCATCCTTCTCAGGGAGTCACTTTGATATCTTCGAGTTGGCTTATTGTGCTTAGTTTAGACACATGTTTTGTGAGTGAATCTTTAAATTCATGATGCAAGTTCTAGAAGTCAATTTTTGAATATATTTCGTGCATAGTGACCTTTGTATGTGGTACGAACTTGTCCATATGGTATGCTATAGGTATTGTACGGTACATATCTATACGGATTTGTATGAAAAAATAGGTACTTTTTGGCAGCTGCATTTGGGCATGTTGCAGTAGGCTATGGACTGCGCGTTTTTTGTCCATTGGCACATGCATGGAACTTTGGAAGATGCCTAGGCCTTGGATACAACATTTTGCACCCCCTTAGATTCCAACCAGCCCATCTTTGACTATTTGACGTGGCCCTTGAATTTCATCTATGCTCTTGGGCCTTGGATCCCTCTCTTCTCCCATACTCTTTTCTAGCCTATAAAAGGTGCTCCTCCCATCCATCCTTCCACATCAAATCAACAAGCATTCTCATCTCCCTTTCGTAATCATCATTTCAATCTTGACGGTGTCATGGGGATGTGAAAATTTAAGATACTTTAATCTTGTTGATAACATTTGATTAAGTTATTAATCAAATGTGCAAGATTGTTTAGTACATGTGATGCACATGGTAGTTATTTCATGGTAATAGGCCAAGGACCCCGAGGATGCAATGGGTGTCAAAGGCAAAAGTTGTAATAAGTTATGCTTGACAGGTACTAGGTGGTACCCGATGTCAGATTTTGGCCTAAACTAATTTATAGGTCACTAATGTCAGTGGTTATATTAGAGACTTGAAAGACAAATTGGCCTAGCCAATTTAATTATTGACTCGTGAAATTAATTTTTTGAGCACTAGAATAATATGAAATTAATTTTCAGAATTAATATTCTGAAAATCAATTCAATAAGCTGGATAATGCTGGAAAATGAGATTAGAAGGCTGCCATTGAAACTCCACTTGTCGGATTGCAAGTTGAGATATTAAAGGAGACTTTAAAGAACTTCCTGCGCTGCAGCACATGACCCCGTCTGGCAAATCCACCACCCGTACTCCCCCCCCCAGTTGCTCCCTTTCTCTGCAGCAACTTTCCCCCACACCGGTAGCAAACCAACGCGATAGGTAGGTTCTCAATAAGGATACGCAATGGAAACCTCTATTCAGACACCGGTGCATTCTACGAGTGCCCTCCAGTCAAACACCTTGCGCATCATTCTCTCTAAGGAACAGCTCTTAGTCGTTTGTGCTACAGAGTTGGAGTTGAAAGAAACAACGATCTTTGGTCAAGTCGTTGGACCCTCCCCATTGAGGGCCCAGCTTTGAGATTGGCTCCACTCCACGCTGCGCATTGGCACATCGCAGATCGCGTAAGTAGTCCTCATGGGTCAAGGGATCTTCATGGTTCGACTCGCCTCTACGAACACAGCTTGTGAGTTAGTGGAGAGCTCACCCCATGTCTCCACGAAGGGGGTCATTTACATGGTTCCCTGGTGCAACGGCTTCACAGTGGAGATATTTGCGCTTCATAACAGGTTTTTCAAACATCTAGTCACTTTACTTTTCCCCGGACTGGCGGTAGAGTACCGCTAGTTAGTGGAGGAATTTGGACGGCTCTTCGGCACAGTTCTTCCTACCTCCTTTGCAAGATGCAGTGATAGCTGCAGGAGTCCCAAAGGTATGAGTGGCTGTGAAAGACACAAAGAGTATACCAAAGTTCCTCGATATTGAGACAAGAGGTCACTCCTTTAGGTAGCAGGTCATTGTGACTGGGCAACTAGAGCAGTGCCTGCACTGCCACGACTTTGGACATTAGCCAACAGATTGCATGCGTTTCGAAGCCAAGGCAGCTCCGTTGATAGGCTCGCAAGTGGACGCTAACGGTTTTACACAGGTCCAGAGATGATCGAGAGGGAGACAGCAGGGGGGGCCACAGTCAACTCCTCAGACATAGCCACGGTTGCACAGAGCAGGAGGGCGAGCGACAGCCCCTTGACAGAGCGCCCCGTAGCCCCCCCTGCCTGCCCCACCCGACAAGACCGTAGTCCCCCACATCGACCACCCACGCCATAGGCTACCTCACCTAAGATCCCATAGCCCCCACGCCCACCCCCCCTCCCATGGATCCCCCATTGACCCTAGCCCACAGCTCCCGCCACACCCGCCACCCTAGCCTAGGAATGACACCATCCAGGACTGTCTGTAACCCCAAATGAGCCATCTGATTACACTTGTCACATTGCAGATCTTTATCAAGCCAATCCAACAATTTGGAGGAAGCCAATACTTCACCTAGCAGGGAATTCTCCTCCTTTCCAAACTGTACAATGTAACATCGCCTGCCAAGAGGTGATCATATGGGAAAGGAGAAAAGACTAGAAGATTTTAATAGATCTTATGGAGTTAAGTGCATGCCACCAAGAAGCATGAATAACTATACTACCTTGAGAAATACCAATCCTTTCTATAAAAAATTTTGCTATATCTGTCCAAGGATGACTCTCTACACAAAGTGCCTACAGAAGAGCTAACCTCAAAGCAGCCATGTGAAAATTAGCATCCGAAAGAGCTCCTCCCCCCATCCTTTTAGTAGTAGTCACATGCTGCCATGAAATTCACACCTGGCCGTGACGATTTCCTTTCTTTTTCCATAGCATGAGTTGGATAGGCTGAACCAATTCCAATAGGGATTTCTTGGTCCAAGGAATCAATGGCAAGAAAAATGAAATCATGATGATCATAATGCATTGAGCAACTTTAAATCTCACATACTCCGATAGGATAACCTAAATAACCTAAATGTCTGGTTATATTTCCCTTTGGAATCACAATACCATTCCAGCCCAAAGCGTGCAAATAATTTTCCATACAAGAGAGCAATGTGGATTTTTGAGCATTAATATGAAGTCTTGATGCCATAGCAAAAAGTTTCCACGCAACCATTGCCCAATTAACATTGGAGCGATCAGCCTTAAGAAACATAAAGGAATCATCTGCCAAAGATTGACCCACTAGTTGTGCCCCACTGGGAAGAGACAAACCAACGATCTCACCTTGATTGGCCAACTTATCCAACAAAGAAAGCATCAGGTGAGTTACTAATACAAACAACAAAGGGTTGAGAGGGCAGCCTTGCCGAAGAGACCGAGACAATGCAATTTTATCAATGATCCCTCCATTAGGTGCAATATGAGCCACTGGCCCCTGACCAATAGTATCCACAAGAGAAACCATACATGGCCCAAAACCCATGTGGACATTAACTGCTTCAAAAAAGACCAGCTTACATGATCAAAAGCCTTTTCAATATCAAGTTGAAGCATGACCACCTGTTGGCCTAAAGCTTTTGCAAAGTCAATTCCTAGTTGAACATTCAAAATGTTGTGCATTATATTCTGATGCTTAATGAAACCATATTGATGTGGATGAACCAAATGCAAAAATACTTTTTGCAATCTGTTGGCAATGATTTTTGAGAAGATATTGTATAAAGAGCCCATAACAGAAATGGTTCTCCATTGTTTCAAAGATGTAGAAGAGGGAACCTTAGGCAATAATCGAATGACAGCAATCGTCCAGTCTGAAGGCATGACACCGGAATTCCAAACCTGTTGACATAGGTGAGTCAACGGATCCTTAAGCTACTCAACATTGGCTGAAAACAACTCATTAAGAAGCCCATCCCAACCATGGCTTTTCCTTTTAGGCAAATGGGACAGCACCTCTTCCACTTCATCCTCCGAAATATCAGCCTCCATTAAGGTTACCCATTCTGGCTGAACCTGATTACTAACCAGATCACAAATGTATCTGTGAGCTGAGTGTACAACATCCGAAAGAATCTCTGGAGGGCCCAACAAAGATTTATAAAAATCTAGACACATTTGAATAATGGATGCAGGATTTGTCACCATATCACCTTGCTCATTCTTTAAACACAATATATTTTCCTAGGCGTATTTCTAATGAAATCGGGCGAAGAATTAATGAGAATGACAATTATTGTCGTGCAAAGCTTCCGCTTTGGACAACAATTTGTATTTAGCATATTCCTCTTCCTGTAAAGATTGAACTCACCCTTTCAACCATTCAATGCATGTAAGGAAATCATCTATGGTGTCCCTCGATTGACACAGAGACAATGAATGGGCCAACAAAGATTGCACATGCAACAATTCAATGCCTAAAAGGGAAGCATGCTGAATCCCATACTGTCGCGATAACATACGCACATTATCCCTAAAAACAGCCCATGCCTCCATCCCCTCTGATAGGACCCTTGACTAAAAGGAATCAATTATTTGCTGAATACATTCAAGAAATTGATTTTGTAGGAGAAAGGATTGATTGAAACGAAGAGGCAAATGAGCCAAGAGAGTCTTATAGGCATGAACAAGACGGTGTGTCATTTCCAAGATCTAAGGATAGTGATCAGACAAAATATGTTGTCGCTCTATCCACATCAATGACTGCAAGGAGAAAATAATCACTTTGAAAAATATAGATCCTATCCAATCTGGCCCATGTGTTTGGATACTAAAGAGAACGATAAGTATATCTTGATTGAGAGGGATGCATCCAAGACCATATGTCTTGTTTCAAAGACACAGCTGCTAGAGCATCCCAAGCCTGTCGCTCAGGACCATCCATAATAGAGTGCTGCCAATCGTCTGATCCAGAGATGTAGGAATTAAAATCCCCCATTACAAAGCCTTGACCTGCCATGGCAAGGCAATGCAAGTCATCCCAAAGCTGACGATGTTCACGAGCAATAGAGGGAGTATACACATCTACTATGCATATAACCTCTCCCTCATATAGGATTTCCAAAATCTTAAATTTGCCTCAATGGTCCTGAGAAATCAAAGATGTTTGCAATGAAGATCTGACGGCCAACATTACTCTAGATTTATGTGGAACACAACCACTAAAAAAAAAAGGAAAAATCCTTATATACATAAGATGATCCTGCCAAAGCATGCTGTTTATGCTCCACAATTGATACTGCTTACTGCTCGAAGAAATACCTTTCACATTCCATAGCTTGCACGATGTGACGGGCAGGAGTGATTTCTTCCATGTATCACAAGTATAGCACACTTGAGTTGAAAAAGCCTTCTTTAACTCGATTTTCTTACATGTGGTTATTGTTGGAGCACCTTTATGAGGTACGATTAGACAATGGTATCTACTCCATGGAATACAGAGAATCTTTAACTCGATTTGCTTACATGTGGTTGTTGTTGGAGCACCTTTATGAGGTGCAGTTTGCCCATGCCAGACAATGGTGTCCACTCTGTGGAATAAGTGGGATGAGTATGAGATAGAGGAGACCAAAGCCATGTAGGGCTTTTGCCACAATGAGTAGTTTTAGTAGAAAGTTTGTGCCATTCTGATTGTCGTTACTCTCTTTTATAGGCCATTGTGTATGAGTAATTGCAAGGGGTTTACCATGGGCCTTCTCATTAACTTCTTTAGAGTGACATTGGTGGAGGCGTGAGCTTGCATGATGATCAGAGGCACAATGTGCACATGTTCTATAGATAGCAAAGAGGAGATCGGCATGGATGCATAAGCCCATCCATGGTTTTGCAGCATTGGTGTATCCGGACTACAAATCACCAGTGGTCATGGATGGCAGAGAGCTCCATTTAGACCAACTTGCATATTTGATTGTGTGTGTCCCCGTGGATGACCACAATGCAGTGCCAAAGGAGTTAGGGTGCTATGTAGATCAAAGGGGGTATGTGGCATTTGCTTCTTCCACTTGCTAGAGAGAGAGTCACTTTTGAAGCCTCTCTTTTCGTGGTAGATTTTTGGATATACGCTGTTGGAGACTCTTCAATCCTTGCCTTCTGACGACCATCTCAATCTCCACAAATTTTTTGTCACGATCTTCCCAATCACACACACACTTCTCAATCTCCACAAATTTGTTGTCACGATCTTCCCAATCACACACACACTGCAATGTATGAAGCAAATTACAGGTTGCTTCTAGAAAATCAGATCCGAAACATAAAGCTTGACTTGTGAAGCTCTTCTCTTGCAAATTCTTCCAATGCATAATCCTCCTCATCTCTTTTCTTGAAAATCTTGATTATTTTTCCTGCAATGGGCACTCTAAGCACTGCCCCATCCAATTTTGTCAGCTTAAAGTACCACTTGGCAGTGTAACTCCTTACAAAAAGGGGATATTTTTGGATCTCACAAAGGATTTGATCAATGAATAAAAAACCTGCATATAAACAACTCCTTTATGCTTTTACAATATCCAGTTTTGGCCTTTTAACAATGTGAATAATCCTTTTGGGAAATAGTTCACAAAGGCAATGTGAACAAGACCTATGCTAGACTGATTTTAGACAACAGTAGTGTGAAAACAGTTTTATCGTTAAACCAATTTTGAATGGACAATGTGAAGAAGGCTTAGGTATTATCAGTTTTCTTTAGAGATCGTGTGAACATAACTTTTTAACGGAGCTTTTTAAAGCCTTAGTTCAAAGGCTATATATTAATAAATGAAAGAGGATAATGGAAAGGAACATGTGGCATGATGAGCCGTGTTGTCTGCAACAAGCAAAGAGGATGTGCATACAACAAACGAATTGATGGAGAATACGCATTTGCAACTGGTGACCAAATTTGGAGCTCCCATGGCAAAACACAAACAAGCAAGGGCCCTGCTTGTTTACACAAGCTGCCCCCAGCTTATAAGCAAGCAGCCCCTATGATTCAGGCCACAAGAAAGCCCTCAACTTGTTGACAAGCTACCTCCTTAAGCACAGCCCTTAAGCAGCCCCTTGCAAGTGGTAGATGACACAACTCTCCATCAAAATAGGACTTGTGCAACCCCTCCAATGGCTGCCCTTCCTCCCCCTCTTGATAATAGAAGCGTTAAAAAATGGACTGAATTTTGATAGTGAGCACAATGAAGAGCTACACCTCGATGGATGATGACCTCCTCTAATGAGCTTGGCACTTCCCAAACCTTCAATCTTGACACCACAAGCTTGTGAGACAGCAACATCTCTAATGCTTGAACTCCCGAACTTTGAGTGGCAACTATGAAAGCTCCCACAACCTCACAGCCTCTAGGAGAGAGGCTCTAATACCATGTTAAGAAACATGGATTAGGGAGGCTCATAAACAAGAAACACTATGATTGACATGATGAGAATGTTCAAATAGACTTCTTACCTGTATGAAGCTTGAACCAAGTACATTATTTTATAGCTTCATTGATAGGACACTCTCTCCCCTCTTTGCTTATGGGATACATTTCTTGCATACAAGTTCACACATAGTGTCGAGCAACACTTCTCTCAACACCCCTACCTCGTGCTTGCTATGGCTACTTTCAAGGTGGTCAAGTTTTGTTGTCCCCCCCTCACTAGGTACCTTTGTGCCACTACTAGTAGGTGGTCGAGTGCTCCTTTTCATCATCTTCTAGTGCTTTGTCTTCTTGGCCTTCAAAACAAATCTTTCCTCTTTGTGTCCTTATTTTCTTCCATAAAGTTTGATTGCTTTCAAAACCTGCATTCCTCTTCATGATGACCAATCCTTTTTCCAATAGTTGCATTTAGGTAAGTGCTTTAATCTACATCTTTGGACTAATGTGGCCTTTTCTTCCTATAGTGATAGCATTCTTTAGGTTCCTTTGTTGTGCCATATTTTGTAAAAAACCACAGTGTCTTAGCTTGTAGATGACTTGGCTTGTCTTTGAGTTGCTTCCCTTTTAGCAAAAGCAATAAAATACGCTCTTCAAATTTTGGTGATTCAAAAGTACATGTGTATCTTTTAAAGATTCATACTCCTTTGGAAGACATACTAATAACATTGTGATTGCATCCTTCTCAGGGATGTCACTTTGATATTTTGAAGTTGGCTTATTATGCTTCCTAGTTTAGACACATGTTCTACAAGCGAATCTTGAAATTCATGATGCAAGATGTAGAAGTGAAATTTTAATACATTTCTTGGTTCTTTGTCTTTGTTTTAAAGGTTTTGTTTAATTCTTCCTATGCTTTTTTTGTGGTCCCTATGATATTTATATGATGGATGAGTCTTGGGGCTAGGTGAAGTCCAATCAAAGCTGGCGCTTGTTCATCTTCTTCAACGTATTCTTCAATTGATTGTGGTGGAGGATCATCTCGAATTATGGTCCATAATTTTTTGTGCATAGGTTTGATCCATAATTTTTTGTTCATAGGTGGCAAGAGCTGAATTTGTGTAGGCCATGCATGATATTTTTCTTCCCCTTCAAAATTTTCAATCCCGAATAGAAGTTGAAACCATGATATTTCAAAGAGGTCTTAACAAGCTTATAGTGACGCTTGGTGGTGTCTAATTCCTTACAAAAATAAGATTTTGGGAGATCATAAAGGATTTGATCAATGAGTGGAAAAGTTGTAGACGAACAAATCCCTTATACTTTTATAATACCTGGTTTTGGCCTTTTAAGAGTGTGAACAGCCCTTTTGTAAAAGAGTTTGGATAGGTAGTCTGAACAGGACTTATAATGAATTGGTTTTTGACAGCAGCAGTGTGAAAACAGATTTATAGTTAAACGAGTTTTGAAGGGGCAGTGTGAACAAGGCTCAAGTATAACAAGTTTTTAATGGGGCTTTTCTAAAGCCTTAGTTCAAAGGCTTTATATTAATATATGAAGGCTTCATATTAATAAATGAAACAGTTTGGATAGGCAGTATAAAAGGGACTTATGCTGAATCGATTTTAGACAGGAGTAGCATGAAAATAGTATTATAGTTAAACGAGTTTTGACTGTACAATGTGAACGAGGCACAAGCATTAAGAGTTTTTAATGGGCTTTTTAAAGCCTTAGTTCAAAGACTTTATATTAATAAATGAAAGAGGATAATGGAGAGGAACAGGCGGCATGGTCAGATGCATTAACTGCAACAAGTTGAGAGGATGTGCACACAACAGATGAACTGATGGAGAACATGCGTTTGCAGCCGGCGACCAAATTGGATACATTTCCTGCATATTTGAACTCAAACATAGTGTCGAGCACAACTTCTCTTGACAATAATCAAGCACATAGGAGAGGGGGGACTATATAAAGAGCAAAATGATGAAACTGGCCGGCCTGCTGTAGCAAATTCGACCACCTGAAAGGGTGCCAACATGCTGCCATCTGGAGAGAAGGAACAATTGCTAATGATACCATGTGGGCTGCCTGGTAAAGGCTCAGAACAGAAAGGACGTGACCACGCAGGCTGAGGTATCCTGTCTATGATGAAGGCTACTACTGTAAAAAGAGAACTACTCATAAACAAGGACAGTGCCAGAGCTCCCAAAGTCCTCATTTGACAAAGACTGAGGCTCACGAGTAAGAGATGAACATGGGAGAAAGACATAAGAGAAACATGTCTCCCAACACCCCCTCTTAGATCTTGGTTGTGGCTGAGGGCCAAAGAAGCAAAGCATCCGATGGAAGATTGAAATATGCCAATGTTAATGATGTCTATTGATGAAGAAAACCAGCAGTATGGCCCGCTTTGCATACGGATTGGCCTGAACATGCCAATGGGAGTGAAGTGGTCCTGAATGGGTCACCCTGAAGGTATCCAGTTGAGAATGGATGAGTCAAGTCACGGATCCAAACAGATAACACTAGCAAGGAGCTATCAAAGACACCAAGATGGACTGCTGCAAGAGATGAACATTTGGGACCAATGGTTGTGGGCTGGGCATGCTAGCAGCAAGGAAGGGTGGCTAGGAGAAGAGGGAAAGTAGCCCCTGGATGATGGAAAGGCCCTGTAAAGACCAAAAAGCTGAAGGAGCTCCTAATGATCATGTGAATCCCCCTCTAAGACTGATAGAAGGGCCAAGGAATCAACAACTGCATCAGTTATATTGGTATCCACCTCTAAAAGCAATAAAGGGTCCAAGGGAACCATCAGAGGCCATGTCAGGGGATGGGATGGAGCAGTTGGGATGAATGATAGCCTGATGGGTGAGGCAAAGGGAAGATCTGTGGAGGACCCTCCACAAATGAAGGGGAATAGAGCTAATAGAGCTCCACCCTCATGACAATTGGTGAAAATGATCCCTCCTAAGGTAGCATCCTCTATGAAGATGGCCTGCTCCATGAAGACAACCCGGATGCTCTATGAACAGGCACTCTCCACTTCTCATTACTTCCCTGCAGTGCTCTCGACTTCTCTATAGAATTAGCTAGTACTGCATAGCACTTCTCTCGACTTCTCTGCAACATTCTCTACTTCTGTATAGCAATTCGGAGGACTTCTCCACAAACTCCTCCGCAACATTTCTACTCACTTCTCTACTACATCTCCAAAGCATCTGTAATAATTCAAGAGAATTTCGGGAGGTTTTTGTGCTCCATTGCTACTTTCTATGGAGTTTTTGGTGGATACTCCATGAGGGTTTTTCTTGCCTCTACAGGTCTGTGTACTTGCAGAGTGAGCATATTGCTTTGAGCAACTTGCCCCAGACCCCATGCCTGATTCTAAAACCTCCTCCCCACCTTCTCTCCTTTGCACAAAAGTACAATCACAAATGACCAGAATCTAATCTTACTAGAATTAACTTAAATTTTAAACAACTTCAAAGAAAAGATTCATAGTATTAGCTTTCATGTTATTGTCAAAGTATCTAAGATTTCAGCTTCACGATGTAAATGCTACTAATGATAAAATTTAAAAAAGTTCAAAGAAAAGGTCTTGATTCAATATAATATTAGTTTGCATGATACTTCTAACATATCTCATTTTGTAGCTTCACGTAATATCACGATCCTATTAGCTTTCCTTTCTGGGGCATTTTCATAACCCTTTGGAAGCTACAATTGTGTTTCTGCCATGCAGTTTTGGTCAAAGGGTTTTGTTTTTTTAGCACAACCATATGGATGATGCTTCAAAAACAAAGTACGCTTGGACAGAGTACACTCTATTACCATTTTCTGAAACAAGTGTATTATTACCAACCAACCCCCTTGCCCCTTCCCCTTGCACCCTTCAACCTTTCTCAGCAGAACCCTTAGCCCAGGCCTAGTGTGTTGTTACCAACCATGCCCCTCTCCTCTTCCCCCTCCCCCTTTCCTCTTCCATGGCCCTCACTGCATGCCCCCTGCAAACCCCCAAAAGGAGATGTTTTTAGGATATTTCCATTATTATATCCAGCACACCTGCTTGAATTGTTATGATGTCTTCCTTCTTATAATCACCAAGCACACCTGGTACCCATCCAAATAGATTATACACTCCATTATGGACATTCTGAATTGTAAAATTGCCATTTTCATCTGCCTGGGTCCAAAATTGATATCCCTAGAGAATCAAATGGTGTTGATTAGTAAGCATTTAGTAGAACATGATACTGCTATTATTTAGATATGATAGAAAGAAAAGCACCAAATAATGATAGAAAGAAAATCACCAAAAGACAGATTTCTATAGACCTTACTGTCTGTCAAAATACCTATTAGACTCTGTGGAATATAATTGTTAAATATAAGCATATAATACTAAAGTCATTCAGTATATGTTGGTCATGTTTTGGACTTGAAGAAATTTGCATATTTATTTCTAATAACTGATGTTCTTATGCTTTCAAAGGATCGCCTAGTTTTGAGACAAATAAATCATCTAGCAATAATATTGGTTATTTTCTAAAGTTTTGCTTTCATCCTCCTCACATCTACCACAATTGAGAGGGACCATTTTAGTATTACATATGGGCAGAGAAACGAGTTGATTACTTTATGTCATATTCAGCAATGTAGGTGAGATGAGCAGATTTGGGAAAAAGGTGTGCAAACAGGACAAGGAAAACAGGAAAGCATGGAGGTGAGAGGAGAAGAGTTTTTCTATATTTTAGCCTTTATCTTTCTAACATGTTGAGGACTACTTAGAGCCTCATGGCCAGAGAGAGAGAACTTGATCATTTGTACATGTTTCATATTTGGCAATTTAGAATATATATCTCAATTTAAGTGGGAACAGCAGATTGGGACTTGTTTTTCCTTTTTCTGTGAACATTTCACACTCTAGGTAAGTAATGCCTTGAATTACGCAGGATCAGCATATTTGGACTCATTTTTCCCCCTTTTTTTCTGAGTAACAGCGAGAGTTACAAAGGTAACCCCATTGGGGTAAGGGCGTTTCAAGGTCAGCTTTAGCACAACAAAGCAGAGTCTACAGTGGCACTTGCCACTAGCCCATAAGACATCCGAATTGCAGTTGCCTTCTTTGATAGATGGATTGAGGGCAGGGATTATGCCATGCTTGGAGATGGTATGGCTATCATGGCATATCTCCCTGGCGTTGACGAGTATTTCTTGCCTCATATAGCCCAAATTGGTAAGCTTTTGGGCATATCATTCAGCGGGACAGGGCCGTCATAGAGGCGGTGGCGGAGGGACAACCTCAACACCCATTTGTCAGGGTTATGGTCCCTTCCTTGAGCCATCAAGATTCCATCAATGCATGGAGGGTGTATGATTTAGATGATATATTACACTGGTTTCCCAAGACAGTGCTTCGCTTGCAGGATGGTAGGCCACCTTGTAGCAGATTGCTCTAGGATGCAGCAGAGGAGACAAAATACTAGGCCTCATCTGAGCTCCTTTCAGGATGGAGGAGGGCCTTGCCTCATAGGAGTGAGAGGGAGTGGCAGAGGAGACGAGCCACTAGAAAAAGGAGGCGGCAAAAACAAAGACAAGGGTGAGAGTAGCAGACTGAGAGACAATGGATGGTTGTTAGGGATCCCAGGCTTGCTGCACATAGGAATCTGATTGCCACTTGAGGCAACAAAGATGACTCTACCTGAGGTTCCCTCTCTGAAGCCACAGGTGAGAGAGGTGGTCACTTGCGGTATCACTAACGGCTAGAGTGGCAGTGACTTCCCCATGTGGGATGGAGCAACTAGCTCACACCCCCCAGCCTTGTGAGGCTGTGATGAATGCACCTGGACTGGTTAAGATGGATCTCATAGTTCAGGCCTCCACTGAACAGTTTGCTTATCAGGTCCCTGATACTCAACAAGAGGGAGAGATTCCCATAGAGAGAATTGGATCCAATTACTCATCAAAGAGAGGGAGTGAGCGAAGAGGTTGACACAGATTCAGATGATTCTTTAGACTCCATCAAATTTCCATCTCTTCATGGGGCTGTAGAAACTGCAGCGATGAGACATGACAGCATATACACTAGGCAGCAAAAGAGACATGTATGGTCCATGGAGCCACTCCAGTCTGAGAGACTTAGACGATCTCCTTGAGGATCCTCTCATGGAACATTTGAGGCTTTGGTGGAAGACTTTCTGCCAAGGACGGAGCCGCATGAGACAGGATCTCCATAGAGCACTAGTTGGAGGATCAATGGATTTTCTTATGCTACAAAAGCATCACCTCTCAAAGTGGAGGATTTCTCAATGCAGTGGAAAGCTGTTACTCAGATAAAGTTTCACATATTGGGCACCCACCCTAGAGCCACAAAGACACAAGCAAGCTTATGCCTTTGTGTTGGTGAGCATTGGCTCCATGTAGTACAAGATTGGGGCATCCTTATAGCAAGGAGAGCACTTTGGATATTTGTGAGAGTGGAGGAATTAATAGGCTTGCTAGTCATATACGCCCTCCAATAGCCAAAGGGAGAGAAGACCTTTTTGGAATACGCTTAGTCTCTACCTCACGTTGACCATTGGATTCTGGGTGGCAATTTTAATATGGTCGAGGCCTTGGAGGATAGAAGGGGCAGATGCATAGACATTATCACAAGAGGAGAGCAAGTAACTTCGAAGCATTTTATCTTCCATATCAGAGGACAAGACACTTGGTTCATGGCAGAGTTTGGCACATTTATAGATTCTTTGTAGTTCTCTAGAAGAGATAGGACAGCCGGTGCCAAGATCTTCTGGTTCGACAGATTCTGTGCACACGACTGGGCTTGTGACAAGGGGGGTCTAGCCGGTATTCTTCGAGGAACCACCTTATCAGATCATGCACCAGTACGGTTGGTTCTTATCTTGGGAGCAAGACAGAAGGTCTCTTAGAGAAAGAGAGGGCTACTAGAGTCTCATTGTCAGCACTTCAAAGGGAGGAGGAAAGACAACCAGGATGTAGGTGGGTGGCAAAGGGGATGTATGCAGCCAAAGCAGAAACAAATGCTATGAAGGATGCTAGATCAAAGTACAAGTACCATGTGAGGGCCTCTTTCTGGACACAAGCAAGAGATAGGGTCAACAAAATTATTTCGCACCACTAGCCCCAAACACTCTAGACAAGGTGTTAGGAGACTTAGAAGAGCATATGGATCCCTTGCCAAAGGGCCATAGGAGGTTGTTTAGGTGGCCACAGATTATTACACGGCTTATTGGGCACGACAACAAGGCCTCTAGGTTGGAGAGGGATAGAGAGATTGTGTGGCAGAATACCAAGACAGTGGTCACAGAGAACATGAGGATAGATTTGATAGTCCCATTCTCAGAGGAGGAGATTGCCAAGGCCTTGCTAGCACTATCATCAAGCAAGTACCCACGGGATGATGGACTGGATAGGGCTTTCTTCTAGAGCTATTGGGATGTGATCAACACATGACACTTAGCGGCATGTCAAAAGATCATGGCATTTGGAGATATGCCAGAAAGGATATCAGAGGGATTTATTTACCTCATCCCAAAGAGTAACGGAGACGAATTGGAGATCACCCATTGGAGACCAATCACTTTGCTCGGAATAGTGTATAAAATCCTAGCCAAAATGATCCTAGACCTCATTCACCCTACCTAGACTAGTTTTGTTCAGGAGCACAACATCGTTCACTTATTTTCACCTTCTAGGAATCCATAGCTTCTACGTGATCCACGGGACAAAAACTCATTGTTTTGCTTCTGGATTTTGAGAAGGCATAGGACAAAGTAAACTGGGAGTTTCTAGAGGGCACCATGTTGAGGATGGGTTTCCTAGACTAGCAGATCAAAGGTGTTTGGGTGCTATCTTCTTCAGCTCATAGTCAAGTCCTCATTAGTGGAGTCACAGGTGCCAGATTCAACTTTCAGAGGTCAATGAGACAATGATGCCCCCTTGAACCTATAAGCTCCTTCCTAAGGGATAGGAAAACAAGTATTTGAGGCATCAAACTTCCCATTCCAGACTTTGAGGAGTTGCTAGATGTAGAGTTTGCAAATGATACATCTATTTACTTGGATGGGGATGAGAAAAATTTTAGGGCCTTTATAGCTGCGATGGAGGTCTTCAACAAAGCTTCAGGAGCTCTGATTAATTGGCACAAATCCTATGGATTTTGGGTTTCTGATGTAGGACAGATAAACTGGAAACCACATGAGAATTTCACTTGGATCCCCTATGGCACTTCTATTAGATACCTAGGCTGCCATGTAGGCATTGACAGTTCTTCAGAGCAATAATTGGCACCCTTATTACTTAGCATAAGACAAAGACTTCTATATTGGAGCACAACAAGACTATCACTATCAAGCAAGGTGGTAGTTGCAAATCAAGTTTTGTTAGCCACCATGTGGTACATAACTTCTTGTTGGGCCTTCTCTAGGTCATGCATTGGCCAATAAGCAACTCATTAGGAATCTCATTTGGTCAAGTGGAGGTAGCTTGGGATGTTATCACCAACCTAGATCGAAGGGTAGTTTGGCAGTTATTGACTAGATAGTCAAAGTAGTGCAAGTGATGGTAAATCTCATTGTCAAGGGCCTTCTCTAAGGCAAGGAGCCATGGAAGAAGCTACTATTATGGAGATTAGAGACCATGGCTCCTCCTCATGAAGGGCCCTAGTAGCCTAGCACACATTGGCTTTTTTAGCATATCCAAGCTACAAGACTTCGGAATAGTTTTGCGGTCAGATTTGTTGCATCTATTATATGGGCATGGAGATCAATATCTACGAGAGTTCATCAAATTGACTCAACAAGTGTTGAAGAGAAGTTGAGGCAGCCACTTCTTTTTAATCAGCTACTCTAGATAGAGAGAGGTCACAGCATTGGAGAGATGACCCTCCTATCTTAGGGAGGTTCTTTGCACAAGTAGCTTCTACAATGGTGTAGTGGTTTGCCTTTTTGGAGCTTCCAATCCATATATAGAGACAAAGACTTTGAGGTATTGGGGGGCCAGAGTCATAATGGAGAGCACCAAGGAGGTAGTACCCCTTCAATGGAGGAATGACACAGTGACAAATCAGACATGGATAGGGCTCTTTACTAGAGGAGAGATCCTTCTTGCAATGGTAGCCACCAATGGAGAGTGTGTGTTTACTTTTTAGTAAAGATGGATGGGAGACATAGGCGAGAGAAGTTGGATTAGTTAAGAGCTCATAAGATTCTCTCGAGAAAGGATTAGAGTTGTGGTTCATTGTGATAAGACTTGGTACACAGACCTAGACCCTGAGACTTGTATGGAAGATGGATGGAGACATTGGGCATACATTGGGCATAGAGTGCTTCCAGCTGCAACTGAGCACTGGACTATCTAGGGTATCTCATAGCCTTTCCTTGCAAACTGCTAGAGGAGATTGGAGGACAGATTTAGACCAAGAAAGATTCGACTCTTTCTTTGGTTACTAGCACACCAGTTTAGCAATTGGTACATGGCCTGGCTATGGTAGACACCCTATTCCTTGGGCTAGATGGGGGGAGCATGAGGAGACTTAGAGGCATTGCATATGGGATTGTCCCCGGGCTCAAGAGGTCTCCAAGAGAGCCCTTAGGATGGTGTTTCATGGCACTACAGATTCTATGATTGTTGTGGGGTATAGTTGCATGGTTAATTGACAGAGACCCAACTTGTGGGTATGAGGATGTACAACAGTATCGAGCTTATCTCATCTCGGGGCAGCTTGTGGGCAGGACATGCCAGATTTTCTCACAAACAGTATGGACCCAAGGGCATTTGAACATCGCTACTGAGATTGTGCATACTCTTCGTAGGAGATGGGAGAGAATATAGGGCAGTTCGAAGACTATGAGGATGAGGAGAGATGCTTCTCTAAAGACATGGGGTCCTTGCACCTTTTTCCTCTTCCAGACCCACATGGTTTGGCATTATAGACCTCCCGACTAGCTATGCACTCAAGCTTTGTAATAGACTTCCTTGTGTTATATAATTTTTGATATGGAAGTCCCTTATAGGGTTGCTTTGTACTTGGTTTTTTGCTTTGGGACGTTTTGTTCGGAGGTGCGTTACTAGAATTTTTACTTTTCTCTGGAAAAAATAAACATGGAAACTATATTAGCAGAAGTAATATGTACAACCCATGAAGTCTTACAAAGGCAAAGTCATACTCTCTGCTTCAGTAAAACAACCCTTTATGGTGTTGCTTTCCTTAAAACTGCATATCAGCTGCAGAATCCACTAAGACTAGTTATCAAGCTCTTCTTTTCCAAGGAGAAGAAAATGGGCCCTGTCAGAGGCAGCTACGTGCATCATAGATACAAGGGTTGAGTGAACACCCAAATTGGGTGGGCTATATTGCCAAACGCTGCACCTCATAGTTGAAATGAACCAAACAATGATGCTAGCAATCAGCTCCCATATGTAACAATGACACTGAATCCACTGTGCTTTTGAATAATCTGGAGTGGAAATCCTCTCAGTGCTGCCAAAAATGAGAAATGAGTGGCTCCCCTGAAAATCCTTGTATCCAGATGTTATTCCTCTGTCCATGACCCGAGCTATTGCCCCCAGGTTGCTACCATTGTCCCAGTTGTGCCATGAAAGGCTATTTTGAGGGCTCTCCTCCACACCTCCTGAGCTTTCGGACAATCCTACAGATAGTGCATCTGCATCTCCTCTAAATGTCACATCTTACACATGCCATTGGGCCCCTTTCATAACCGAGCCATGTACCAATTGCCAAATTCATGTGAGCTATAAGATTTAAGAAGAGATATATCTTCTTGGACCCGAAGCTGTAATCCAATCTCCTCCAAAACACAGTTATGAAGGGTCATGAGATACCCTCTCTGTGCCAGTGATGAGTGATTGCTAGCTCTGCTTTGCTCATGCTCCAGGCTGCTGCTCTGTTGCTGGAGGCTGCCACCCATCCCTGGGAGGTGCAACCCTGCCTTGCTGTCTGCTTTGTTTGCTGCCCAGCAGTATTACAGCCTGCGTTTTCCTGTACTCCTACCTAAGTAAGTTGTATTATAAGGATCTGAAATTAAACAGTCATCCCTCTTTGAGTTGAGAGAACTCTAATCAGTTGCTGGAAAAAGAAAGGATAAAATTTCAGCTTAAAATCTTCAGCTGTAGAGACCTCCTGTTTAATACTCCTAATGAGAAATGACTCTAATAATACTGCAGCTGGATGATGAATTCACTGATAAGGCTCTGAATGAGAGACTATCAGTGCAAATTTTGCCATCCAATAAAATTGGCAATTGGAATCTTGACGCCACAGATAGTCTTGCAACTGGAAAGGGAAAGTTTGTGACAACAGCCACATGAGTCCTTGAAGGAATCAAGTAATTGCTATAATTAGAGACCAGGATACTCATAGGTGTTATTAATAGATATTCCCTCTATATAGAAAGAAAAGAAAGGAGCTAGAGGAGGGCTACAAGGGGTGAAGAAAAGGATTACCAGCCTAGGTTTAAGGGACAAGGGAGAGAAATAAAGAAATATATATTACCATCTACATAAGGCCAATGTGGTCTATGAGACAAAATCCAGAGTACATCCATGCCAAATGTCATCTCATGAGTAATGTGAAGATAACATTAAAATAAGTAAATGGCCTATGAAACAATGCTAAGAATAGGTGTATGATGGGACTATGCTAGAGTAGAGCAATGTCTAGTGTTATCCCATTTGTAGAAAGAAAAGGAAAAACTAAATTGACAAAAGTATATACAAAACTGTGATGGAGACTATAGGCTGTAGCTGAGCTCAAGATCTACACATGATCTCAGCTATGATGCAGTCCCCAACTGCCCCATTGATATGCCTGGTGGTGAATATTCAGCATCTTGTGACAATGGCTCTGATCCAACTTTGGTGGGGCCTCCTCGGACATGATCCTGGTAGACAGTGTCATTATGCTCAACAAAGTGAAATGGCTCTATCCAATGTGACTCCACGATGTGGAATGGAAGATGTTTGGTGAGGTTGCTCTATCTCTACTAGGCTACTAGTGTCACTAGGGTCTAATCTATGAAAAAAGTTTCTCACTTTTCTCTTTGTGGATCCCTCTAGGTGAGATGGCCTCCTGTCCCGCAACATTGCTATGTAGCGCTTCTGGAGCTCCAAAATGAAAAGACCTAGGCATCTCTAGTCCTCCTACTCTTTAACACGAAGAATAGGTCCAAAACCATCATGGAAGAGGCAGTGGTATTGTTCCCATATGTCAGTATATTGTACATCTACATAAGTAGTACTCCTCTGTCTCAGGCTCTTGGCCACCAAGCTGTCAAGGCCTATCCTCTACTAGAGTGTCGGTCTATCTGCCTATCTCCATTTGTAGCCTATGGGAGGAGGTGTGAATTTGTCCAATAGCAGCCTGTATGCTATGGGAGAGATGGATGTCCATGTTTTTTTTTTCCAGTAGAATGTGGCTGATTATATTACTCAAAAGAACTGACTACAACAGAGTGCTCATGCTCAACAGAATAAACTGGAGCTGATGCAAACTCACCACTACATCATGTATACAAGCCTCTCAAGGCGGTCTAGGGGGGGTGGGGGCAAGAAGCCATGGCGGAGGGGTATATCGCCAACGGGACTGCCTGCCTGCATCATGAAGAATAGGCCCTGGCCGCCCCAGGTACGCATGAAGTGACCACGGAGCTCCTGACGAGCCCTGCACTCGCCCTGCACCTGACCCCATCGGCCGCGGAGGGAATGAATGATGGAGGTCCATAGCTCTTCTAAGGTCGCAGGTGCTGAGAGTCTCTCACCGCTGAAGGCCACCTGGCATCGCGCCTTCCAGATATGCCATCCAGTAAGACTCCCTATGATCTCCCATATCTTTGAGCGGTCTGTTGTGGGTTCCAGTACCTGTCGGATAGGTAAAGCTTCCAGACCAACCATTGCGCATGACCCTGCCTCGATCATGAAAATCGTGTCCTGCATCTCGGCCTCATACAGAAGGTGAGGGCCCTGGCTAACTGCCTGCTAACAAAAAGCTCCCCATGAAATATACCCGAGGCTGGGGGCTATACGTCGAAGGATACGGCATGCTCCTCTCCACACCAATTGCGCCTCCTCACAAGACCAAAGGCAGTGCTTTGGGGTTTCTAGAAGCTGTTGTGGGCTCCAGTACCTGTCGGATAGGTAAAGCTTCCAAACCAACCATTGCGCATGACCCTGCCTCGATCATGAAAATCGTGTCCTGCATCTCGGCCTCATACAGAAGGTGAGGGCCCTGGCTAACTGCCTGCTAACAAAAAGCTCCCCATGAAATATACCCGAGGCTGGGGGCTATACGTCGAAGGATACGGCATGCTCCTCTCCACACCAATTGCGCCTCCTCACAAGACCAAAGGCAGTGCTTTGGGGTTTCTAGAAGCTGTTGTGTGCAGTGCTTACAACCTTCCTTCTTCTGCATCTGGGCAAGCCAGCTTCCTATTGCCAATCCTCCATGTGCCACCAGCCATAAAAAATACGACACCCTCCTCCGCCTCCAACTATCCCATAGGCGGCACCAGAAGGTCCGTCGGAAGGGCTCCGTGATGCTATGCTCCGGCGAGTGCCTACTGCATGACGGCGCCCAGTCCATATCCTCCTGCATCAGTACATGTTTGCCAATCTTGGCAGTGTATTCTAGGAACCTGGGTGGCTTTTTTGCAACTGCAGAGGCCGGCCATAGCCACTCTCCTGGATCCCACTCCAGCTCATCAAGTGGTTTACCCTCCCAGATCCAAAGGCACCACTCCTTGAGCTCCATCCAGAAAACATAGGGGTCCAGCCGCCAAGTTTTCCCCTGAAGACCCACCACCCGAATCCTCCTCCATGAAAGGGTGGCAATCCCCTCATCCTGTTGCCCTCTGTCAAGGGCCAGATGTCCCCCCTCCTGAACGGCAAAGACAGTCCCCTGGGGGGCGCCACCCACTCTACCTGCCACCTAAAGAGGGATGCCTGCTGGAGAGAACCTGGCTGCCCATACCTCCCCGGCCTCTATCGGTTCTCGCATTGGGGGAGCAAGCCACTCCGGAGGTATTGCTGCGTCTATCTCTCTTCTCCTCAACTCCACTCCTCTCGTGCACCCTGATACTCGCTGTAGCACCTCCTTGTCTGCCATCCTGTACACCTCTTGCCATGTCCTGATGGAACGATCCGGGCCGGCCTCCCACCCAGCCCACTAGATGTGGGGGCGCTCACCTATCTGTGCCCCTTCCCTATCTTTGACCTAGAGGTTCCAGATCACTGGCTGACGGTCTATTTCCTCCTGGCAACCTGGGGGGCTCTAGATTAGGGCCTTACGGAGGCCTTGCCACACGCGGAGTAGGCTCCGCAAGAAAGGTGATCTGGGCGGGGTAATCTGGGCTGAAGTGAAGATCCATCTCAGGGACGGCCTCCACTCCCCACCAAGCCTCGGTTTACAATCCTGAAGGCCCTCTTGCAGTAAGACCTTCTAGGTCTGCCCGCCTGGTGTGAGACCGCGGACAACTAGCTTGCCCAAGAGGGCCATACTTTGATATTTTGGGTCTTCCCTCTGATCGATGTCGTATGATGGTCGCCCACGCTACCTTGGCCCTGGAGTCTCTGGAGCCATCAGACCCCGACCAAAGAAAATTCCGCACTAGGCAATGAAGCTGCCCTACGTACGATGAGGAGAAACACCAACACGAGGCGATGTACCAAGCCGTCGCTAGGAGGACCTGGTTAACCACCAGGGCTCGACCGGCTAGTGAGAGGCAAGCCGTGCTCTAGTAGGTCAGTTTCCTCCTAATAGAGTCTAGAACAGGAAGAAACTGCTGGGTAGGAGTGATATCAAGTCCCACCTGGAACCCTAGGTATTGGATGGTCTGCCCTCTGCTCACCCATCTGAAACCCAAGTGGACTCCCCACTTCGTGCTGGAGTCCGGGTCTGTGAGGAAACCAACCGACTTTCGCCAGTTGATTTTCGCACCCGCTGCAACACAGAACACCTCAAGAGCCAGCCTCATTCTTTCCAGTATCACCTCATCGTCCTCTATGTAGAGTCATGTGCCGTCAGCATACTCTGAGTCTAACAACTCGGTCTCCTCTCTCACTGGAAGTCGGAGGCCGCGTAGTCCACACACGTCACCTGAGGAAGTGGGACATTGCCTCTGCGAAGAGTAGGAACAGGTAGGGGGCCAGGGGGCAGCCCTTTCGAACCGATCTCTCCAGCCGGACCTCCACCCCTCGCCTTCCGCCTATGAGAACCTTGCTGGTGGCTGATCTGTACAGGCCGGAGACCCCGCGAATCCAAGCGTGGGGAAATCCTAACTTCACCATGATACCCTCTAGGAAATCCCAGTCCACCCTGTCGTAGGCTTTCTCGAAGTCCAATAGAAGTACTGTCAGTCTTTGCCCACTGTGCTGAGCCCACTTTGTCGCCTCAAAGAATGTAAATACATTGGCTAGGATGCTCCTATCCTGGACAAAGCCTGTCTATGTGTCATGAATGATGTCTGGAAGCACATGGCATAATCGTCTACCAATCATCTTTGCCAGAGCCAGAGCCTTATAGGCCACTGACAATAAGGTGATCGGTCTCCACTGGGATAGCTCCAACCGGTCTCCCCCTTTGAGGAGAAGACTGATAAGGCCTGCCGAGATCCTCCCTGGCATCTGTCCTGAGGTGAATATCTCCTGGAAAGCCCTCAGTGGGGGATCCTTCACCACCTCCTAGTAGGTAGTAAAGAAAGCCTTAGAGAGGCCATCCTCCCCTGGGCATTTTTGCCCATCCTGTGTATGGAAAGCCTCCTCTAGTTCCTTCTCTGTGGAGGGGACTAGGAGGGCGTGTCCTGTCTCCTCTGTGATGAGGGACGGGATGTGATCCCATACCTGCTGTCTGCATCTCTGTCCTCTAATTGAAGCTGTCTCCTACTGGAAGAGGCGTGTGTAATAGTCGGTGGCAATCTCCATCACCTCATCAGGGCTAGAACAGGTCCTTCCATACTGGTCCCTAAGGCTACGTATCTGTTCTCCCGCAGTGCGGGGCTAGTGCACCTGGAAGAACTCCCTGCACATCGTGTCTCCCTTCCGCACCCAAAAGGCTGCTGAAGTACGGAAAGAGAACTCCGAGTGCCTGTCCTCTAGGCCAGCAATAAATGCACTCGCGCGCACCTCCTGTGCGTGGAGGATGGGGCCCCCTGGTGCCTCCTGCAACAATCTCTGCGTAGCTGCCAGGTCCCGTCGGAGTGCTCTCTCCTCCTCCCAGCATTGCTGCTTGGCCTGTAGGATTGCCTCTTGGCAAATTCTGCTTGACTCGACTAGGACCTCTGCAACCTCCTCTGCTATCCTGTCCCTCCTAACCCACTCTCTGGTCCAGATCCACTCTATCTATCTAGACACCTCCTCCCTCCTATAGATCGAGTCAGGGATCCAACAAGATCGTGTATCTAGGGCGGATGCTGGGGGATCAAGTGGCAGGAGAACCGGGCAGTGATCGGATAGTGTGGTGCCTGCCAACTGCTCAATCTGGCCTCCGCAAGAACCTCCCCACTCTCCCACATAAAACCTATCCAACCGCTCCGCCTAGCCGCCTGTAACCCCAAGAAAAGTCCAACGACCTCTCCCTCCTGTGGAAGGCAAGGTCTTTCCAGGCATCCCGTGCTCCGACTGCAAGGAAAAAGACCTCCCATGCCTCCTGCTCCTCCCCTTCCATGCCCTGGTAGTTTCTTCCTCTACCCTGCTGATCCTCCAAAGCCTCCAGATTGTTGAAATCTCCTCCAACAATCCAAGAATCCACCTCTAGGAGTCCATCTACAATCTCCACCCAGAACCTGATGCGTGCCCTAACCTCCGTAGGGGCATAGACATTGAGGACTTCAATACACGAGTCCCCAATATCCAGTCTGATCCATAGAGCCCTTCCTGTCACTATCGTCTTGTGGTCTCGTACACAGGTGGTGAGAGTCGTGCCAATAGAGGTGCATACACCTCCGCTCCTACCGTGGGCACCTATGGCTTGCTCCCAATAAGTATGCGAGCTGCCCAGCAGTACTTTCCCAACCCGCTGAGCCTGGGCGAGGGTAAGCTTGTGCTCTTGCAGTAGCAAGATGTCTATCCGTCCGGCGAGGACAGGCTGCAGCTCCTGCCGAACAATCAGCTTCCTCGAGCCACACGCCCCATTGTAGTGGAGACTGTTCACATTCCAGGATGCAAGATGTAGGCTCATGGGGAAACCTGTGACTGACCGAACAAGCATATGTTCGGTGTGGAAGCTGTAGATGAGGAAGAGAGATTGCGAAGCATGCAGGTACGTTTTGCCGCCGGTCTGGATGGTGAGCTCCAGTTTCCCATGGTGGCCCTCGGCCGGACCATAGGGATGATAGATGCTCCAGGTGGTACTATCAATCCATCTATCAGCCATGCTGAAAAGCACGACTCTGTACACTGGTAGAAGCGGGCCGCCTCTGCCGGGGGCCACTCGATCACGTCCCTCGGCGCTCCCCACTGTGGGCGGGCTCAAAAGATAATGCTCAGATGCGGGACGTCGGCGCCAACCCACCAGTTAATGTCCATCATGCAACCTGGCCACTGTTGTGCGAACAATGCTAATCCTTCATCTCCCATCCACTGGGAGGTGTGATCTGCCACCTGACTCTTCAATTCCTCCTCAATCTGTATAGTCGTCCACTCTTCTGAGAAAGATGACTGAAAAAAGAAAGCGTAGTTTGGTCCATCCGGTGGTGCAAGTAGGTGGACCTTGCCCCTCCTTGACTTACGAACCATGAAGATCCCCACCTCTAGAGGTAGTGGGAACACTTCGCGCTCCGCAACTCGCAGGTAAGACCATGGGCCACTGTGAAAAAACTCTTGTAGCAGCAGCTGTGCCTGTCTCGGGAAAGTATGGCGGGTGGTAGGGGCAGATGAGCTGGTGGCTGTGTGGATGGGGGGGGACTGCTCGTGTGCAGAGAAGGTAGGTGTGTGTGGCTCATCACCTCCTGTGGGAGGGGGAGTGGGTCTGGGTGGGCTCAGCTGGCCTAGGTGTGGATCAGGGGGGGTGCTCGGTAGGGGGGGTGATGGGGGTGGAGTGGATTGAGCTATGGTGGGATGGCTAGAGATGCATGGTGGGTGTGGGGAGGGGGTGGTAGCCCTGGCAAGGGGGGGGCTGTGGGCCAAGGTCAGTGGAGGGAGGGGGGGAGTGGGTGAGGGGCCTGTGGGGGCTCCGGCGAGGCAGTCTGTGGCTCATGTGGAGAAAATGGGGGGGATCGGTCCTGTCGGGTGGGGCGGGCGGGGGGGGGGGGGAGACTGTGGAGTGCTCTGCCGAAAGGGGGGCGCTCGTCCGCCATCACCTTGCTGACGAGGCTGGGCCTAAGGGGCTAGCTACACCCCCCCTTCCCGTCTCCCTCTCTGTCGCCTCTGGACCCTTGTGAAACTGTCAGTGTCCACCTACGGACCTGTGGGCGGAGTCGCCTTGGCTCCAAACCGTATACAAACTGCTCCCTGGTGTCCAAAGTCGTGGCAGCCCAAGCAGTGCCCTGGTTGCCCAGTCACAATGACCTGCTGCCTAAAGGAATGCCCGCTTGCCTCAATCTCTAGGAACTATGGGATATTCTTAACCTCCTTCACTGCCACCCGTACCTTTGGGACCCCTGCCGCTGTCACTGCATCCGCGAAGGACGCGAGGACAGTGCCGAAGAGCCTCCCAAAGTCTTCCACCAACTGGCAGTACTCAATCGCCAGGCCGGGGAAGAGGAGGGTGACCGAGTGCCAAAGAAACCTGTTGTGGAGTGCGAACGCCTCCACAGTGAAGCCACTGTACCAAGGGACCATGTATATGACCCCTTTCACGGATGTATATGGTGAACTGGCGAGTAGCTCACGAGCTGCTTCTGCCGAACTGAGGCGGACCATGAAGATCCCTTGGCCCAATAGGATCGCCTCCATGATCTACGCCATGCCGATGCTCAGCGTGGAGTGGAGCCAGTCCCGAAGCTGGGCCCTAGCTGGGAAATGTCCTACTACTTGACCATAAATTGTTGTTTTCGTTAGCTCCAGCTCCTTAGCTCAGACGATTAAGAGCTGCTCCTCAGAGAGGACTACGCGCAAGGTGTTCGACTGGGGGGCACTCGATGAGTACGCCGGCGTCTGACCAAAGGTTTCCATTGCCCGTCCCTTCTGGGAGAACCTACCTATCACGCTGCTGTGTTGCTGAATGGGGAGTTGCTGCAGGGGGAGAGAGCAACTGGAGGGGAGGGGAAAAAGGGGGGGGGGGGGGGGTTTCTGTTTTCAATGGCAGTGGTGTTGCAGCCTGATCGTGGGCCAGGCCTCCCGTCAAGGTGGCACTCGGGGGGGGGGGGCGGAAACGGCCAACCAGGGGAATAGGCAAGCAGGAGGAGGAAACGGCAGACAGGCCACTGTTACACAACGTTGGGGCGAGGGCGCACGAAGAGCACTGGGAGGCGCGAACAGTGCTGGGACGGCCACGATCGGTCGAGGCGGGAGGCCAAACAGTCGGGGGGGGGCGAGTGATCGGACAGCGGGCAAACAATCGGATGGCGCGATCGGACGGGCGATCAGTCGGATGGTGCGTAATCGGGGCAGGGGGACAGCAGCGCGACGTAACGGTTGAGCTTTTCACTAAAAAAAAAGATGGATGTCCATGTATGCTGGCCGAATAGTGCATCCATCATTAGAGAGATGCAACAAGTGACTCCAATAGAACTCCATTCTCCATCCTAGAGGGAATAGTGGATGGATACATGTCCTCCCTGTCTCAACCCTTAAGATATCAGCTCTGATCGACTGAGAGAGAGTGTAGGGCAGTCAAGGTTGTAGTCAAAAGGTAAAAGGGAGTCAATATCCAAACTATGTAGGCTCATCCAAATAGTCATTTGTCAAAACCAACAGTTCTTCTCGTCCTCTACTGCTAGTTATCTAGATGAAGTTAGTGCCAATTTGGAGTATCTATGATGCAAGAGGTCCCATAATCTATGCCAAAAAGTCACCGCCCTAAAGAGTGCCTCCGTGACTATAGATGCTGCCCTTGATTTGCTTTAACAATGGGATATGGGGTGGAGGGCTTACTCCTAATCATAGGTGCTATCATCACGATCACTGGCCATTCCATGCTATCCCAATCTAGCTACAAACTATCAAAGTCTTAGTTCCATCAGTTGCACACAACAACCCTTGCCTCTTTCCGAGCAAAGAATTTTCATTACTTTGAGCACTCGACTACCAAGTACAACCTTATCGATGAAGCTCATTGTTAGAGGTTTCTCCCAAGTTGGGAGAGGTGGAAAAGATATGTACAGATATAGGGACCATTAGACTTGCACTTGGAAGACCATGGTCGCCTACTCTACACTTGGAATTTTCAGCAAATCAAGGCCAAGATTTTGAGAGAGATTTGGGACCACATAGCCACCATCATTTGAGCCTTGAGATTAGTATCTTTTGGCCTTCACTAGCTAGCCCTGATCATAGTTTAAGAGAAGATGACTCAGCCTCTCCTCTTCAACCAGCACTTTGACTCGAGTCAAAGTCCGGCCACATCTTGGGATAGAGGACTCATTTTTCTTTGAGGAATCCCCTATGGTGACAGACAATTTGCTTTTCTAGATTTACTGCATGGCACTTAGATCAAAGACTTCAAGGCCCTCAAGGGAGCCAAGACCATGATAGAGATAATGGTGGAGGGATTGCCCTATGAGTGGAGGACAGATACACACACTTCTCACACCTAGATTTGGCATCTTGCTTAGGTGATTGCTACTAGCACAGTGGAGGAGGATTGCAAACTTTGCGAGACGATTTAGATCAATTGGAGTTTACAAGTTTCTCTAATAAAAGAGATCATCATAATGCGTTGCTCTAACAGGAGAGACAATTTAAATATGGACTTGGTTACTTAGACGATCATTGGATGGAGGCACATGTTTTATCAAAGAAGGCCTATTTAGGTATTACAGTGGGATCCATGAGAGTGGATATGAAAGGATCCTTTTCTAGATAGACCTTGTGACATCCCTTCTTTTGGATATATCAACACTAGGCTGGTTAGGAGGAACCAGATGAGCAAGATTAGAGCAATGTGAACTACTACCCAACATAGATGTAGACACAACACATTCCTTCACCCTTCTTGACCGACTTTTGGAGGAGATCAAACGACAAGTTCAAACCCCTGAAGATCTCAGACTTACTGACTTCTAAAGGAGTTTAAATGGCAGGTTTAGACCTAGGAAGATCTCAATCTTACTTTTCTTAGTAGCATATAAAAGCATGCAAATTGGCACATGTCCAAGTACCTTGTATCAGATACAGAGAGTAAAGGAGAGAGAGACAGACATACTTATGGGATAGCCCAAGGACCCACAAGGTGTGGAGGAGATCCCTTAGGATGGTGCTCCACATTACAACTAAGACAACAATGGTGATTGGGGGGATAACAACTTGAGTCACAGTAGACAAAAGCAGCATCTGGATACAAGGATTTTCAAGGGGGCCCATCCTTTTTTATCTCAGGACACCAGTTGAGTATGATTCCTGTTAGCCTGCCCCATTTAGTCATGTCAACTTGTCATCTCCCGGTTGTCAACTCCTGTCAAAATCTGACAAAGAGACATTGGAGCTCTTACAGTTTAGTGTGCATTTCTATGCATTTCCTCCATTTTAGGCACATTTCTTGTGCATTTTCTTTGTCTATAAGTTGGATTCCACCCCATGACAGTGCCTACCTGCTCCACGACTGCCTAGGATATTTTGTCATTATTTTTCCATTTTTTATGTGTAGTCACACTGCATTTATTGCAGTAATATCACCTATTTTAGCAAGTTGGCCAGATTTAGAGGCCTTTTTAGTAGTTGGCCAGTTTTAAAGGTGTTTGGCTATATAGCCATAGCCCACACTTGGCTGATCACTTCTTCCAGATTTCAGCACACTCTAGCTCCCAAACACTCTTTGATGTGGTGCTGCCAACATCTCAGCCTGATTTGGTGTCCTCACTAATGCCTTCGGCTGCATGCAAGGACTGATCAGCCCACATCATTGTATTCAGCATTCATCTTCAGTCAGTGCAGTATTTCTTCCTTCATTTTCTGCTTTCTCTTTCTCTCTTTCTTTCTCTGTGTTTGTGTTCCTTCTTCCATTGTGCACTCTCACATGGTATCATCACCTAAGTGAGAGCAAGAGTCAAGATCTATTGCCAAGGAACAGCCCAGTCATCAAATGCAGCCATTCAACCTGGCGTTTGTTGCAAACACAGCCATTTGTGAAGGAGGCGGTACAATCTGGTGGGTCTACGTTTGCATTTTCAGCTTCGCGACACTTGGTGGCAGCATTTATTGCTCAGTGACAACGTTCTTCAGCCAGTCATCATCATCTACATGCAGCGGCATCTTTTGTGGGTGTAGGCAAGAGTATTTCTTTGTGCAGGTGGCACATCTACACCTTCTGTAGTTGATTCTTCTAACATTCACATTGTTTCCATTAAAATGCAGCATTTTTGGGTGATTGCAGATTTGGAAGATGTCTTACCATTAGTTTCAAGGCTTTGATGACTTGGACGAGGAGCTTTTGTCTCACCACTCTTCTGAGCTGAGATGTGATTATAGGGAGTTTTTACGGGTGTGGTCTCCTCGAACCCATCCATCTTTTGCTCATCTTTCACAGCGGGCCCCATTTGAAATGAAGGCTCCATCTGATGTGAAGATGCCTTCTTTGATACCCTCTATTCAGGTTCCTGTTCTTCCTTCCTTGCCCAAAGACGATAAACTCAACGGTGCCAACTAGTCATTATGGTCTTGCAAGGTGGAGTGCATCCTCGACACCTTTGATCTTAAGGAGTTTGTTTTTGAGCCTATTCCTTGCCCTTAGGAAGATCTAGCTGATGGTATCTTATTGGATGGTGCCACCTTGTGGGATTGGCTCAACTCTCGAGCCTGATACCTTTTGTTTATGAGTGTTTAGGGTTGTGTCCTAGTTCATGTTTGCAGCTTGAAGACCACAATGGAGGTGTGGTGCAATCTTTCGTCTTTGTATCAACACAAGACTTTTTCCCACAAGATTTCCCTTGAGAAGAAATTGCGGATGCTAGGAGCACATCACGAAGATGGGGGACATGAGAGGTGAGCTTGCCTCTCTTGGATGGAAGATATCCTCTGAGGATATGGATATGATCCTATTGACACAATTGCCATCTCCCAAATTCGATGTTTTCTACACCAGTCTCATCACATCGAGGACCTACAAGAGTCTCTTATGGTAGGAGCTTTCATCGCTTGTCTTGAAGCATGATGAACGACTCAGAGAGGTAGGGGTCAGTGGTTCTAGCTCCTCCAAGGCTTTTACCACATGTACCAATGGTAGGAAGAAGAAGAAGAAGGCCAAGGACAAGAAGCAGGAGGACGAGAAGAACAAGAAGAAGGAGAAGAAGCCCAAGTGTCCACATTGTGGGAAGGGCACTTACCCTGATGAGAAGTGTTGGTAGAAGTAACCCCATTTGAAGCCAAAGGAATAGGATTCGAAAGTGGCACCCACCATGATAGAGTCTATCTTTGTGAATGCCTTTGCTGTCGAGCAAGATACAACCCTTGCTTCTTCTACTCAAGAGAAGATGTGGCTCGTGGATAGTGAAGCTCCTTCTCACATGACCTTTCGGCAAGATTGGCTTTAGGACTTGAATTCGCAAGGGGGCACCGTCACCACTGGTGACAACTCTATGGTCCCAATTCGTGGAATGGGGACCATTCCCCTATTACCAAACAGACAGAATTTCTCTGCCAAAGTTCTTTATATACTTGAGTTGGGCTTTAACCTTTTGTTTGTCTATGGTCTTACCCAACTAGGTACATGTGTGGTCTTCACTAGAGATGCAATTACAGTGGTCTTTGAACAAGCACACAGGAGGGTGGGCTACCACAAGCTTGGGCTACTTTGGCATGCTTGGAATGGTTATTTGAACATGGATGTGATCCGACAGGCTTCTCGGGAAAAGATGGTTGAGGGACTTTTAGATTTCTCTCCTATTCATACCCTTTGTCCTAGCTGCTTGAAGGGCAAGCAACATTAGCAACCACATCCATAGGTTGCCACACGGAGGGCTTCTACACCGCTCGAGTTGGTTCACACCGACCTTTGCGGACCTATGGGCATGGCCTGCCCTGGAAAGGCCAAGCTTGAAGACTTGAATTCTCGAGGGGGCACCATCACCATTGGTGACAACTATATGGTCCCACTTCATGAAGTGGGGACCATTCCCCTACTACCAAATAGGCAGACTTCCTCTGCCAAAGTTCTTTATGTACCTGAGTTGGGCTTTAACCTTTTATTTGTCTATCGTCTTACCTAACTAGGTACATGTGCGGTCTTCACTACAGATGCAATTATAGTGGAGGATGAGTCTACATGTGTAGCTCTTTGGACAGGCACACAGGAGGGTGGGCTATATACACTCAAAGCCTTAGCCACAAGGCCTTCCCACGAGCTTGGGCTACTTTGGCATGCTCGGTATGGTCATTTGAACGTGGACGTGATCCAACGGGCTTCTCAGGGAAAGATGGCCGAGGGACTTCTAGAATTCACTCTTATTTATACCCTTTGTCCTAGCTGCTTGAGGGGCAAGCAACATCAATAGCCACATCCATAGTTTGCCACACGGACGGCTTCTATACCGCTCGAGTTGCTTCACATTGACCTTCTGCGGACCTATGGGCATGGCCTCCCTTAGGAAGGCCAAGTACTTGATGGTGATTATTGATGACTCCAATTGTTATGTGTGGCCGTACTTCTTGGAATACCAGAGCGAGGTGTAATTCCGTTTTTGCGAGAGTCGAAGGTGTTTGCTGAGAAGTAGACGATCCTTAAAGTTCATGGTGTTCAAGCCTATCATGGTGGCAAATTTACTTTTCATCTCTTTTCTTAGTTTTGTAGGGATCACGGCGTTCGGGTGAAGTATACCCATCCGAATACACCATCCAACATCCCTTTGGAGTGAGGCGGTGGCGACTGCGGTTCATATTCGCAACCATTCTTCTACCTCAGCTTTGTAAGATAAGATTCCATATAAGGCTTTCTTTGGATGAAAGCCTTCCATGTCTCACTTTCATATCTATGGGTGTGATGCATTTGTTTATCTGGATAAGGAGAAGAGGAAGACCAAGCTTGACTCTAAGTCAAGAAAGCTCTTCTTCATAGGGTACAGCACTACCACGAAGGGATATCAACTCTATAATCCTACGACACGCAAGATTGAGGTGGGCAACGATGTGATCTTCAACGAGGCTATGGCCTCCGAGGATCTGATTGATGGTTCTAGTGTAGGTGATTCTTCATCATTGACTACCTCTCCCCTGTTGAGCTAAAATATGCATTACTTGCTGATTAGCCTCTTAAATAGCCCCAAAACACACTAAAAAATGCTCTTTTAGAATAAAACCCTAAAATGGGGAGCGGTTTGAGAGAGTTCAATGGAAACCCTAAAACCAGGAGGGGTTCGAGAGAGTTCAGTGGAAACCCTAATTTGGGAGGCTCCAATCCACATCTATAAATAGACAGGTTGCCCACCATTCAGCCATCATCCTTGTTTGTAGGTTACACCAGCCCATACACCCTCTGTTGCTGTTGGCGCCCAATTTCCAGCCTGCAGCCGCCTCCATCTGTTGTCCAGTCATCATCGACTGCAGCCACATTATCTTCAACCTGTTCATTGCTGTTGGCGACAGCTCTCAGCTGTTGGCGACTGCTCCTGACTGTTGTTCAGCCTGCCGTCCATCATCTCCAAGGCCAGCCAGCCTGCATTTACAGCAGTGCAGGTCCTAACACTCTCCGACACACCTTCTCCAGCCGTCGCCCTGCTGTTTACAGCACCTGTGCATAGTTTCCAGCTTCTGATCGGCCATACACTGCTGCGATTACCAGTTTTCAGCCTCTAGACTGCTGCGTTTTGGTGACCAGCCTGCTACCATTCACTATTCAATACTCCTACACTCTGACTAGTGGTCACAGTCTTGGGATCCGTCTCCGGTGGACGTCACACTCCGGCATTGCTTTGCCCTTAAGCACACTGTACACTCTTACATTCATTTACAACATTCATTCACTTCAAAGTTGTGTTTTCTCTTTCCCTTCTTCTATTTGTGTTTGAGTTTTCAGTTTTGCATTTAGGGTTTGAGTTTTGAGTTTTGTGTTTAGGGTTTGAGTTTTGCCCTTTGTGTCTGTGTTTGTCTCTTTGTGTTTCTATTGTGGTCGTACACTCTGTGTGTCCTCAGTGCAAACCCTAGCAATTTTCTTCACATGGTATCAGAGCCGATGCTCTTGTAAAGAGTATCCTACGGATATTGTGGAGAGCTAGTCTTTGTGGGAGGCACACAATACAACTCGTAACCGAATCACAATGTCCCAGACACCTTCTTCTCCAGTTCCTATGATGTCTTATCAGGCTTCTCCATCATTGGAGGCCTTGAGACAGCATTATGGACTTGGTGAGGAGCACAACACTCCACTTTCACCTTCACCCTCTTCTACTCCTATTCTAGATTTCACTAACATGACAGAAGAGGACTTTGAGGAGTACTATCACAACAAGTATGGTGATGTTCACACCCCTCTTACCAATTTTCCTACCACATCCGGATCGGTTGGTGAGACTGGCCACCTCTCCGATCATGGAGAACATACAGCATTCGGAACGTCTGGCGATCCATCTTCATCATCTCAGCCAGGTCCAACGTCAAGTTTGTACAATTCTTTTGAGTTGCATGAATCAAAAACCTCGCATGTTTCTTCTTTTGAGGTACAAGATCCGGATGGCTTTGCGTATGTGAACTTCAATAGAGGGGGCTCACGAAGCAAGCGAAATTCAGGTATATCTACAGCTTCTGTTTCATTTGAGCATATCACATACACTTCTCACTTCCCTCCCATCCCACCCTCTTCTATATAACACCTTGATCACCTCTCATCATCTTTCCAAAACCTTGGATTACACTCCACATCTACATCACACACCCTAGGGGTTGGATCTTCCATCTCTGCTCCTAGCACATTTTTCTTCTCCATCCCATTCTCTACCTCTTTGCACTATGGTACTTCATTAGGGAAAATGCCACCCTTTAACACAGTGCCTCTCACCTTTTAGCAAATGAGCACACCCCTAACTCCTGGGTCGACTGTGATAGGCATTCCCCTCACTATCCCCAACTTCACAACTCACATGACTACTCATACGCAAGGGTTTCCATCCTCAACTTATGGTGCATCTTCACAATCTCCTTGGGTTACAGCTACGCAGGGATTTCCATCTTCTGCTCCCCGTGTCCCCATTCCACCTCCTTGGGTTCCTCATGTGGCTACCATGCCCATGCCTAGTCAGCCCATCCCTACCTATGGATCCACCTTGCACACTATCCGCATGCCTAGTGGGCACTCTAGGGCCCATTCCCGAGTGTACTCCACTCCCCCGTCCTATCCCCACTACACTTTTTCACACTATCCATCTTTGAGCGCTACCACTCCTGTTGCAACGGCCAAGAATGCCTTCATGGATAAAACACGTTTTAACGGGTCTAATTTCACCACTTGGTCTAATTTCATGCAACAAGTACTTGAGTCTCAGGGTCTTTGGGACCTCATCATTGGTCTAGAGCCTATACCAGACCCTTGACTAGCTCACCCTGACTACATCCGTCAATGGAGAGCCCACTTTGCCACAGCCAATGTTGACTGCTGCACCAATTGCTTCCTGACTTTCACTCTTAGTTGCAGCACTTCCCGCTCGCATCAGAGCATTGAAGTCACCTTCTCGACTGCTATGCGGCTCGTAATCGTACTCGGTGCATCAATCTCGACTTTGAGCTTCAAGAGTTCTCTATTAAGGAAGGGGATGATTTGAAAGTCAAGCTGGCTGAATATAGGCGGTTACTTTCCAAGTTCGCCACTACTGTGACAGATGATTCAGAAGAAGACTATGAAGCTAGAAGAAAAACAGTCGGGATGGGTGAGCACGAGTGATTCCTTTCACCTCCCAGCCTTGCCTAGTATGTTGTTGGCCAGACCATCGTGATCCGATTGCCAGCCGTCAAACCTTGGTGAGTCCTACTATTCTTGGACTCTCTTTATTTCTAGGCTCCCCTTAACCCCGTTCGGGCGACCAAGAGCCCGGACGGTCATCCTCGTGCGTGTTCCCCTTGATTCACCTTAATGTCACATTAAATGTCACTTTAATGTCACATTCAATGTTTGTGACCTTAATGTCACATTAAATATCACTTTAATGTCACATTAATGTCACATTTCCTTCCCCTTAAGAATCGGTTTCGTCCTCGAAAACGATACTTGGAAGGTCTAACTGTAAATCGGGAAACCTTTTCTTTAAAGTACTTACTCGCTCCCATGTTGAGCTTTCTTCTGAACAATCTTTCCACTTAACCAAACATTCTTGATAAATAGTATTCCTTGTTCGTCTATTACGAACATTTAATATTCTTTCTGGTTCATGTGGATTAGATTGGTCATTGAACAGCTCCTCAATGCCATCATTTAAGATTAGATTATCCAAATCACCCAGCTTCTTCCATAATTTACTTACATGAAAAACTGGATGTATTTTACTACCAGCAGGTAGTTGGAGCTTGTAAGCCAATTCTCCCACCTTTTTAAGTATTATGAAAGGACCACAATACCTTGGTGAAAGCTTTGGACATTGTCCCTTTTTCATAGTTTTAGTTTGTTCAGGCACCTTAAGATAGACCAATTCTCCTTCTTCAAAGGAGATATCTCTTCGGTGAGGATCTGCATATGCTCTAGCTCGATTTTGAGCTTTTTTAATATTTTCTTGAGCAAATTTTAACATACTATTCATATCCTCCAAAAAATCTTTAGCTGCCTGAACCTTTTCCTTATGCAGTCCTACTGCAAAAGGAGCTCTGGGCTAGAACCCATACATTAACATAAATGGACTATATCCAGTGGAAGAGTACTTGGCACTGTTATATGCAAACTCTGCTATCGGTAAATACTCTTCCCAATTAGTTTGCCTTTTACTTACATATGCCCTAAGCATATCTTCAAGAATTTGGTTTACCCTTTCAGTTTGCCCATCTGTTTGCGGATGATCCGCCGTACTCATGCTAAGTTTAGTATGCAATTTCCTAAATACCGCACGCCAAAAATGGCTATCAAATTTTCTATGCCGATCAGAAACTATATTTGCCGGAAGGCCATACAATCGGTATATGTTCTCTACGAACAATCTAGTCAATTCTGGTGTTTTAACATCAGTTGAAGTTGAAATAAACCTAGCCATTTTGGTTAACCTATCCACAATCACCCACACAAAGTCGTGCCCCCTCTGTGTTCTAGGTAAAGCAACAATAAAGTCCATGGAGATACTCTCCCATTTTCCCGAAGGAATTTCTAGTGGATGGAGAAGTCCTCCCATTTTCAATCTTTCAGCTTTATTAACCTGGCATTTATTACATTTGACCACATAGTCAAGGACGTCCTTATTCATTCCAGGCCAATAGAACTGCCTTTTAATAAGACTATAAGTCTTATTAACTCCTGGATGTCTCGCGCTAGGGGTATCATGACACTCAAAGAGTATCTGGCGCCTTATTTCTGTATCTTTCAGGACACATACACTACCCTTGTAGAGTAAATAACCATTATCAATGGTAAAATTCTTCCACTTGAATCGAGTTTGAGCAAACCCTGATGCTCCATTTCCTTGTTGAACATCGCCAGATATTCATTCCTCAGTAGAAGCACTTTCATTTGGATCCCCATTTTTTATTGCTTCCCATATGTTGGAATATGCCGGATCAACCTGGTATTTCCCTTTTAAAGATTCAAGCAAGTTGGAAGTAAACTGAGTAAAACTCAATTCATTAATGATGGGCATTCTGGTGAGTGCATCAGCTACTATATTATACTTTCCTTTTCTATATCTTATCTCATAGTCGAACTCTTGAAGAAGTTCGGCCCATCTGGCTTTACGCCTGTGTAGATCCGGTTGATCATTAAGCCACTTAATGCTTTCATGATCCGATAAAATCAAAAGTTTGGCACCGTACAGATAGTGCCTCCATTTCTTCATTGCATGTACTATTGCATACAACTCCCTCTCATAAACAGAATAATTATGTTTTGCACGATCTAATTTCTTGCTTTCAAAAGCAACTGGTCGACCTTCTTGTAATAAGACCGCGCCTATTGCCTTATCACTGGCATCAGCTTCAACCACAAATGGTTTATTGGGATCCACTATTAATAATACTGGAGCTGTAGCGATAGCTATCTTAAGTTTTTGAAAACTTTCATTTTGGTTTGTTCCCCAATTAAAACTTTTTCCTTTTCCTTAAAGTTGGTCTGTCATTGGAATAGCTATTTTGGTATAATCTCGAATGAATCTACGATAAAATCCAGATAAACCTAGGAAGATCTGCAGCTCTTCCAGGTTCCTTGAAGGAGCTGTAGCGATAGCTATCTTAAGTTTTTGAAAACTTTCATTTTGGTCTGTTCCCCAATTAAAACTTTTTCCTTTCCCTTTAAGTTGGTCTGTCATTGGAACAAGTTTTTTGGCATAATCTCGAATGAATCTACGATAAAATCCAGATAAACCTAGGAAGATCTGCAGCTCTTCTAGGTTCCTTGGAGGTAAATTAGAATGGTGGGAAATGGGAAAAAGGGCCTAGGCTACAGCCGGCCATGTAAAAGAGGAATGATTGCCCAAAAAGGATTTAGGGCTTTGTATATAAAGTTGAAAAAATCTCGAATGAATCTACGATAAAATCCAGATAAACCTAGGAAGATCTGCAGCTCTTCTAGGTTCCTTGGAGGTAAATTAGAATGGTGGGAAATGGGAAAAAGGGCCTAGGCTACAGCCGGCCATGTAAAAGAGGAATGATTGCCCAAAAAGGATTTAGGGCTTTGTATATAAAGTTGAAAAAAGGGAATGAGAAGCTCATTCTTTTGGTGTGTGGCAAAAAGAGTCTTCTTCTTCCTCTCTTCTTCTCTCCTCCTTGCTTGTGTGTGCTCTTGAGAGAGGGAGTGTGAGAGTGTGAGGGAGTGAGTGTGTGTGAGTGTTAGGGAGTGAGTGTGTGTGAGAGTGAGGGATCAAGAGGGTGAAGCTCTTCACCATCTCCTCTCCTCTTCTTCTCTTCTCTTCTCTCTTCTTCTCTTGCACGCGCGATGTGGCCCAAAAGTAGGCTGCCACATAGAAGTTGACATACAACACTTATGTTGTACATCCATGTGCAAGACCTCCAAAGATTTGTACTTTTCATGCCCCTTTAATTCTAAGGTCTGCACTACGTGGATTTGTTTTTCTTTTCCCTTGCCCTTGTCCTTATCCTTTCCTTTGTCTTCCCCCTTTTTCTTTTGAGGGCAATTCCAAGCAGCATGGTTAGGGGATAGGCAATTGAAACACAACTTTTCTTTTTTGGCCTTATCAAAGTTATCAGGACTTAAACTTTGGCCTCACATATGGTTTCTTTTCAAAAGGTTGTTTTTTACCCTTAAAGAATGGCATTTTCCTTTTAAATTTGCCCACAAATTTTGAGGTTTCCAATTCCTTAGACTTGGGCTCCGTATCAGTGAGACTAGTGAGTGTACCTGGATGCATAATATCTTTATTAATTAATGCACATTTAATTGCCTCTTCCAGCGTCTTAGGTGAACTCCTTTTTACTTCCTTTTTACAGGCTTTATCTAGTCCCCTAATGAATCCTCTTGTTTTTTGGAATTCATCTATTCCTTCCAATTTGAGGATTATCTCACGATATTCCTCCAGATATGTCAACAAGGGTCTTCCCTTTTGTCTGACATAATCCCAATCTTCCCAATTTCTTTCCATTTCATTTTCAGGAAGGAATTCTTTCAAAAAGACGGATTCAAATTGAGCCCAAGTTTCAGGTATTTTATTTGCCTCCTTTAAAGTTCGCCACCACTTATATGCTTTGGACCCCAAAGTTAAACTAGCCTCGAGTGCTTGGAGATGTGGTGGGGTATTTTTAAGTTTATGTAAATCTTCCTATTTTTGGAGGAAATTAAAGATTGTATCTTTATTTCTGTCTTTTTCCTCCCCGTGAGACTGAGGTGGTTTCATATCCTTTAGAACTGGATTATCCCTTAATTTATGGTGAGGTTCCTTAGGATCTCGCATAGTCACATCTAAATCTTTCGATGAACATGGGACATCCGAGTTTTGTATCCTTCCATTACTCTCTCTTTCCCTTTTTCTGCCATTAATACATTGGAATTGGAAAGCAAAGATAATAAATTTGCATACAAAGTAAAGTACTTCCCTGGTTTTAATGGCAGGGCAACTGCTGCTGGATTTATTAGTAAGCCCAAAGAGTGAGGAACAATCCTTATCTTCCCGAACTAGACCAGTCACGCTGAAAATGAAATTTTTCAGTAGAAAACGGGACCATCACTTGGACCACCAATATGTCTTTTATATGTGTGACAAATCTGGCTGATTTCAGTCCGTCGGTGGCGATTCAAATGCTGGTACTTATCATCATGACTACAGCAGTCGTCTTTATGTTTCGCCTCTTCATATTTCGCCTCACAGCTGACGCAGCTGACGCCTTTGGACATTGCGCCTTTCGTTGACCAGAAACGAATCCCTTTTCGTCTCACGCTGGGTCGTTCTACCTCACGCCTGCGCCGGGTCGTTTTTTTTTTTTTTTTTTCCTCACGCTGACCAGAGACGAATCTCTTTTCGCCTCACGCTGGGTCGTTCTGCCTCACGCCAGTCGTTTCGCAAAATGTCACTTACGTGACGTGGCACACCACACGTAACTACTTCGAAAGGGTCTTCGACGATTAATGAATGGCGGGCGACCCTCACGCGACTGGCATCCTGGCGGGCGACTGAAACCCGTCAACTGAAACGAACCGCGACCCGTCGACTGAAACGAACCGCGAGACCCGTCGATGAAGAACTCCACAAATCCACACGACTAAACCTGTCAGCTCTGATACCAATGACAGATGATTCAAAAGAAGACTATGAAGCCAGAAGAAAAACAGTCGGGATGGGTGAGCACGAGTGATTCCTTTCACCTCCCAGCCTTGCCTAGTATGTTGCTGGCCAGACCATCGTGATCCGATTGCCAACCGTCAAACCTTGGTGAGTCCTACTATTCTTGGACTCTCTTTATTTCTAGGCTCCCCTTAACCCCGTTCGGGCGCCCAAGAGCCCGGACGGTCATCCTCGTGCGTGTTCCCCTTGATTCACCTTAATGTCACATTAAATGTCACTTTAATGTCACATTCAATGTTTGTGACCTTAATGTCACATTAAATATCACTTTAATGTCACATTAATGTCACATACTGGCTCTCTAAAGTCAAATGACGATCAGGTTACATTCTTATTGAATAAGTTGCCCGAAAAATACTTCAATTTCATTCAACACACCATCTCCCAACCTCGATTGCCAACCTTCTATGAGTTTGAGTGCCAGTTCTTGCGTTACGCAAGGCTGCATGATCAAGTCCAGAGGAAACCCTCGTCATAGCCTTATTCGGAGCAGAGGGAGCTGGTTGCCTCTTCTTTGGGAGGAAAAACCACCAGTGGCAAGAACTCGCAAGATGCGAAGGCAAGCCAATCAAAGGGTGACTCCTCTTCCTCAGATGGAACCAAAGAATCTAGACCTATCTAGCAGCAACTCCCTAAGAAAATTTGGTTTTGCACACACTGCCAGAGAGCAGGCCATGTGAACAAGGAGTGTTGCTCCAAGGCCCAAGGTCTTTCACCTAAAAAACCTCTGCAAACCGTTGCGACTGCAGAGTCCAGTGGAGCTACACCTTCCACTCCTACTTCATCTGCTCCTTTAGCACCCATCGTTGTTGCTGGACATGTGGCTCCAGTACAGTCTCAACAGCCCATCTCTTTCACTACCGTTGAGGGACTGGCTAATTGGTCTACAGGTTCCAATCCCGTTGCACTTCATGCATCCATCTCACTTTCCTCTCCACCTCGTCAGGCGTTCCCTTGGCAGAGCCTTGCTATTGGACGTATGCGATGGTGGCCATCTTCTTAGACTAGCATGTCTCTAGGTCCTTTCGGATACCCTAGATCAATCTAGCATTCATTTTTCGCACTATTAGAGTCGGGCCCATAGGATTCATTGTCCTTAGCTTTTCCATTCTTTTGTCTTCCGCTGCATTTACTCACACACACACATTCATTGCATTTATGTTGAGTTAGATTTTCTTTCTGTTATGTTTTGCTTTGAAGCATCTCACCACTAACCTCTATGTTTGCAGATTCTCATCTCTTTTGCAGGGTTTTGTCTTTCAATGTAGGGCTAACTTCCAGATTTCTTTGGTCTTATCTGGGCTAGAGACATGGGGATGCGTACCGTTCCTTTCGTGGTTTCATCATCTCCAACAAGGCGGTTTCCCCTCCCGAGACGGATCGTGCAGCATCTCTCTCGATGCTATCATGGTGGTGACTTCTACCTTGCTCTTCTACCGGGGAGCTTCATTCACTTTATCTTCTTTCATTCTGGTTTTCAACACCATATGAAGACCGACATCAGGCTTCTTTTCCTTCTTCGGTATCTACATCCAAGTTGAGAGGGGGTTCCTATCCTTCTTGGTATTCTACAGGCTTCGGCACTTTGTCTTCAACATTGGCTTCTTCCCCCTGTTGTATCTTACCCTTTGCATTGCATGATTTCATGATCTTTGCACTAGGGCGCTTGGGGAAGTGAACAATTTCCCCAAGAGGGACACTGTCCAAGTGGCACCTGCTGCATGAGCATTCTTCAGCATGTAGCATACTTTGCATCTCATTGTGCAGAGCACCACTTCAGTGGATCTTAAGTTGTTTCCACTGGCTGTTGCTATTACCCCATCACCATTCTTCTCCATCACATGGATACCTCATCACCTATTTTTCCTCGTCATCAACACCCTGAGTGGATGTGTTAGCTTGTTCTGTTTTGTGATGTCTTGGGTGTACCCTCCCTACTCCCGTCTTCTGGGTCATTATTACTCAATCGGCCGCATCCCATAAAATTTACCTCACTTATTCAAAAAAAAAAAGTTCCATGTAGTTCCATCCGCCTTTGTAGGGCTTGGTAGGCCATTGGGCAGCTGACGTGCACCCTTTGTCTGATGCCCTGTCCTCTCCAGAGTGACTACTTGGATTCCCTTGATAAGATAACCATCGCCTCTGTAGTCTTGATAGGCCATTGGGCAACTGATGTGCACCCTTTGTCCGATGCCCTGGCTGCTTTGGGATGGGACGCCTTGAAGTCAATAAACATCACAGTAGTTGGCCTAACCTTTCGGCTCAGTTTTGGGTCTGAGAGGGGATGTTGAGCTAAAATATGCATTACTTGCTGATTAGCCTCTTAAACAGCCGCAAAACACACTAAAAAATGCTCTTTTAGAGTAAAACCCTGAAACAAGGAGCGGTTCAAGAGAGTTCAATGGAAACCCTAATTTAGGAGGCTCCAATCCACATCTATAAATAGACATGCTGCCCACCATTCAGCCATCATCCTTGTTTGCAAGTTACACCAGCCCACACACCCTCTGCTGCTGATGGTGCCCAATTTTCAGCCTGCAGCCCGCCTCCATCTGCTGTCCAGCCATCATCGACTACAACCACATTATCTTCAGCCTGTCCATTGCTGTAGGCAACAGCTCTCAACTACTAGCAACTGCTCCACAGCCAGCCTGCGTTTACAACATTGCAGGTCTTGACACTCTCCGATACACCTCCTCCAGCTGTCGCCCTGCTGTTTACAGCACCTGTGCACAGTTTTCAGCTTTCGATTCAGCGGTACACTGCTGCGTTTACCAGTTTCCAGCCTCCAAACTGCTGCGTTTTGGTGACTAGCCTACTGCCATTCACTATTCAACACTCCGACTGGTGGTCACAGACTTGGGATTCGTCTCCGGTGGACGTCACACTCCGACATTGCTCTGCCCTTGAGCACACTATACACTCTTATATTCATTTACAGCATTCATTCACTTCAAAGTTGTGTTCTCTCTTTCCCTTCTTCAGTTTGTGTTTGAGTTTCTATGTTTGAGTTTTGAGTTTTGCGTTTAGGGTTTGAGTTTTGCCCTCTGTGTCTGTGTCTGTCTCTTTGTGCTTCTTTCGTGGTCATACACTCTGTGTGTCCTTAGTGCAAACCCTAGCAGTTTTCTTCATATCCCCCGCTCTCTATACCTCTCCTTCCCCCCAAGTTACCTCTCCACACCCCTCCTTCATCATATCGGCTCCTCCCCTCCACTACCATCTTCTTCTCCTTCTACTCCAACTTCCCTACCATAGCTGATGGGTTTCTCTACTCCTTCAAAGAGTACCCTACCCCTTCTGCCTCCCCTCAACCTTTTGGGGACACAACCGTCAAGTGGGGAGCTTCCTTCTTTGGACAAGGAGAATGTTTCTTCACTTAGTGAAGGAGTCTCTTTCTCAGACAGGTGCTTTGTAAATATACTGGAGGCTTCAAAGCCTCTCTCGCAACATGATGAGCCTATCACTATTCCTCAGTGGTATCAAAGGCTCATGGAGAATGCAAGTGTTGCCCATTTTTCTACTACTCCTATAGGTCCACGTAGATCACCTTGTTTACAAGCCCAATGGGATAGTTCATTTTGTGTGAACTATGCTCTTATCACTCAAATTCTCCATGACAATGAGCCTACTTTAGTTGATGAGCCTCTTGCACAGGATGTTTGGACATAGGCTACGCAGGATGGGCTCAATTCTATCAAGTGAAATCAGACTTCGGAGTTGGTTCCAGGTCCTCAGCAACAAAAGGTGATCGATGTGAATTGGGTCTATAAGACTAAGTATCTTGCAGATGGTTCCTTGGACTAGGCTTGTTGCCAAGGGTTTTGCACAGAGGACTAGTTTGGAATATTTTGAGACTTTTGCACCTATGGCTTGGATGTCTACTATTTGGGCTATTTTGGCTCTTGCAACCCACCGTCGCTCGTTTGTTTATCAGATGGACATCAAGTCTGCTTTCTTTGATGGCATCCTTGATGAGGATATTTATATCTCCCAACCTCTAGGTTTTCTTGTGCCAAGGAAGGAGGACCATGTCTACCGATTGTGGAAGGCCCTCTATGGCCTGAAGTAAGCTCCTAGAGCTTGGTACCATAGGATTGATCGCTTCTTTCATGATAGTGGCTTCCAGAGATCAACTCATGATCCCAACCTCTAGGTTTTCTTGTGCCAAGGAAGGAGGACCATGTCTACCAATTGTGGAAGGCCCTCTATGGCCTGAAGTAAGCTCCTAGAGCTTGGTACCATAGGATTGATCGCTTCTTTCGTGATAGTGACTTCCAGAGATCAACTCATGATCCTAACATTTACTATAAGGTTGAGGGTTATAAGTGTGTTTTGATTATCTTATATGTGGATGATCTTATCATCTCAGGGAGCACTTCTACGGAGATTGATAGGACTCAAGATATTCTAAGACAAGATTTTGAGATGATGGATCTTGAGATCCTACACTTGTTCCTTGGTTTGGAAACTTATCAGATGGTAGAGGGCATCTTTGTCTTGTAGCACAGGTATATCTCTGAGTTACTTTCGAAGTTTGGTATGGCAGAGTCTCGGCCTATTTCTTGCCCCATGGACCCTGAGTCCTAGCTTGTGGCATGAGATCCCCTTTCAGATGCTACCCGCTGTAGGTGCCTTGTTGGCTGTCTTATCTGGCTCATCCACACTCGGCTGGATATTTCTTTTGTGGTAGCTCTATTGTCTTCTTTTATGAAGACTCCTCCAAAGGATCACTGGAGGGCAGCGTTGCATGTTTTTCAGTATTTATACGGGACTCAATCCTATAGGATCATGTATGGGGAGGGGGTTACTCTTTCTATATGGAGTGACTCTGACTGGGTAGGTGACATGGATTCAAGATGGTCCACTACAGGTTATGCCTTCTCCCTTCGATTGGGAGCTATCTCTTGGAGAAGTAAAAAGTAGCCTACTGTGGCCCTTTCTTCTACAAAGGTTGAGTACCGTGCCCTACGTTCGACGGCTATGGAGGCAATTCAGCTCCGTCGTATGTTGGTGGAGATTGGCTTTTCACAATTAGGATCTACAGAGCTACACGTGGACAACCACAGTACTCTTGCTTTAGCGAAGAACCCGATGTTTCATGCCCACATGAAACACATTGAGGTTCAGTATCACTATGTTTGTGGGCGGATCATGGATTCCAAGCTAGCGGTGGCCTACTATCCCACAGAGGACAATGTGACAAATCTCTTTACGAAGCCTTTACCCAAGGCTTCTATGCTTCATCATATGAGATTGTTGAGTCTTCAAACACTCCCATGACTTGAGAGGTGTGTTAGCTTGCCCTATTTATTCATGTCAATCTTCATCTCCTGGTTGTGAGCTCCTACACGAGTTTGATGGAGACATTGGAGCTCTTACAGTTTAGGGTGCATTTCTATACATTTCCTCCATTTTAGGCACATTTCTTCTGCATTTCCTCTTTCTGTCAATTGGATTCCACCCCCTAATAGTGCCTACCTACTCCATGATTGCCTAGGATATTTTATCATTATTTTTCCATTTTTTATGTGTAGTTGGACTGCATTTATTGCAGTCATATCAGCTATTTTAGCAGACCAGCCAGATTTAGAGGCCATTTTAGCAGTTGGCCAATTTTAGAGGTGTCTCGCTATATATAGCCACAGCCCACTCTTGACTGATCACTTCTTCATGCAGATTTCAGCACACTCTCACTCCTAGACACTCTCCGATGTGGTGCTGCCAACATCTCAACCTGCTTTGGTGCCCTCACTGACACCTTGGCTGTGTGCAGGGACTGATCAGTTCACATCATTGTATTCAGCATTCATTTTCAGTAAGTGCAGTATTTCTTCCTTCATTTTTCTGCTCTCTCTCTCTCTCTCTCTCTCTCTCTCTCTCTCTCTCTCTCTGTTTGTGTTCCTTCTTCCATTGCGCACTCTCACAATTCCCACACTCAACTTCACATAGACAAAGTGGACAAAGGGAGATGTTACAGATGTAAACTGATTTCTAGTACTATCACTTGGTTTATTTGGATGGTGAGATGTAGTTGTGCCATACATATACATCGGACCGTTTACCAAAGACTTTCTCTAAAATTTGGAAATAGATCCTGCATTTGCTCCACTGAAGGTCAGAGGGATTACAGGGTGACTTTGAGCACAGGAGGATGAAATGCTTTTCTGGGTACCTAGAATTCCAACACATTCTTCCATTTTATAGTTGCAAGAGAGGAGAAGGGTGGGGTGTTGGTTTGATTGGTTGTCTGAGCATTTTAAGAATATCTTATTCTCTTCTTCTTTTTTCTGCTTTAAAAACTTGTGTGGCAAATGAAAGCATATCTTATCCTACCCATCCAATATGCGGATTCAATACCTCCTACATAAACAAATACTTGCAAATTTTACAACTTTTACCATGCCCTAAAAGCAATTGAAATTTTGAAAGTTGCTCAAAAGTCCTTTTAAATGGCTTTCTATCTACAATACCTTGCTTTCTGTCTGCCAACTCCCATTTTCTCCAGGTAAGGCTAGACCTACATATGCAAATCCAGCAGCCGCAGATGTTGCAAAACTGCAATGACAAAAATGAACCTTGTCAAGGTATAAGTATGGCAGCCATCATGATTAAAACCTGAAATAGTAAGAGTAAAAAAGGTTTTGAAAAAAAAAAACCTGAAATATCATCTTTCCAACAAAAAAAAAAAACAGCTGAGATGGTAAGAATAAGTATTGCCACGTTGTCCGAGCCACACAATCCCTATGACCTAATCATCAAGATTGCATTTATATAAATACATGGCTTTTATTTTTGTTCTTGTGCAGTCATTAGATATTTTAGTCAAAGATTTACTTTTAGTGACTCTAGTATTGGAGCTGGCACCTTCAAGGAACAACTGGAGATGTATTATGCTTGCATATCACACAAAATACACTTTTACATTGTAACAAGATTTCAAGGCCCTAACTTTGCTTTCTTGGGTGATCTTGGAAGATCTACTTGAATGAGATTAACCCTCTTTTAGCTGACACAATGGAGAATCTTGACCAGTATCTACTTCACTGGATGCAAGTCATACATAACCATTGTTATTTGAATGTGGCCAGTGTTTTACTGTCATGGCTTTGTGCTAATATGGGATTTTGCTTGCATAGCAAAATTCCGAGTTAAGAGTTCATGGTAACTATAGTATCTTCCTATTTCATTATCTCATTGTGCCTAGCCATATTGTTAAAAGTGAGTAAAATCCTAAAGCTGCCACAATTGAGTTCCGCCTACACGTCGCACTGCTTTCCCCCCGCCCGACACGCACGTCCGACTAGTCGCCCGTCCGATCGTGCCTTCCGCTTCGACTCGCCCACTGTCGAACAGTCGCGCCATCCGACTGGTCATGGTTGCGGTCCGACTGTCTTGCACGCTGCCCAACTGATCGTGGACGTCTCTGCTCGGCTCGCGTGCCCTCGCCCCCAAGGTGTGTAACGGCCGCCTATTGCCCCTCTTGCCTGGCTGTCCCCCGGGTTGACCGTCTCCGCAACACCCCCCCCCCCCCTCTTTTTTCGTCCCTTCCCCTCCAGTTGCTCCCTCCCCCTTGCAGCAACTCTCCATTCAGCGACACAGCAGCACGATAGGTAGGTTCTCCCAGTAGGGACGGGCAATGGAAACCTTTGATCAGACGCTGGCGTACTCACCGAGTGTCCCCCCAGTCGAACACCTTGCGTGTAGTCCTCTCTGAGGAGCAGCTCTTAGCCGTCCAAGCTAAGAAGCTGGAACTAATGGAAACCGTAATATATGGTCAGGTAGTAGGACATTCCCCAGCTAGGGACCAGCTTCGGGACTGGCTCCACTCCACGCTGAGCATCGGCTCGGCGTAGATCATGAAGGCGGTCCTGTTGGGCCAAGGGATCTTCATGGTCCGCCTCAGCTCGACAAACGCAACTCGCGAGTTACTCACCAGTTCACCTTATGCATCCACGAAGGGGGTCATATACATGGTCCCTTGGTACAATGGCTTCACGGTGGAGGCATTTGCACTCCACAACAGGTTTCTTCGGCACCCGGTCACCCTCCTCTTCCCCGGCTTGGCGATTGAGTACTGCTAGTTAGTGGAAGACTTCGGGAGGCTCTTCGGCACTGTCCTTCCCGCGTCCTTCGCGGATGCAGTGACAGCGGCAGGGGTCCCAAAGGTAAGGGTGGCAGTGAGGAGGTCAAGAATATCCCACAGTTCCTAGAGATTGAGGCAGGCAGGCATTCCTTTAGGCAGCAGGTCATTGTGACTGGGCAACCAGGGCAGTGCTTGCACTACCACCACTTTGGGCATCATGCAGCAGTTTGCACACGGTTTGGAGCCAAGGCGGCTCCGCCTACAGGTCCGCAGGTGGATGCTGACGGTTTCACAAGGGTCCAGAGGCGACAGAGAGGGAGACGACAAGGGGGGGCGCAGCCAGCCCCTCAAGCCCAGCCTCGTCAGCAGGGTGATGGCGGATGAGCGCCCCCCTCTCGGCAGAGCACTCCACAGCCCCCCCTTGCCCGCCCCACCCGTCAGGACCAACCCCCCCCACTTTACCCACATGAGCAACAGACTGCCTCGCCGGAGCCCCCACAGGCCACTAGCTCATCTGCCCCCGTCCACACAGCCACTAGCTCATCTGCCCCTGTCACCCACCTTACCTTCGCGAGACAGGCACAGCTACTGCCACAAGAGTTTTTTCGCAGTGGCCCATGGTCTTACCTGCGAGTTGCGGAGCATGGAGAGTTCCCACTACCTCTAGAGGTGGGGATCTTCGTGGTTGGTAAGCCAAGGAGGGGCAAGGTCCACCTACTAGCACCACCGGATGGACCAAACTACGCTTTCTTCTTCCAGTCATCCTTCTCAGAGGAGTGGACAACTACACAGATTGAGGAGGAATTGAAGAGTCAGGTGGCTGATCACATCTCCTAGTGGATGGGAGATGAAGGACTAGCATTGTTTGCACAACAGTGGCCAAGCTGCATGATGGGCATTAACTCGTGGCCTGGCACCGACGTCCCGCATTTGAGCATTATCTTTCGAGCCCCCCCACAGTGGGAAGCGCCGAGGGATGTGATTGCATGGCCCACAGCACAGGCGGCCCATTTCTACCAGTGTACAGAGTCACAGTTTTCAGCATGGATAATAGATGCATTGATAGTACCACCTGGAGCATCTATCACCCCTATGGTCTAGCCGAGGGCCACCATGGGGGACTGGAGCTCACCATCCAGGCCAGCGGCAAAATGTACCTGCACGCTTCGTAGTCTCTCCTCCTCATTTGCAGCTTCCACGCCGAATAGATGCCTGGTCGGTCAGTAAGAAATTTCCCATGAGCCTACACCTTGCATCCTGGAATGTGAACAATCTCCACTACAGTGGGGCGCATGGCTCAAGGAAGTTGATTGTCCGACAAGAGCTGCAGCCTGCCTTTGCCGGACGGATAGACATCTTGCTACAACAGGAGCACAAGCTCACCCTCGCCCAGGCTTAGTGGGTTGGGAAGATACTGCCAGGCAGCTCGCATACTTATTGAGAGCAAGCCATAGGTGCCCACGGCAAGAGCGGAGGCGTATGCACATCTATTGGTCCGAGTCTCACCACCTGTGTACGAGACCACGGGACAACAATGGCAGGAAGGGCTCTATGGATCAGACTGGATATGGGGGACTCGTGTGTTGGAGTGCTCAATGTCTATGCCCCTACGGAGGTTAGGGCATGCAGCAGGTTTTGGGGGGAAATTGTAAATGGACTCCCTAAGGTGGACTCCTGGATTGTTGGAGGAGATTTCAACAGTCTAGAGGCTTTGGAGGACCAACAGGGCAGGGGAAGAAACTACCAGGGCATGGCCGGGGAGGAGCAGGAGACATGGGAGGTCTTTTTGCTTGCAGTCAGAGCACGGGATGCTTGGAAAGACCCTACCTTCCACAAGAGGGAGAGGTCATTGGACTTCTCTTGGGGATACAGGCAACTAGGCGGAGCCTTGCTGGAGCGGTTGGACAGGTTTTATGTGGGAGAGTGGGGAGGTTCTCGCGGAGGCCAGATTGAGCAGTTGGCAGGCACCACACTATCCGACAACTGATTCTCCTGCCACTTGATCCCCCAGCATCCGCCCTAGATACACGATCCTGTCGGATCCCTGACTCGATCTATAGGAGGGAGGAGGTGTCCAGATAGATAGAGCAAATCTGGACCAGAGAGTGGGTTAGGAGGGATAGGATAGCAGAGGAGGTTGCAGAGGTCCTAGTCGAGTCAAGCAGAATTTGCCAAGAGGCAACCCTACAGGCCAGGCAGCAATGCTGGGAGGAGGAGAGAGCACTCCGGCGGGACCTGGCAGCTACGCAGAGATTGTTGCAAGAGGCACCAGGGGCCCCCATCGTGCATTTATTGCTGGCCTAGAGAACAGGCGCTTGGAGTTCTCTTTCCGCAATTCAGCAACTTTTTGGGCGCAGAAGGGAGACACGATGTGTAAGGAGTTCTTCCAGGTGCACCAGCCCCGCACCGCGGGAGACCAGATACGCAACCTTAGGGTCAGTATGGGAGGACCCGTTCTAGCCCTGATGAGGTGATGGAGATTGCCACTGACTATTACACACGCCTCTTCCAACAGGAGACAGCTTCAATTAGAGAAGATGCAGACAACAGGTATGGGATCACATCCCGTCCCTCGTCACAGAGGAGATAGGACACGCCCTCCTAGTCCCCTTCACAGAGAAGGAACTAGAGGAGGCTTTCCATACACAGGATGGGCAAAAATGCCGGAGGAGGATGGCCTCTCTAAGGCCTTCTTCACTACATACTAGGAGGTGGTAAAGGACCCCCTACTGAGGACTTTCCAGGAGATATTCTCCTCAGGACAGATGCCAGGGAGGCTATCGACAGGCCTTATCAGTCTCCTCCCCGAAGGGGGAGACTGGTTGGAGCTATCCCAGTGGACACCGATCACCTTATTGTTAGTGGCCTATAAGGCTCTGGCAAAGATGATTGGTAGACGATTACACCATGTGCTTCCAGACATCATTCATGATACACAGACAGGCTTTGTACAGGATAGGAGCATCCTAGACAATGTATTTACATTCTTTGAGGCGACAGAGTGGGCTCAGCAGAGTGGGCAAAGACTTGCAGTACTACTATTGGACTTCGAGAAAGCCTACGACAGGGTGGACTGGGATTTCCTAGAGGGTACCATGGTGAAGTTAGCATTTCGATACACAGACAGGCTTTGTACAGGATAGGAGCATCCTAGACAATGTATTTACATTCTTTGAGGCGACAGAGTGGGCTCAGCAGAGTGGGCAAAGACTTGCAGTACTACTATTGGACTTCGAGAAAGCCTACGACAGGGTGGACTGGGATTTCCTAGAGGGTACCATGGTGAAGTTAGCATTTCCCCACGCTTGGATTCGCGGGGTCTCCGGCCTGTACAGATCAGCCACCAGCAGGGTTCTCATAGGAGGAAGGTGAGGGGAGGAGATCCGAATGGAGAGATCCGTCCGACAAGGTTGCCCCCTGGCCCCATACCTGTTCCTATTTGTCGCAGAGGCGATGTCCCACTTCCTCAGGTCACATGTGAGTGGACTACGCGGCCTCCGACTTCCAATGAGAGAGGAGACTGAGTTGCTAGACTCAGAGTACGCAGATGACACAGGACTCTACATAGAGGACGATGAGGTGATGCTGGAAAGAATGAGGTTGGCCCTTGAGGTGTTCTGTGTTGCAGCAGGTGCGAAAATCAACTGGCGAAAGTCGGTTGGCTTCCTCACAGACCCCGAATCCAGCACGGAGTGGAAAGTCCACCTGGGATTTAGATGGGTGAGCAGAGGGCAGACCGTCCGATACCTAGGGTTCCAGGTGGGACTTGATATCACTCTTGCCTAGCAGTTTATTCCTGTTCTAGAGTCTATTAGGAGGAAACTGACCTATTGGAGCACGGCTCGCCTCTCACTAGCCGGTCGAGCCTTGGTGGTTAACCAGGTCGTCCTAGCGACGGCCTGGTACATCGCCTCGTGTTGGTGTTTCTCCTCATCATGCGCAGGGCAGCTTCGCCGCCTGGTGCGGAATTTCCTTTGGTCAGGGTCTGATTGGCTCCAGAGACTCCAGGGCCAAGGTGGCATGGGCGACCATCATACGACATCGATCAGAGGGAGGGCTTGGGATCATAGACCCAGAATATTAGAGTAGGGCCCTCTTGGGCAAGTTAGTTGTCCGCGGTCTCACACTAGGTGGGCAAACCTGGAAGGTCTTACTGTAGGAGGGCCTTCAGGATTGTAAACCGAGGCTTGGCAGGGAATGGAGGCCGTCCTTGAGATGGATCTTCACTTCAGCCTAGATTACCCTGCCCAGATCACCATTCCTGCGGAGCCTACTCCGCGTGTGGTAGGGCCTCCGTAAGGCCCTAATCGAGAGCCCCCCGGGCTGCCAAGAGGAAATAGACCGTCAGCCGGTAATCTGGAAGCTCTAGGTCAAAGACAGGGAAGGGGCACAGTTAGGTGAGTGCCCCCACATCCAGTGGACTGGGTGGGAGGCCGGCCCGGCTCCCTCCATTAGGACATGGCAAGAGGTGTACAGGATGGCAGACAAGGAGGTGCTACAACAAGTATCAGGGTGCTTGAGAGGAGTGGAGTTGAGAAGAAGAGAGATAGACGCAGCAATACCTCCGGAGTGGCTTGCCCCCCCGATACGAGAACCAATAGAGGCCGGGGAGGTATGGGCAGCCAGGTTCTCTCCAGCACACATCCCTCTTCAGGTGGCAGGTAGAGTGGGCGGCGCCCCCCAGGGGACCTTTACCATTTAGGAGGGGGGACGTCTGGCCCTTGACAGAGAGCAACAAGATGAGGGGATCGCCACCCTCTCATGGAGGAGGATTCGGGTGGTGGGCCTTCAAGGGAAGACTTGGCGATTGGACCCCTATGTCTTCTGGATGGAGCTCAAGGAGTGGCGCCTTTGGATCTGGGAGGGTAGACCACTTGATGAGCTGGAGTGGGACCCAAGAGAGTGGCTATGGCCGGCCTCTGCAGTTGCAAAAAAGCCACCCAAGCTCCTAGAATACACTGCCAGGATTAGCAGACATGTACTGATGTAGGAGGATATGGATTGGGCGCCGTCACGCAGACACTGGGCAGAGCACAGCATCACGGAGCCCTTCCGACGAACCTTCTGGCGCCGCCTATGGGATAGCTGGAGGCCGAGGAGGGTGTCGTATTTTTTATGGCTGGTGGCGCATGGAGGTTTGGTAGTGGGAAGCTGGCTTGCCCAGATGCAGAATGAAGGAGGTTGTAAGCACTGCACACAGCAGCCTCTAGAAGCCCCAAAGCATTGCCTTTGGTCTTGTGAGGAGGGGCAGCTTGTATGGAGAGGAGCATGCCATATCCTTCGACGTATAGCCCCCAGCCTTGGGTGTATTTCATGGGGAGCTTTCTATTGGCAGGCAGTTAGCCAGGGCCGTCACCTTTTGTATGAGGCCGGGATGCAGGACACGATTTTCATGATCGAGGCAGGTTCATGTGCAGTGGTTGGTCTGGAGGCTTTACCCATCCACCAGGTACTAGAGCCCACGGCAGACCACTCAGAGATATGGGAGATCATAGGGAGTCTTACTGGATGGCATATTTGGAAGGCGCGATGCCAGGTGGCCTTCGGCGGAGAGAGACTTTCAGCACTTGCAACCTTGGCAGAGCTATGGACCTCCATCATTCACTCCCTCTGCGGCCGATGGGAGCAGGTGCAGGGTGAGTCCAGGGCGCGTCAGGAACTCCGTGATCACTTCATGCGTACCTAGGGCGGCCAGGCCCTATTCTTTGTGCTGCAGGCAGGCAGTCCCGTTTGGCGATATACCCCTCCCCCATGGCTCCTTGCCCCCATCCCCCCTAGACCGCCCTGAGAGGCTTGTATACATGATGTAGTGGTGACTTTGCATCAGCTCCAGTTTATTCTATTGAGCTTGAGCACTTTGTTGTAATCAGCTTTCTGAGTAATATAATTAGCCACATTTTCTTGGAAGAAAAAAAATAAAAGTGAGTAAAATCAGAGCATTCCAATTCTAGAACCTCCATGATGTACCAGTCATGGAGTCATGTGCCATGTGGCAAATACAAGAGACGAACATATACACACATCATCCAATTGTGTACCAAGGGACGATGATCAACCACAATGGCATTTGTGTGGACATATAGTGAATGCATCTACAATGATTCATGTCTCTGATAGTGTCCAAATCCTTGAAACATGATTAAATATTTGTCAAACTCAACTAGACTGTAGCCCATTCGCAATTTTGGTTATTCTTAAGTTTGAGGAAAAGAGTACACATTATCATCTGTACTCACTACCTGTAGCTACTCGGGATTTTTTTTAGCATGAGTGCTTGCACATGGAAAACTGTATGCTTGCCATCATGCAGCAATGATACTTGTCAAACAAGAGTTACAAGTGGGTGCAATATTTTAAAACACTTTCTCAACTCCATATTTTCATACTTCTAGGTACTAGGGATTGATTTAGAGTAAGAGTGGCTGCACATTGAAAAAGTGTACACTTGCAATTATGCATCAGAGGATTGTGCAACAATGGCACTTTTTGTTGAGACACGATTTACAACAGAACGGCAGCCTGGACAGTTCTGGGCAGTGGGCTTTGGCTGTTGTTGTGTGCACGGTAGGCCTATGGGGCTGCCCCATGTGCTGCTCAACAACTTACATGTTGCAGCACAAACTCCCAACTCCCAATCAACTTTTTGTGATAAAGCAATTATTGTGATCACAAGGACGCAAATAAGTAGTAACACTGAAAACTGCAAGCAAATGGTCCATACTCGTAGTATTTAACTGTTTTGTGCTATATAATAGTTCTTGGGAAAATTTCATTGAGTGTTTCTTCTTAATGATAAACTGGAAGAGGTTGTGTTTTTCTTCACTGTATGTGGTTGTTCCTTGAATACGGCATCAGGACCCTCTACGGTTTTCTTTGCCTCTTGGTTATACAATTTCTAACCCTTTGCTCATTACTACAATCTAAAAATGCATTTGAACTTTGAAGCTCCCAACTTCAAGCAAAGTTTTGGACACACTCCAGGGATAATGGACGATATCTATTGAGGAGACTGACCTGTCTTGCACAAGTAGCCTTCCAGTCACTGTACCTCGTTCATCACGTTTCAAATAATCTCGTGATCTTGGCCAATCATACGGCCACGATTCCACCTCATGGAACATCTGAAAGTGCAGGAAAAACAATATATTACAGTTGACAATTACAGTAATTTCAATGTATTATGGAAATCAACAAAAAATGGAGATGACGTTAAGTCAGCATGCTTTGGTAGCTCTTTGAGTAGTTCTTGCAAACCAACAAAATCCTAAATGCTTTGAGACTCACTTTGATTTTCTCATTCTGACTAACATTGGAATATAATGCACATGAAAAGTTAATATATGTGTAAGATAATCTACAGTTGTCAAGATTCACAGCTGTTGCGAGTTTGAGTGCTTTACAGGCCAGTATCACAGGTGTTGATAATGCTTGTTAGTCCCCTGGTACAGTTTACATGTGCTCATCCATGGAGATCAACAATCCTTCAACTTTACCAAGGGAGCTTTCTCCCAGCCTCACATGCCCTTCCATTGCCTTTATGTTTCTGTCCTCTTTAGGATATGCTTCCTGTTGACATCAGCAGCCTAGCTACAGAAATTAACTACACTAGGAATAGATGGAGATGATCCAATCAGCATTGAAAAGAGCTCTTTTTTTAATATCAACCAGTCCTTTGGTATCTGCTTTGTCTCTCTCTTTTTCATGAAGATAATTGAATTTAGTAAATATTTACATCAGACCATCAGGCCAGCAATCTCTCTGTATCTCTTACTTACTCTCTCTCTTTTTTTTTCTCGTAAAAGGTAATTGTATTAATTACGAAAAAAGGTACAAGTTTACATGATTACAAGATACACGAGGGCCCTAGGCCAACGTGTGTAAAATCCCAGAACTAAGCCACGAAAAAGTTCCACAAGTCATGGCAAAGACCCAGAGGAAATTGCCCTGTGCCAAGGAAGCAAGTCCTCCCAAGGGAGCAAGTCCGAGTGCCGAATGAGATCTATCTGCCAATGCAAGAGACCTTTAAGCCGAGCAATGTGTCTTGGTACATCAGAGGCCGAATCAAAAAGAAAGGCATTCTGCGTGGTCCAAATGTGCCAGCATCCCCAGTATCTGAAAAAGTGTAATAAGATCTTCATATGCAACTGTGGCGGTGTGGGGTATTTTGGGCGCACAAAAACCCAATCGAAAGGGGTTAGCGAGGACCCCACCATTGCGCGCCAAACTTGTGACAAGAGTGACTAGATATTCTTGGCGAGGGGACAAGAAATAAACCGGTGTCAGGCCGATTCCATAGTAGTGGTACAGAAGAAACAATTACCATTAGAGATTCTCCGCTTGGAATGGGCCGAGGCAAGAGGAAGACCACCAATCATCACTCGCCAAAGAAAGACCTTGCATTTGAAAGGTGTCTTATTCAACCAGCCCTCCATCACAGTTTCCTTCCACCATGACTGAGATTTCCGCAATCCCCATACAGTATTAGCTTTCACACCCAGCCATTGATTATCTTTAATGAGAAGATGATACACCTGATTAGCAGAGGCCTTTTCGAGACTCAACCGGCCCGCAAGGTTCCAGTCCTGCCAAGGACGATCCACCGCCAAGGCAGGAAAGGGTTGCCTGCCCCGAAGCACCGACAAAAGATGTTCCCACAAATCACGGTATCCACGCGGGATCCTGAACAATCTCCTGGCAGTACGAAAGGATGCGAAGACATTACGAGTGGCAAGGGTGGCATCCGCAACTGAAGTCACACCCAAGCGGGCCATGCGATTAAATCTTGGTCTGAGCTCATATTTGTCTTCCCATGAAAGTAATCTCGAGACTGCCAACAATTCCAGTTGAAAGGAGTTAGAATGCAAGCGGTCCCCCACTGGATGCCAACGCGCCTTTTGGAGCATTACTTTCCAAGAGCTGACCAATTGCAGTAACAGAGAGGAGGAGGGACAGGAAAATCGAGAGTCTGCATTAAGGACATGCCACTAGGAGCACCGAAGACGTGTATTACCATCGCAAAGCCCGCTGTCCTCAAGAAAATAACGGGCTATAATGGTCCACGGGTGGTGATCCACACACATAGCACGAAAAAGGGACCAACGAAGAGCCAGCAGATGAGTTTCAGCATCCAAAATAGCTCCACCACCCAGGCGTTTGGGGGTACATGTATGTGACCATGAAATCCACGAAATACCGGCATACAGTGAATCCTTCTTCCATAACATGAAACGAATGGGGCGAGTAAGAGCCTTCAAAGTAGTAGGAGTCCACGGGCAACAAGGGCAAAAAATATGTGAGCATTGGCAGCATAATTGTCTGAGCCACTTTGAGGCGGACATGGAATGGCCATGCTTGCGACTTCCAATACATAAACTTAGCTGCCAGTTTTTGTGAAATCCACTCCAGTAGTTCCTTTGGCCTAACATCAATCCCCAGTGGGTATCCAAGATGCCTGACAATGGAGCCACGGGAAACAACCTGGCCCTACCAGCCCAATGACTGTAAATCCGACTCCGTGCAACTGAGAATGGCTGATTTGAAGGCATTGACGCGAAGACCAAAAGCATGAACAAAGAGCGTCCAAACATCTAATGCCTTCCGAATGTTGTCCTTGTTCGCACGCAAAATCATAAAGCTATCATCAGCCAGAGATTGGCTAATGAAGTGCTGTCCCAAAGGAAGAGACAATCCGGCCAGCTGCGCAGAAGCCGCCATTGAAGATAACATTGAAAGGACCGGGTGAGTCACCAGGGCAAAGAAGAGAGGACTCAAAGGGCAACCCTGTCTCACTGAGCGTGCAAGGACAAATGGCTCTGTAACCCCACCATTAAGCATAACGCGTGAAGAAGCCGCAACGCTAATGGTGTAGATCAATCGGGACATGAGAGTACCAAAACCCATGGCAGACATAAGTTCTGCGATGAAAGACCAGTCTAAATAGTCAAAAGCCTTTTCCAAATCCAATTGAATCAATACCACTTCCTGACTGGAGTGCCTCGTATAGTCAATAGCCATTTGCACATTTAAGATATTATGCAGAATGTTGCGGCCCTTTATGAAACCATACTGAAGAGGATGCACAATAGCTGGAAGGTGCTTATGAAGTTGATTCGCCAGCACTTTGGAAAAGATTTTATACATCGAACCCATCAAAGAAATTGGTCTCCAGCGTTGCAACATTGACGGTGAAGGGACCTTTGGAAGCAGTTTGATAAGGCCTTCTTTCCATGAGGAAGGCATGACCTGTGTTTCCCAAACCTGCTGAAACATAGCCGCCAATGGCTTCACCAGCTGGGTGGCCGAGCTCTCAAAGAATTCATTGATGAGACCATCCCAACCAGGACTTTTATCCTTAGGCAGGTGTAACAAAACATCCATAACCTCCTCCTCCCAAATATCTGCCTCCAAAGAAGTTTGCATATCAAGTGGAACCTGCTGGCAGACCAGATCATAGAAGACCGAGCGTGCATGCGTAACCTGGTTGGAAGGCGACGGAGAAGAACCAAGAAGATCCATAAAATAATTTCTGCACATATTGACAATGGTCTGTGGATCAGTGACCATGCGACCTTCTGAATCCTGGAGCCTAGTCATATTTTCTCGAGCAGGAGAAGCATGCAAGGCATGAAAGAACTTATGAGTCTGACACGCACTATCTTGCAATGTGTCAGTCAAGTTGTGCAGTTTGGCCTGCTAATAAGATTTCAACTGAAATACTTGAATAAGATCAGCCAAACGTATCACCAGTGATAGCAGAAATTTATCATCTGGGGTGTCCACCAGCAGCGAACGGACTAAAGCCAATAAGTCCTCCGCTGCGTATCGATGTCGCCGACAAAGAGAGGCATGATGGATCCCATACTGCCAAGCAACCCGCTTCACATTAGAGAGCAGCCATGCAAAGGAAGCCAAGCCCTCAAAGGCGAAGTCCAATAAAAACCTCTCGATCAATTGCTGCATATAGCCCTGAAAGATTGGATGCTTCAAATAAGACGAGTTGAAACATAAAGGGAGTCTATCTAGCAACTGCATAAAAGGTGCAATAGGTTGTGCAAGCATCTCAAGCTGGAGAGGGAAATGGTCCGACAAGGCATATTGCTGCAAGACTTTCATTTCTAGCATCTCGGGAAGAAAATCATCCCCCTGCATGATATATATTCAGTCCAACTGCGACCAGGTAGTTGCATATTGTGCGGAATGAAAAGTAACCCCCTGAAGAAGAAGGGTGGAGCCAAGACCAAAGATCTTGCTGAAGTACATGAAGAGCTAAGGCATTCCATACCCAACTTTCCGGAGCATCCATTACTGAATGCCTTGAAGTGGACTGAGAAGAGTCAACACACATATTGAAATCCCCCATCAAAAACCCCCTTTTGCCAAGGGACATGGAGCTCTGCAAAGTCTTCCAAAGATCCCGTCGGGATGCAGGGTCATTCGGAGCATAGAGGCCCAGCAACCATAAAATCTCTCCTTCAAATAAAACTTCGATTACCACAAAGCGGCCGTGTACATCATTTTTAATAAGAACAGGCTGGTATTTTTCATGGACAATCATAAGCAACCCGAATAGTGCATAGCATGTGTCCTTGCATAAAACAGACGAAACCCATGGCAATCCACAACTTTTCCTGCTTCCCCATGACTCTTGTGCTCAACTGCACACAAGACATCCCACTGGTTCTCATGCAAGACAGTCCACATGGCATGTTGCTTATGGCGAGAACAAATGCCTCGCACATTCCACGTGGGTATCTTCATATATCTTCAAAACAGGAGAATCAGGAACGAGGCACCTGTTGCCTCGATTTCACCTTTTCTGCGAGAGCGTCCAGGACACCTTCATCCAGAAAATCGGCTAACACTGCAAACGAATTCTGGCGGCCCGCTTTAGAGGTAGATGGAATATCCATTGCCTTGGGAGTGGAACGGGGATAACGACGATCCCAGGGTGTAATCACATTACCTCTAGTATCAAACGCCAGCTTAGCAGGTGGGCCCCTTTGGACCTTCTGTATAGACTTTCCTTGTAGACTGATTACGGGGGGCAGAAGGAACCATAGTACGCGCAGCAGGCTGTGATGAGAACATTTTCTTTCTGCGCATATACGTGCGCACGGAATCCTGTGAAACATTAGGCCCAGAATCCGCCAGACCTGCATCCAACTTTTTACCTTTTTTGGGACGTGCCTCGAGCCAGTCATTGTTACAGGAGTCCAAACCCAAGACCTGTTGTTTACCTTTATCCACAACATTAGGTGGCTGGGGGGCCTCCTGTGCCGGAGCATCAAGCACCATGTCATACTTAGGTAGCAGAACATGCGCATCCTCTGAAGACGGTTGTCTCTCTGGGCATTCGGCCATAAAATGCCCAAATTTTCCACACGAAAAGCAGTGTCCTGCAAAGTTATCCCATTTCAGGCGAAAGTGTAAGGGATGCATGCCAGAGCAATTGAGACGAAGCCACGCAGGCCTTTTCCTGGCCATGTCCCATAACATGCATAAACGGTTTCGATTCATAACCCTTAGGCTTGGGGAAACCAGCACCGTTCCCACAACTGCCATTGCATCCTTTAACAATGGCCAATAGACCGCCGGACAATTTTCCACTTCAACCCACACTGGGCATTCACGTTGAAGCAGGCGCTGAAAGTCTGCCATAGGGCACCAGGGCACAACATGGACCAAGCGGCGATCAAAGAACAATGGCAACTTGGACAAGAGCTCAGCCCGATGTGTCTCTGATTTCAGCAGCACCTCATAAAAGCCGCGGGGTCCAAGAAAGATCTCCTCAACACATTCCCCTTCTAATAAATGGTGCAACCACTGGCGGATATGGGAAAGCACTAGGATCCGGCCAGTGAAAAAGAGTATAACTACACGGTCATAAAACACCGAAAAAGACCGCAGGACTGATTTCGGGTCCACCGTGGCTTCCAGCACTTCATCCGTTCCCGAGTCAGAAAAAGCTTCATGATTATGCTGGACATAATCGCCAAGCAGAGTATTGGCAAATTCCAACAAATGCTCCCAGTCAATCTCCTGGAAATCCCCAGAATCAGAGGCAACCTGCGCATAGGAACGTTCCGGAGAACCAATTATCTCGTCGGAAGTATGCTTGGAGTGTTTGCCTGCAGACGGTAGGTCAGAACCAGAAGGCATCTCCTCTGTGCAAGGAACCATATCCTCCGGCTCCTCTGTATCCGAATCAGGACCAAGGGCAGCCACTGTCTGGTCGATAAAAGCCATATCCAGGCCAGACATACTACTGGCCTCTCTCTCGGTCAGGACGCGCAACCAAGGGCGACATCGCACGCCCGCATGGCAGGTCAGCCCGGTCACAGGTCAGCTGACGTCCCAGGTTTGCAGGGCAGGTTAGCCAACACCACAGGTTCAGCAGGGCGGGTCAGACGAGGGGCCAAACGGGAGCACCAACACAGGGAATCGCGGGGCAGGTCATCGTGCGGATGCAGGGACCGCCGGACACAAAAAACGGCACAGACGCGCGGGGGCTTGCAGAAGATCAGGTCGACGTTGAGCAGGGTTCAGGCGGAGCAGGGCAGGCAGGTCCGAGCGGGCGCGAGCAGGCGAGGACGGGCACGTGCAGGTGCAGACAGGCACGGACGAGCGCAGATGGTGCAGGCGGCAGCAGCGACTGCGGCAGATGGGACAGGCGATAGCGACTGACGCGGTGCAGACAGGCGATGGCGGCGACTGGCGCGGATGTGTCAAGCGACGGCGGCGACAGGCCAGACAGGCACGGAAAGGACGGGCCGATAGTAGGGTTTCAATCCCGCTCTTGCCATCTCCTCGACGCTTCTCTTCTCACACTCCACTCTCTCTCTCTCTTTTTTTTTTCGTAAAAGGTAATTGTATTAATTACGAAAAAAATACAAGATTACTTGATTACAAGATACATGATGACAATCCACTCTCTCTCTCTCTCTCTCTCTCTCTCTCTTTCTCTCTCTCTCTCTCTCTCTTTGTTTACATTTTGTTACATTAGACCATCAAGTCCTCAAAGAAGGTGACGAAAGACTATTAGGACTAAGACACAAAGAGGAAATCACACTGCTGGTGTAGAGCAAACAATGGCCAGCCAATGGGCAACAATGTCAGGAAGAACCAGGTCAGCTGATATCATAGAAGAAATTTGCCATAGCACTAAACCTCAAATACAAGCCACATGACCATGGATGCCCGAGACTGAATCAAAAAGAAAGGCATTTCGAGTTCGCCAAATATGCCATAAGGCAGTCCATCTAAGGAACTGGAACACGCCTTCTTTGCCCGGTACATTCGAGGCCAAATCAAAGAGAAAAGCATTGCGCGTGGTCCAAATGTGCCAGCATCCCCAGTATCTGAAAAAGTGAAATAAGATCTTCATATGTAACTGTGGCAGTGTGGGGTACTTTGGGCGCACAAAAACCCAATCGAAAGGAGTTAGTGAGGACCCCACCACCGCGTGCCAGATTTGCGACAAGAGTAACCAGATATTCTTGGCGAGCCGGCAAGAAAGAAAACGATGTCGGGCCGATTCCGCAGTAGTGGTACAGAAGAAACAATTGCCATTCGAGATTCGACGCTTGGAAAGGGCCGAGGCAAGAGGAAGACCACCAATCATTACCCGCCAAAGAAAGACCTTGCATTTGAAAGGTGCCTTATTCAGCCAGCCCTCCATTAGCGTTGCCTGCCACCATGACCGCGATTTCCGCAATCCCCAAACAGTATTAGCTTTCACACCCAGCCAGTGGTGATCTTGAATGAGAAGATGATACACCTGATTAGTAGAGGCCTTTTCCAAACTCAACCGGCCTGCAAGGTCCCAGTCCTGCCAAGGACGATCCACAGCGAGGGCAGGAAAGGGTTGCCTACCCTGAAGCTCCAACAAAAGCTTTTCCCATAAACCACGGTATTTGCGCGGGATCCTGAAGAGTCTCCTAGCAGTCCGAAACGATGCGAGGACATTGCGAGTGGCAAGGGTAGCATCCGCAATCAAAGTCACACCTAAACGGGCCATGCGGTTAAATCTCGGTCTGAGCTGATGTTTGTCTTCCCATGAAAGTAATCTGGATACTGCCAATAATTCCAGCTAAAAGGAGTTAGACTGCAAGCAGTCCCCTACTGAATGCCAACGGGCCTTTTGGAGCACCACTTTCCAAGAGCCGACCAAGTGCAGTAACAAAGAGGAAGAGGGACTGGAAAATCGAGAGTCAGAATTAAGGACATGCCACCAGGAGGCCCGAAGCCGTGTGTTACGATGGCGTAGCCCGCTGTCCTCAAGAAAATAACGGGCTATGATGGTCCACGGGTGATGATCCACACACATGGCACGAAAAAGAGACCAACAAAGAGCCAGCATATGAGTTTCTGCATCCGAAATAGCGCCACCACCCATGCGTTTAGGGTACATGTATGCGACCATGAAATCCATGAAATGCCTGCCTGCAGGGAATCCTTCTTCCATAGCATGAAACGAATGGGATGAGTGAGAGCCTTCAAAGTAGCAGGCGTCCACGGCAGCAATGGTAGGAAATATGTTAGCATTGGTAGCATAATTGTCTGAGCCACTTTGAGGCGCACATGGAATGGCCACGCTTGCGACTTCCAATACATAAACTTCGTCGCCAATTTTTGTGAAATCCACTCCAATAGGTCCTTTGGCCGTACATTCACTCCCAACGGGTATCCAAGATGCCTGACATGAGATCTGCAATGAAAGACCAGTCCACATAGTCAAACGTCTTTTCCAAGTCCAATTGAATCAATACCACTTCCTGACTGGAATGCCGCGCATAGTCAATAGCCATTTGCACATTCAAGATATTATGCAGAATGTTGCGGCCCTTGATGAAACCATATTGGAGAGGATGCACAATAGCTGGAAGGTGCTTGTGAAGCCGATTCGCCAGCACTTTCGAGAAGATTTTATACATCGAGCCCATCAAAGAAATTGGTCTCCAGTGTTGCAGCTTTGACGGCGAAGGGACCTTGGGAATCACTTTGATAAGGCCTTCTTTCCATGAGGAAGGCATGACCTCTGTTTCCCAAACCTGCTGACACATGACGGCCAATGGCTTCACCAACTGCATGGCCGAGTTCTCAAAGAATTCATTAGTGAGACCATCCCAACCAGGACTTTTATCCTTAGGCAGGTGCAACAAAACATCCATAACCTCCTCCTCGCAAATATCCGCCTCAAAAGTGGCTTGCATATCAAGTGGAACCTGCTGGTGGACCAGATGATAGAAGGCCGAGCGGGCATGCGTAACCTGGCTAGAAGGCGAGGGAGAAGAACCAAGAAGTTCCATAAAATAATTTTTGCACATACTGACAATGGTCTGCGGATCAGTGACCATGTGACCTTCCGAATCCTGGAGTCTAGTCATATTTTCGCGAGCCGGAGAAGCATGCAAGGCGCGAAAGAACTTATGAGACTGGCAGGCACTATCTAGCAATGTGTCAGTCAAGTTATGCAGCTTGGCCTGCTAATAAGATTTCAACTGAAATACTTGAATAAGATGGGCCAAACGCCTTTCCAGTGATAGCAGAAAATCATCATCTGGGGAATCCACGAGCAAGGAACGGACCAATGCCAGTAAGTCCTCTGCTGCATGTCGACGTCGCCGACAAAGAGAGGCATGATGAATCCCATACTGCCGAGCAACCCGCTGCACATTAGAGAGCAGCGGCGCAAATGCAGCCAGGCCGTCAGAGGCGAAGTCCAATAAGAATCTCTCAATCAATTGCTGCATATAGCCCTGAAAAATTGGATGCGTCAAATAAGAGGAGTTGAAACGTAAAGGGAGCCTATCCAGCAACTGCGTAAAAGGTGCAATAGATTGTGCCCGCATCTCAAGCTGGAGAGGGAAATGGTCCGACAACACATATTGCTGCAAGACCTTCATTTCCAGCATCTCGGGAAGAAAATCATCCCTTTGCATGATATACATTCGGTCCAACCGCGACCAAGTAGTGGCATATTGTGCGGAATGAAAAGTAAACCCTGAAAAAGAAGGGTGAAGCCACGACCAAAGATCTTGCTTAACCACGCGCAAAGCAAAGGAATTCCACACCCGGCTTTCCGGCGTATCCATTACCGAATGCCCCGAAGTGGACTGAGAAGAGTCAACACACATATTGAAAACTCCCATCAAAAACCCCCTTCGGCCAAGTGACATGGAGCCCTGCAAAGTCGACCAAAGATCCCGTCGGGATGCGGGATCATTCGGAGCATAGAGGCCCAGCAACCATAAAATCTCTCCTTCAAATAAGACTTCGATTACCAGAAAGCGGCCCTGCACATCATTTTTGACAAGAACAGGCTGGTATTTCTCATGGACAATCATCAGCACGCCCGAATAGTGCGTAGCATGTGTCCCTGCATAAAACAGACGGAATCCATGACAATCCACAACTTTTCCTGCTTCACCGTGACTTTTGTGCTCAATTGCACACAATACATCCCACTGGTTCTCATGCAAGATAGTCCACATGGCATGTTGCTTATGGCGAGAGCAAATGCCTCACACATTCCACATGGCTATCTTCATATATCTTCAAAAAAGGAAGTCAGGAACGAGGCGCCTGTTGCCTCGATTTCACCTTTTCCGCGAGAGCATCCAGCATACCCTCATCCAGAAAATCAGCCAATACTGCAAACGAATTCTGGCGACCTGCTTTAGAGGTAGAAGGAAAATCCACTGCCTTGGGAGCGGGGCAGGGATAACGCCGATCCCAAGGTGTAATCACATTACCTTTTGTATCAAACGCCAGCTTAGCAGGTGGGCCCTTGGGGCCGTCTGTATAGGCTTTCCTTGTAGATTGATTACGGGGGGCAGACGGGGCCATAGTAAGCACAGCCGGCTGTGAAGTGAACATTTCTTTCCTGCGCATATACGTGCGCACGGAATCCTGTGAAGTATTAGGCCCAGGATCTGCCAGGCCTGCATCCAACTTTTTACCTTTTTTTTGACGTGCCTCAATCCAATCAGTGCTACGAGAATCCAAACCCAAGACCTGTTGTTTGCCTTTATCCACGACATTTGGCGGCTGAAGGGCCTCCTCTGTCGGGGCATCAAGCACCATGTCATCCTTAGGCAGCACAACCTGCGCATCCTCGGAAGACGGTTGCCTTTCAGGGCATTCGGCCATGAAATGCCCCAATTTACCACATGAAGAGCAGTGGCCTGCAAAATTGCCCCATTTCAAGCGAAAATGCGAAGGATGCATGCCAGAACAATTGAGGCGAAGCCACGCAGGCCTTTTCCTGGCTATGTCCCATAACATGCATTAACAGTTTCAATTCATAGCCCTGAGGCTTGGGGGCACCAGCACTGTTCCCACAACGGCCATCGCATCCTTCAACAATGGCCAATAAACTGCCGGACAATTTTCCACTTCCACCCATACCGGGCATTCTCGTTGAAGCAGACGCTGGAAATCGCCCATAGGGCGCCATGGTACAACATGGACCAAGCGGCGATCAAAGAATAATGGCAGCTTGGACAGGAGCTCAGCTCAATGTGTTTCCGATTTCAACAGCACCTCATAAAAGCCGCGAGGTCCAAGGAAGATCTCCTCAACACACTCCCCTTGCAATAAATGGTGCATCCACTGGCGAATATGTGAAAGCACTGGGATCCTGCCAATGAAGAAAAGTATGACTGCACGGTCATAAAACACCAAGAAGGACCGCAAGACTGATTTCGGGTCCACTGTGGCTTCCAGCACATCATTAGTTCCCGCGTTAGAAAAAGTTTCATTGTTGTGCTGGACATAATCGCCAAGCAGAGTATTGGCAAAGTCCAGCAAATGCTCCCAGTCAATCTCCTGCGAATCCACAGGATCGGAGGCAACCTGTGCATAGGAACGTTCCTGAGGACCCATTGGCTCGTCAGGAGTATGCTTGGAGCGTTTGCCCGCAGGCGGCAGTTCAGAGCCCGGAGGCATCTCCTCCATGCAGGGCACCATATCCTCCGGCTCCTCTATATCGGAATCAGGGCCAAGGGCTGCCACCGTCCGGTCTAGAAAATCCATATCCAGGCCAGCCATACTGCTGTCTTCTGGCTTCTCTCTCTCTCTCTCTCTCTCTCTCTCTCTCTCTCTCTCTCTCTCCCTCCCTCCCTCCCTCCCTCCCTCCCTCCCTCCCTCCCTCCCTCCCTCCCTCCTCTCTCTCTCTCTCTCTCTCTCTCTCTCTCTCTCTCTCTCTCTCTCGGTGTCTGTGGAAAGGCAAGGCTGCACTGTCTCCGTCCTCCCTCCCTCCCTCCCTCCCTCCCTCCCTCCCTCCCTCCCTCCCTCTCTCTCTCTCTCTCTCTCTCTCTCTCTCTCTCTCTCTCTCTCTCGGTGTCTGTGGAAAGGCAAGGCTGCACTGTCTCCGTGTACAGGCCGCAGAACCCAAAGGCGCAGGCTCAGGCACGAACAGAGGATACGGCCTCTTGCGGGGGCGACGACCACGGCGGCTGACTGGCGAGGGCAGCGTCCAACAGGCAAGGGTGGCGTCCGACAGGCAAGGGCGGACAGGTCTGGCAGGCGATGGCGGTGGTCAGACTAGGGCGTCTGACAGGCGACAGGGCAGCAATCGTCAGGGGCGGGCGAGAGGATAGGCGACAGAGCAGGCTGTCGACTGACAGGACAGGGCAGGCAGTCGTCAGGGGCGGGCGCGAGGACACGCGACAGGGGCAGGCAGTCGTCGGACAGGACAGGCGTTTGACAGGCGGCTGGGGCAGGCAGTCGTCAGACAGGCGACAAGCTTGCGATGGTGAACAGGACCGCGACGAGCAGGACCCGCTGGTGTGACACGCGACAAGAGCAGGAACGATGGCGGGCGAGGGGCGACAGTCATCCGGTTGACGGCAGGGCAGGGCACGCAGGCGGCGTCATCGCGATCCCCTCTCTCTCTCTTTTTTTTTTCGTAAAAGGTAATTATATTAATTACGAAAAAAATACAAGGTTACTTGATTACAAGATACATGATGACAAGCTAAGCCACCATGAGAAGAGGTTCTAAGTACTACAAGTTACAAGGTCAAGGCAACGGCGCGGAGGAAATTGCCATATGCCAGGGACGTAAGTCCTCCCTAGACAGAAAATCAGAATGCTGGAGAAGATCTAGCTGCCAATACAAGAGGCCCTTAAGCCTCATAATATGTCGCTGAATATTACAGGCGGAGTCAAAAAGAAAAGCATTCCGAATGGTCCAGTTATGCCAACAGCCCCAATATCGAAGAAAGTGATACATGAGCTTCATATGGGGCTGTGCCGGAGTGTGGTATTTGGGCTGCCCAAAAACCCAATCAAAGGGACGCAGGGGGAGACCAACCACTCCTTGCCAAACAGCCGATAAAAATAACCAGACTTTCTTAGCGATGGGGCAAGAAATAAATCGGTGGCGGGCGGATTCCACAGTTGTGGTGCAAAAGAAACAGTTGCCATTGCAGATTCGTCGCTTGGAAAGAGCTGAAGCAACCGGAAGACCACCAATCATCCCTCTTTTTTTTTCTTTTTTTCTTTTTTTTCGAAAAAGGTAAATGTATTAATTACGAAAAAAAATACAAGATTACTTGATTACAAGATAGTTGATGACACTAAGCCATCAGGTGAAGAAGTTCTCTCTCTCTCTTTCACTCTCTTTCTGATTACAAGAGACACGAGGGCCGTAGGCCAACGTGTGGGAAATCCCCGTAGTAATGCACTAAAAAAGTTACACCAATCATGGCAACGACCCAGAGGCAATTGCCATATGCCAAGGATGCAAATCCTCCCGAGGGAGCAAGTCGGAGTGTCGGATAAGATCTAGCTGCCAATGCAAGAGCCCTTTAAGCCTGGCAATATGGCGCGGTACATTAGAGGCCGAATCAAAGAGAAAAGCATTGCACGTGGTCCAAATGTGCCAGCATCCCCAGTATCTGAAAAAGTGAAATAAGATCTTCATGTGCAACTGTGGCGGTGTGGGATACTTCGGGCGCACAAAAACCCAGTCGAAAGGAGTTAGCGAGGACCCCACCACGGTGCGCCAAATGTGCGACAAGAGTGACCAAATATTCTTGGCGAGCGGGCAAGAAAGAAAACGATGTCGGGCCGATTCCGCCGTTGTGGTACAGAAGAAACAATTACCATTTGAGATACGACGCTCGGCAAGGGCCGAGGCAAGAGAAAGACCACCAATCATTACCCGCCAAATAAAGACCTTCCATTTGAAAGGTGCCTTATTCAGCCAGCCCTCCATCAGCGTTGTCTGCCACCATGACAACGATTTCCGCAGTACCCAAACAGTATTAGCTTTCTCCCCCAGCCATTGGTGATCCTGAATGAGAAGATGATACACCTGATTAGTAGAGGCCTTTTCCAAACTCAACCGGCCTGCAAGGTCCCAGTCCTGCCAAGGGCGATCCACAGCTAGGGCAGGAAAGGGTTGCCTACCCTGAAGCTCCGACGAAAGCTTTTCCCATAAATCACGGTATCCGCGCGAGATCTTGAATAGTCGCCGAGCAGTCCAAAACGATACGAGGACATTGCGAGTGGCAAGGGTAGCATCCGCAACCGACGTCACACCTAAACGGGCCAGGCGGTTAAATCTCAATCTGAGCTGATGTTTATCTTCCCATGAAAGTAGTCTGGATACTGCCAACAATTCCAGCTGAAAGGAGTTAGTCTGCAAGCGGTCCCCTACCGGGTGCCAACGGGCCTTTTGGAGCACCACTTTCCAAGAGCCGACCAAGTGTAGTAACAAAGAGGAAGAGGGACTGGAAAAACGGGAGTCAGCATTAAGGACATGCCACCAGGAGGCCCGAAGCCGGGTGTTACCATGGCGGAGCCCGCTGTCCTCAAGAAAATAACGGGCAATGATGCTCCACGGGTGATGATCCACACACATGGCACGAAAAAGGGACCAACGGAGAGCTAGCATATGAGTTTCTGCATCCAAAATAGCTCCACCACCCATGCGCTTAGGGGTACATGTATGTGACCATGAAATCCACGAAATGCCTGCCTGCAGTGAATCCTACTTCCATAGCATGAACCGGATGGGATGAGTGAGAGCCTTCAAAGTAGTAGGCGTTCATGGCAAGAATGGCAAGAAATACGTTAGCATTGGGAGCATAATTGTCTGAGCCACTTTGAGGCGGACATGAAAGGGCCACGCTTGCGACTTCCAATACATAAACTTCGCCGCTAGTTTTTGTGAAATCCAGTCCAGCAGGTCCTTTGGCCGTACATCCACCCCCAATGGGTATCCAAGATGCCTGACAATAGAGCCACCGGAAACCATCTGGCCTTGCCAGCCTAATGACTGTAAATCAGGTTCCGTGCAACTGAGAATGGCTAATTTAAAGGCATTGATGCGAAGCCCAAAGGCCTGACCAAAAAGCGTCCAAACATCTAATGCCTTGCGAATGTTGTCCCTGTCCGCCTGCAAAATCATAAAGGTGTCATCAGCCAAAGATTGGCTAATGAAGTGCTGGCCCAAAGGAAGAGACAACCCTGCCAGCTGCGCAGAATCCGCCATGGAGGATAACATTGAAAGGACCGGGTGAGTCGCCAGGGCAAAGAAGAGAGGACTCAAAGGACAACCCTGTCTGACTGAGCGTGCAAGGACAAATGGCTCTGTAACCCCACCATTGAGCATAACTCTGGAGGAAGCCGCAGCACTAATGGTGTAGATCAATCAGGACATGCGGGTACCAAAGCCCATAGTAGACATGAGATCTGCAATGGAAGACCAGTCCACGTAATCAAACGCCTTTTCCAAGTCCAATTGAATCAATACCACTTCCTGACCGGAGTGTTGCGCATAGTCAATAGCCATTTGCACATTTAAGATATTATGCAGAATGTTGCGGCCCTTAATGAAACCATATTGGAGAGGATGCACAATAGCGGGAAGGTGCTTGTGAAGCCGGTTCGCCAGTACTTTGAAGTAGATTTTATACATAGAGCCCATCAAAGAGATTGGTCTCCAGTGTTGCAGCTTTGACGGCGAAGGGACCTTTGGAATCAGTTTGATAAGGCCTTCTTTCCATGAGGAGGGCATGACCCCTGTTTCCCAAACCTGCTGAAACATGACCACCAATGGCTTCACCAACTGCGTGGCTGAGTTATGAAAGAATTCATTAGTGAGACCATCCTAGCCAGGACATTTATCCGTAGGCAGGTGCAACAAAACATCCATAATCTCCTCCTCGCAAATGTCCGCCTCCAAAGTGGCTTGCATATCCAATGGAACCTGCTGGCGGACCAGATGATAGAAGACCGAGCGGGCATGCGTGACCTGGCTCGAAGGCAAGGGAGAAGAACCAAGAAGTTCCATAAAATAATTTCTGCACATATTGACAATGGTCTGCGGATCAATGACCATGCGACCTTCCCAATCGTGGAGTCTAGTCATATTGTCGCGAGCCGGAGACACATGCAAGGCGCGAAAGAACTTATGAGACTGGCAGGCACTATCTTGCAATGTGTCAGTCAAGTTATGCAGCTTGGCCTGCTGATAAGATTTCAACTGAAATACTTGAAGAAGATGGGTCAAACGCCTCTCCAATGACAGCAGAAAATCATCATCTGGGGAATCAAGGAGCAAGGAACGGACCAAAGCCTGTAACTCCTTTGCTGCAGATCGACGACGGCGACAAAGCGAGGCATGATGGATCCCATACTGCTGAGCAACCCGCTGTACATTAGAGAGCAACCTTGCAAAGGAAGGCAAGCCCTCAGAGGCGAAGTCCAATAAGAACCTCTCAATCAATTGCTGGATATAGCCCTGAAAAATTGAACGCTTCAAATAAGAGGAGTTGAAACGTAGAGGGAGCCTATCCAGCAACTGCATAAAAGGTGCAATAGATTGTGCCCGTATCTCCAGCTGGAGGGGGAAATGATCCGACAACGCATACTGCTGCAAGACCTTCATTTCCAGTATCTCGGGAAGAAAATCATCCCCTTACATGATATACATTCTGTCCAGCCGCGACCAAGTAGTTGCATATTGTGCGGAATGAAAAGTAAACCCTGAAAAAGAAGGGTGAAGCCACGACCAAAGATCCTGCTTAAGTACGTGCAAAGCAAAGGAATTCCACACCCGGCTTTCCGGCGCATCCATTACCGAATGCCCTGAAGTGGACTGAGAGGAGTGAACACACATATTGAAATCTCCCATCAAAAACCCCCTTCGGCCAAGTGACATGGAGGCTTGCAAAGTGGACCAAAGATCCCGTCGGGATGCGGGATCATTCGGAGCATAGAGGCCCAATAACCATAAAATCTCTACTTCAAATAAAACTTGGATTACCAGAAAGCGGCCCTTCACATCATTTTTAATAAGAACAGGCTGATATTTCTCATGGACAATCATCAGCACGCCCGAATAGTGCGTAGCATGGGTGCCTGCATAAAACAGACGGAAACCATGACAATCCACAACTTTTCCTGCTTCACCGTGACTTTTGTGCTCAACTGCACATAATACATCCCACTGGTTCTCATGCAAAACGGTCCACATGGCATGTTGCTTATGGCGAGAGCAAATGCCTCGCACATTCCACGTGGCTATCTTCATATATCTTCAAAGAAGGAAATCAGGAACAAGGCGCCTATTGCCTCGATTTCACCTTTTCCGCGAGAGCATCCAGGACGCCCTCATCCAGAAAATCAGCCAATACTGCAAACGAATTCTGGCGACCTGCTTTAGAGGTAGAAGGAAAATCCCCTGCCTTGGGAGTGGGGCGGGGATAACGCCAATCCCAGGGTGTAATCACATTACCTTTGGCATTAAACGCCAGCTTAGCAGGAGGGCCTTTGGGGCCGTCGGTATAGACTTTCCTTGGAGACTGATTACGGGGGCAGACGGGGCCGTAGTGCGCGCAGCCTGCTGTGAAGTGACCATTTCTTTTCTGCGCGTATATGTGCGCACGGAATCCGGGGAAGCAGTAGGCCAAGGATCCGCCAGGCCTGCATCCAACTCCTTACCTTTTTTGGGACGTGCCTCAATCCAGTCAGTGTGGCGGGAGTCGAAACCGAGGACCTGTTGTTTGCCTTTATCCATGACATGAGGTGACTGAAGGTCTTGCTGGGGCGGGGCATCAAGCACCATATCATCCTTGGGCAGCACAACCTGCGCATCCTCCGAAGACGGTTGCCTTTCAGGGCATTCAGACATGAAATGCCCCAATTTACCACATGAAAAACAGTGTCCCGCAAAGTTGCCCCATTTCAAGCGGAAATGCAAAGGATGCATGCCTGAACAATTGAGGCGAAGCCAGGCGGGCCTTTTCCTCGCCGTGTCCCATAACATGCATAAACGGTTGCGGTTCATTGCCCTAAGGCTTGGGGGAACCAGCACTGTTCCCACAACCGCCATCGCATCCTTCAACATTGGCCAATAGACCGCCGGACAATTTTCGACTTCCACCCACACCGGGCATTCTCGCTGAAGCAGACGCTGGAAGTCGGCCATGGGGCGCCATGGTACAACATGGACCAAGCGGCGATCAAAGAATAGTGGCAACTTGGACAGGAGCTCAGCTCTATGCGTTTCCGATTTCAACAGCACCTCATAAAAGCCGCGAGGTCCAAGGAAGATCTCCTCAACACACTCCCCTTGCAATAAATGGTGCATCCACTGGCGAATATGTGACAGCACTGGGATCCTGCCAGTGAAGAAAAGTATAACTACACGCTCATAAAATACCGACAAGGATCGCAAGACTGATTTGGGTCCACCGTGGCTTCCAACACATCATCCGTTCCTGCTTCAGAAAAAGATTCATTATTATGCTGGACATAATCGCCAAGCAGAGTATTGGCAAAGTCTAGCAAATGTTCCCAGTCAATGTCCTGCGAATCCACAGGATCAGAGGCCACTTGCGCATAGGAACGGTCATGAGGACCCATTGGCTTATCAGAAGTATGCTTGGAGCGTTTGCCAGCAGGCGGCAGTTCAGAACCCGGAGGCAGCCCCTCCGTGCATGGCACCATATCCTCCGGCTCCTCTGTGTCGGAATCAGGGCCAAGGACTGCCACCGTCCGGTCGAGAAAATCCATATCCAGGCCAGCCATACTGCTGTCTTCTCGCTCGCTCTCTCTCTCGCTCTCTCTCTCTCTCTCTCTCTCTCTCTCTCTCTCTCTCTCTCTCTCTCTTTCTCTGTGCAAGACCCGCAGACCTGCAAAATCAGGGAACCAGTCAGGGTAACGGGTCAGGCACCGGAGAGTCGTCAACGCGGCTTCAGCAGGCCTGCTCGTTGACGCAGAGCAATCAACCACGGACGGAATGCTCTGCAACGGTCAATCGTGGACGGGCCAGGCGTCACGGGGTCAGGCACAAGGCAGACGCGAGGGGCAGACGCGAGGGGCAAATGCGAAGGACGCGGCTCGCTAGCACAGAACCAGCGAGCAACGGCGGGAGTGGCGGGCAGATGGCGGGAGTCCACGGGGCCTGGCGATGGAGGGCGCAGGTTAGGGCGATGGCAGGAGACGCAAGACGCAGGCGAGACGGGGCGAGGGGGCGCAGGCGAGACAGGGCGAGGGGGCGCAGGTAAGGGCAACGGCAGGGGGCGCGAGTCGCAGGTCGCGCAGGCAGCAGCAACAGGTCGCGCAGGACGGGGCGACATGAGGGCTCCTGTCGAGAGGGCAAAACAGCGGCGCGCTAGGTCAGAACGGCAGCAGCATGGCACGGCGCGCAGGCGACGAGCCCATCTCCATCGCGTCAGATCTCGCCATCGCCATTCTCTCTCCAACTCTCTTTCTCTCTCTCTCTCTCTCTCTTTTTTCGTAAAAGGTAATTGTATTAATTACGAAAAAAATACAAGATTACTGGATTACAAGATACATGATGACACAAAGCCATCATGTGAAGAGGTTTTCTCTTTCTCTCTCTCTCTCTTTTTTATCTGATTACAAGATACACGAGGGCCCTAGGCCAACGTGTGGGGAAGCCCCGTAGTGATGCACTGAAAAGGTTACACCAATCATGGCAACGACCCAGAGGCAATTGCCATATGCCACGGATGCAAATCCTCCCGAGGGAGCAAGTCGGAGTGTCGGATGATATCTAGCTGCCAATGCAAGAGCCCTTTAAGCCTGGTAATATGTCGGGGTACATCAGAGGGCGAATCAAAGAGAAAAGCATTGCGCGTGGTCCAAATGTGCCAGCATCCCCAATATCTGAAAAAGTGAAATAAGATATTCTCATGCAACTGTGGCGGTGCGGGATACTTCGGGCGCACAAAAACCGAGTCGAAAGGAGTTAGCGAGGACCCCACCACCGCGCGCCAAATGTGCGACAAGAGCGACCAGATATTCTTGGCGAGCGGGCAAGAGAGAAAACGATGTCGGGCCGATTCCGCCGGTGTGGTACAGACGAAACAATTGCCATTCGAGATGCGACGCTTGGCAAGGGCCGAGGCCAGAGAAAGACCACCAATCATCACCCGCCAAAGAGAAACCCTGCATTTGAAAGGTGTCTTATTTAGCCAGCCCTCCATCAGCGTTTTCTGCCACCATGACAGCGCTTTCCGCAGTCCCCAAACAGTATTAGCTTTCTCTCCCAGCCATTGGTGATCTTGAACAAGAAGATGATACACCTGATTAGTAGAGGCCTTTTCCAGACTCAGGCGGCCTGCAAGGTCCCAGTCCTGCCAAGGGCGATCCACAGTCAAGCCAGGAAAGGGTTGCCGACCCTGAAGCTCCGACGAAAGCTGCTCCCATAAATCACGGTATCCACGCGGGATCTTGAAGAGTCGCCGAGCAGTCCGAAATGATACGAGGACATTGCGAGTGGCAAGGGTAGCATCCGCCACCAACGTCACACCTAAACGGGCCATGCGATTAAATCTTGGTCTGAGTTGATGTTTATCTTCCCATGAAAGGAGTCTCGATACTGCCAACAATTCCAGCTGAAAGGAGTTAGTCTGCAAGCGGTCCCCTACTGGGTGCCAACGGGCCTTTTGGAGCACCACTTTCCAAGAGCCGACCAAGTGCAGTAACAAAGAGGAAGAGGGACTGGAAATACGAGAGTCAGCATTAAGGACATGCCACCAGGAGGCCCGAAGCCGTGTGTTGCCATGGCGGAGCCCGCTGTCCTCAAGAAAATAACGAGCTATGATGGTCCATGGGTGATGGTCCACACACATGGCACGAAAAAGGGACCAACGGAGAGCTAACATATGAGTGTCTGCATCCAAAATAGCTCCTCCACCCATGCGCTTAGGGGTACATGCGTGTGACCACGAAATCCAAGAAATGCCGGCCTGCAGTGAATCCTTCTTCCACAGCATGAAACGGATGGGATGAGTGAGGGCCTTCAAAGTAGTAGGCGTCCATGGCAACAAAGGCAGGAAATACGTTAGCATTGGAAGCATGATTGTCTGGGCCACTTTGAGGCGGACGTGGAATGGCCACGCTTGCGACTTCCAATACATAAACTTCGCCGCCAGTTTTTGTGAAATCCACTCCAGCAGGTCTTTTGGCCGTACATCCACCCCCAATGGGTATCCAAGATGCCTGACAATGGATCCACGGGAAACCACCTGGCCTTGCCAGCCTAAGGACTGTAAATCAGGCTCCGTGCAACTGAGAATGGCTGACTTGAGAGCATTGATACGAAGCCCAGAGGCCCGACCAAAGAGTGTCCAAACATCTAATGCCCTGCGAATGTTGTCCCTGTCCGCCTGCAAAATCATAAAGGTGTCATCAGCCAAAGATTGGCTAACGAAGTGCTGACCCAACGGAAGAGACAGCCCGGCCAGCTGAGGAGAGGCTGCCATGGAGGATAACATTGAAAGGACTCGGTGAGTCGCCAGGGCAAAGAAGAGAGGGCTCAAAGGACAACCCTGTCTGACCGAGCGTGCAAGGACAAATGGCTCTGTAACTCCACCATTAAGCATAACTCTGGAGGAAGCCTCAGCACTAATGGTGTAGATCAATCGGGACATTCGGGTACCAAAGCCCATAGCCGGCATTAGGTCTACAATGAAAGACCAGTCCACATAATCAAACGCCTTTTCCAAGTCCAATTGGATCAATACCACTTCCTGACCGGAGTGCCGCGCATAGTCAATAGCCATTTGCACATTTAAGATATTATGCAGAATGTTGCAGCCCTTAATGAAACCATATTGGAGAGGATGCACAATAGCTGGAAGGTGCTTGTGAAGCCAATTCGCCAGCACTTTGGAGTAGATTTTATACATGGAGCCCATCAAAGAGATTGGTCTCCAGTGTTGCAACTTTGACGGTGAAGGGACCTTTGGAATTAGTTTGATAAGGCCTTCTTTCCATGAGGAGGGCATGACTCCCGTTTCCCACACCTGCTGAAACATGGCCACCAATGGCTTCACCAACTGCGTGGCCGAGGTCTGAAAGAATTCATTAGTGAGACCATCCCAGCCAGGACTTTTATCATTCGACAGGTGCAACAAAACGTCCATAACCTCTTCCTCGCAAATATCCGTCTCCAAAGCGGCTTGCATATCAACTGGAACCTGCTGGCGGACCAAATGATAGAAGACCGAGCGGGCATGCGTAACCTGGCTAGAAGGCGAGGAAGAGGAACCAAGAAGTTCCATAAAATAGTTTCTGCACATAGTGACAATGGTCTGCGGATCCGTGACCATGCGACCTTCCGAATCCTGGAGTCTGGTCATATTTTCGCGACCCGGAGACGCATGCAAGGCGCGAAAGAACCTATGAGATTGGCAGGCGCTATCTTGCATTGTGTCCGTCAAGTTGTGCAGCTTGGCCTGTTGATAAGATTTCAACTGAAACACTTGAATAAGATGGGCCAACCGCCTCTCCAGAGACAGCAGAAAATCATCATCAGGGGAATCCAGGAGCAAGGAACGGACCAAAGCCAGTAAGTCTTCTGCTGCATGTCGACGTCGGCGGCAAAGCGAGGCATGATGGATCCCATACTGCCGAGCAACCCGCTGCACATTAGAGAGCAGCCGTGCAAATGAAGGCAAGCCCTCAGAGGCAAAGTCCAATAAGAACCTCTCAATCAGCTGCTGCATATAGCCTTGGAAAATTGAATGCTTCAAATAAGAGGAGTTGAAACGTAAAGGGAGCCTATCCAGGAATTGCACAAAAGGTGCAATAGAGTGTGCCCACATCTCAAGCTGGAGGGGGAAGTGGTCCGACAACGCATATTGCCGCAAGACCTTCATTTCCAGCATCTCGGGGAGAAAATCATCGCCCTGTATGATATACATTCTGTCCAGTCGCGACCAGGTAGTTGCATATTGTGCGGAATGAAAAGTAAACCCTGAAAAAGAAGGGTGAAGCCACGACCAAAGATCTTGCTTAAGCACGTGCAAAGCAAAGGAACTCCACACCCGGCTTTCCGGCGTATCCATTACCGAATGCCCTGAAGTGGACTGAGAAGAGTCAACACACATATTGAAATCTCCCATCAAGAATCCCCTTCGGCCGAGTGACATGGAGCCCTGCAAAGTGGACCAAAGATCCCGTCGGGATGCGGGATCATTCGGAGCATAGAGGCCCAACAGCCATAAAATCTCTCCTTCAAATAAGACTTCGATCACCAGAAAGCGGCCGTGCACATCATTTTTAACAAGGACAGGCTGATATTTCTCATGGACAATCATCAGCACGCCCGAATAGTGCATAGCATGGGTCCCTGCATAAAATAGACGGAATCCATGACAATCCATCACTTTTCCTGCTTCACCGTGACTTTTGTGCTCAATTGCACACAATACATCCCACTGGTTCTCGTGCAAGACGGTCCACATGGCATGTTGCTTATGGCAAGAGCAAATGCCTCGCACATTCCACGTGGCTATCTTCATGTATCCTCAAAGAAGGAAGTCAAGAACGAGGCGCCTGCTGCCTCGATTTCACCTTTTCCGTGAGAGCATCCAGGACACCCTCATCCAGAAAATCAGCCAATACTGCGAAAGAATTCTGGTGACCTGCTTTGGAGGTAGAAGGGAAATCCACTGCCTTGGGAGAGGGGCGGGGATAACGCCGATCCTAGGGTGTAATAACATTTCCTTGGGCATCGAACGCCAGCTTGGCAGGTGGGCCTCTGGGGCCGTCGGTATAGGCTCTCCTTGGAGACTGATTGCGGGGGCCCGACGGGACCGTAGGACGCGCAGCCTGCTGTGAAGTGGCCATTTCTTTCCGGCACGTATACGTGCGCACGGAATCCTGGGAAGCGGAAGGCCCAGGATCCGCCAGGCCTGCATCCAACTTTTTACCTTTTTTAGGACGTGCCTCAATCCAGTCAGTGCGACGGGAATCCACACTCAGGACCTGTTGTTTGCCTTTATCCATGACATGAGGAGACTGAAGGGCTTCCTGGGGCGTGGCATCAAGCACCATGTCGTCCTTGGGCAGCACAACCTGCGCATCCTCGGAAGACGATTCCTTTTCAGGGCATTCGGCCATGAAATGCCCCAATTTACCACATGAAAAGTAGTGGCCCGCAAAGTTGCCCCATTTTAAGCGAAAATACAAAGGATGCATGCCCGAACAATTGAGGCGAAGCCACGCGGGCCTTTTCCTGGCCGTGTCCCATAGCATGCATAAACGGTTGCGGTTCATCGCCCTGAGGCTTGGGGGAACCAGCACTGTTCCCACAACTGCCATCGCATCCTTCAACATGGGCCAATAGACCGCCGGACAGTTTTCCACCTCCACCCACACCGGGCATTCGCGTTGAAGCAGACGCTGGAAGTCGGCCATGGGGCGCCATGGCACAACATGGACCAAGCGGCGATCAAAGAATAGCGACAACTTGGACAGGAGCTCAGCGCGATGCGTTTCCGATTTCAGCAGGACCTCATAAAACCCGCGAGGTCCAAGGAAGATCTCCTCAACAGACTCCCCTTGCAATAGATGGTGCAACCACTGGCGAATGTGCGAAAGCACTGGGATCCTGCCAGTGAAGAAAAGTATAACTGCACGGTCATAGAACACCGAGAAGGATCGCAAGACCGATTTGGGGTCCACCGTGGCTTCCAGCACATCATCCGTTCCCGCAACAGGAAAAGATTCGGTATTATGCTGGACATAATCACCGAGCAGAGTATTGGCGAAGTCCAGCAAATGCTCCCAGTCAATTTCCTGCGAATCCACAGGATCAGAGGCCACTTGCGGATAGGAGCGTTCTGGAGGACTCATTGGCTCATCAGGCGTATGCTTGGAGCGTTTGCCGGCAGGCGGCTGTTCAGAACTCGGCGGCAACTCCTCCGTGCATGGCACCATATCTTCCGGCTCCTCAGCATCGGAATCAGGGCCAAGGGCTGCCACCGTCCGGTGAAGAAAATCCAAATCCAGGCCAGCCATACTGCGGTCTTCACACGCGTCCTGGCAGAGGGGAAGCTAGGTTAGGTGAGGTCGATCCTGCGCAGGGACGTATTGCTGGTCCCCAGCTTCGCGCAGGATCCAGTCAAGCCTGCGCTGCCCTGGAGGACGGGGCCAGGCGGCGCGCAGGGTGGGATGGCGAAGGAACCACAGGGCAGGGCGGCGCAGCACGCAGGCGGCTCAAAGACGAAAGGCGCGCAGGGGGGCGACGAAGGGGCATAGGGTGTAGCGACAGGCGGGAGGGCAGGGCGGCGCGCAGGGCGGCGCCAAGCCCGCAGGTCAGAGGGCGGCGGCAGTAGGGCGAGACGGGCGCAGGAGGGCAGACGGGCGCAGGAGGGCCAGACGGGCGCACGCAGGGCCAGACGGACTCGCAGGCGCTCTCTCTCTCTCTCTCTCTCTCTCTCTCTCTCTCACTACGTCTGACTCTCTCTCTCGCTCTCTCTCTCTCTCTGTCTGAAGCGGCAGAAGACCGGTTACAAGCAGGCGTGCAGGTATGGCGAGCGCAACGTCATGGCAGAAACGGCAGCGCGCAGGTGGAACAGGCGAAGGTCTGTGTCAAAACGGCCAGTGGCGACAGGTCGCCAGCGAACCTGCAGATCGCGCGCTCTTCTCTCGCTCGGCACGTTGACACAGCGCAGGACACCGCAGGCTGCAGGCGTCGACGGGTACCACGGAAGGTCAGGTCGCCATCGCTCCGTCTCTCGCCATCCTCTCTCTCTCTCTCTCTCTCTCTCTCTCTCTCTCTCTCTCTCTCTCTCTCTCTCTCTCTCTCTCTCTCTCTCTCTCTCTCTCTCTCTCTCTCTCTCTCTCTCTCTCTCTCTCTCTCTCTCTCTCTCTCTCTCTCTCTCTCTCTCTCTCTCTCTCTCTCTCTCTCTCTCTCTCTCTCTCTCTGTGTGTCTCAGATCATGAGGAGCCGAAGGAATGCCGACCATACATACCTGGAAACTGCAAACTGTATCCCCATGATTGTCGGTGCACGCATGATCGCCCAAGTGTGATACCCCTGACAAGGTCCGTCGTATCGATACGGCCTGACCCACACTCTCTCTCTCTCTGTGTGTGTGTCTCAGATCATGAGGAGCCGAAGGAATGCCGACCATCCATTCTCTCTCTCTCTCTTTTTTTCGTAAAAGGTAATTGTATTAATTACGAAGAAAGTACAAGATTACATGATTACACGAGTACAAGAGGCACGAGGGCCATAGGCCAACGTGCGGGAAATCCCCGGACTAGGGTACTAAAAAGTTACACCAATCATGGCAAGGACCCAGAGGCAATTGCCAAATGCCAGGAATACAAATCCTCCCGAGGGAGCAAGTCAGAGTGCCTGATGAGATCTAGCTGCCAATGCAAGAGCCCTTTAAGCCTTGCAATATGTCGCGGTACATTAGAAGCCGAATCAAAGAGAAAAGCATTTCGGGTGGTCCAAATGTGCCAGCATCCCCAGTATCTGAAAAAATGGAATAAGATCTTCATATGTAACGGTGGTGGTGTGGGATACTTCGGGCGCACAAAAACCCAATCGAAGGGAGTCAGTGAAGACCCCACCACCGCGTGCCAGATTCGTGACAAGAGTGACCAGATATTCTTGGCGAGCGGGCAAGAAAGAAAACGATGTCGGGCCGATTCCGCCGAAGTGGTGCAGAAGAAGCAAGTGCCATTCGAGATTCGACGCTTGGAAAGGGCCGAGGCAAGAGGAAGACCACCAATCATTACCCGCCACAGAAAGACCTTGCATTTGAAAGGTGTCTTGTTCTGCCATCCCTCCATCAGCGTTGCCTGCCACCATGACAGTGATTTCCGCAGGCCCCAAACAGCATTAACTTTCACGCCCAACCATTGGTGATCTTTAATGAGAAGATGATACACCTGATTAGTAGAGGCATTTTCCAGACTCAACCGGCCTGCAAGGTCCCAGTCCTGCCAAGGGCGATCCATAGCCAGGGCAGGAAAGGGTTGCCTACCCTGAAGTTCCGAGGAAAGCTTCCCCCACAAATCACGGTATCCGCGCGGGATCCTGAAAAGTCTCCTAGCAGTCCGAAATGATGCAAGGACATTGCGAGTGGCAAGGGTAGCATCCGCAATCGAAGTCACACCCAAACGGGCCATGCGGTTAAATCTTGGTCTGAGCTGATGTTTATCTTCCCATGAAAGTAATGTGGATACCGCCAACAATTCCAGCTGAAAAGAATTTGTCTGCACGCGGTCCCCTACAGGATGCCAACGGGCCTTTTGGAGCACCACTTTCCAAGAGCCGACCAAATGCACTAACAAAGAGGAAGAGGGACTGGAGAAACGAGCGTCAGCATTAAGGACATGCCACCATGAGGCTCGAAGCTGTGTGTTACCCTGGCGGAGGCCGCTGTCCTCAAGAAAATAACGGGCTATGATGGTCCACGGGTGATGATCCACACACATGGCACGAAACAGAGACCAACGAAGAGCCAGCATATGAGTTTTTGCATCCAAAATAGCTCCACCACCCATGCGCTTAGGGGTACATGCATGTGACCATGAAATCCAGGAAATGCCTGCCTGCAGTGAATCTTTCTTCCATAGCATGAAACGAATGGGATGAGTAAGAGCCTTCAAAGTACTGGGCGTCCATGGCAGTAATGGCAGGAAATACGTCAGCATTGGTAGCATAATTGTCTGAGCCACCTTGAGGCGGACATGGAACGGCCAGGCTTGCGACTTCCAATACATAAACTTCACGGCCAGTTTGTGTGAAATCCACTCCAGCAGGGCCTTTGGCCGTACATCCACCCCCAATGGGTATCCAAGATGCCTGACAATCGCGCCACGAGAAACCACCTGGCCCTGCCAGCCTAATGACTCTAAATCAGGCTCCATGCAACTGAGAATGGCTGACTTGAAGGCATTGATGCGAAGACCAGAAGCTTGACCAAAGAGCGTCCAAACATCTAATGCCTTGCAAATGTTATCCCTGTCCGCCTGCAAAATCATAAAGGAGTCATCAGCCAAGGATTGGCTAATGAAGTGCTGCCCCAAAGGAAGAGATAACCCTGCCAGCTGGGCAGAAGCCGCCATGGAGGATAACATTGAAAGGACCGGGTGAGTCGCCAAGGCAAAGAAGAGAGGACTCAAAGGGCAGCCTTGTCTGAGCGAGCGTGCAAGGAGAAATGGCTCTGTGACCCCACCATTAAGCATAACTCTTGAAGAAGCCTCAGTACTAATGGTGTAGATCAATCGGGACATGCGGATCCCAAAGCCCATAGCACACATAAGCTCTGCAAGGAAAGACCAGTCCACACAGTCAAACGCCTTTTCCAGGTCCAGTTGAATCAAGACCACTTGCTGATTGGAGTGCCTCGCATAATCAATAGCCATTTGCACATTCAAGATATTGTGCAAAATGTTGCGTCCCTTAATGAAACCATATTGGAGGGGGTGCACAAGAGCTGGAAGGTGCTTGTGAAGCCGATTTGCCAGCACTTTGGAAAAGATTTTATACATCACGCCCATCAACGAAATTGGTCTCCAGTGTTGCAGCTTTGACGGCAAAGGGACCTTGGGGATCAGTTTGATGAGGCCTTCTTTCCATGAAGAAGGCATGACCCCTGTTTCCCAAACCTGCTGGAACATGACCACCAAAGGCTTTACCAACTACGTGGCTGAGTGCTCAAAAAATTCATTAGTGAGACCATCCCAACCAGGACTTTTATCCTTAGGCAAGTGCAACAACACATCCACAACCTCCTCTTCGCAAATATCCGCCTCCAAAGAGGCTTGCATATCAAGCGGAACCTGCTGGTGGACCAGCTGATAGAAGACCGAGCGGGCATGCGTAACCTGGCTAGACGGCAAGGATGAAGAACCAAAAAGATCCATAAAATAATTTCTGCACATATTGATAATGGTCTGCGGATCAGTGACCATGCGACCTTCCGAGTCTTGAAGTCGAGTCATATTTTCGCGAGCCGGAGAAGCATGCAAGGCGCGAAAGAACTTATGAGACTGGCAGGCATTATCTTGCAATGTGTCAGTCAAGTTATGCAGCTTGGCCTGCTGATAAGATTTCAAGCTAAAGACTTGAATAAGATGGGCCAAACGCCGCTCCAGTGACAGCAGAAAATCATCATCTGGGGAATCCAGGAGCAAGGAACGGACCAAGGCCAATAAGTCCTCTGCTGCAAGTCGACGGCGGCGACAAAGAGAGGCAGTGTGAATCCCATACTGCCGAGCAACCCGCTGCACATTAGAGAGCAGGCGTGCAAACGAAGCCAAGCCCTCAGAGGCGAAGTCCAATAAGAACCTCTCAATCAGTTGCTGCATATAATCCTGAAAAATTGGATGCTTCAAATAAGAGGAGTTGAAGCGTAAAGGGAGCTTATCCAGGAACTGCATAAAAGGTGCAACAGATTGTGCCCGCATCTCAAGCTGGAGGGGAAAATGATCCGACAACGCATATTGCTGCAAGACCTTCATCTCCAGCATCTCGGGAAGAAAATCATCCCCCTGCATGATATACATTCTGTCCAATCGCGACCAAGTGGTTGCATATTGCGCAGAATGAAAAGTAAAACCTGAAACAGAAGGGTGAAGCCACGACCAAAGATCTTGCTTAAGTATGTGCAAAGCAGAGGAGTTCCACACCCGGCTTTCTGGCGTATCCATTACCGAATGCCCTGAGGTGGACTGCGAAGAGTCAACACACATATTGAAATCTCCCATCAAAAACCCTCTGCGGCCAAGTGCCATGGAGCCCTGCAAAGTCAACCATAGATCCCGTCGGGATGTGGGATCATTGGGAGCATAAAGTCCCAGCAGCCATAAAATCTCACCTTCAAATAGGACTTCGATTACCAGAAAGCGGCCGTGCACATCATTTTTAACAAGAACAGGCTGGTATTTCTCATGAACAATCATCAGCACGCCCGAATAATGCTTAGCATGTGTCCCTGCATAAAACAGACGAAATCCACGACAATCCACAACCTTTCCTGCCTCACCATGACTTTTGTGCTCCACTGCACATAATACATCCCACTGATTTTCATGCAAGACAGACCACATGGTATGCTGCTTATGGCGAGAGCAAATGCCTCGCACGTTCCACGTGGCAATCTTCATATATTTTCAAACAAAGGAAGTCAGGAACGAGGCGCCTGTTGCCTCGATTGCATCTTTTCCGCGAGGGCATCCAGGACACCCTCATCTAGAAAATCCGCCAATACTGCAAATGAATTCGGGCGACCTGCTTTAGAGGTAGAAGGGAAATCCACTACCTTGGGAGCACTTTCGCATCAAACGCCAGCTTAGTAGGTGGGCCCTTGGGGCCCTCGGAATAGACTTTCCTTGAAGACGGATTGCGGGGGGCTGATGGGGCCATGGTACGCACAACCTGCTGTGGGGTGACCATGTCTTTCCTGCGCGTGTACGTGCGCACGGAATCCGGGGAAACATGAGGCCCAGGATCTGCCAGGCCTGCGTCCAACTTTTTACCTTTTTTTTGTCGTGCCTCAATCCAATCAGAGCTAGGAGAATCCGAAGCTCGGACCTGTTGTTTACCTTTTTCCATGACAGTAGGGGGCTGAAGGGTCTCCTGTGTCTGGGCATCAAGCACCATGCCATCCTTGGGCTGCACAACCTGCGCCTCCTCAGAAGACAGTTGCCGTTCCGGGCATTCAGCTACAAAATGCCCTAATTTACCACATGAAAAGCAGTGTCCGGCAAAATTGCCCCATTTCAGGCGAAAATGCAAAGGATGCATGCCAGCGCAATTGAGGCGAAGCCACGCAGGCCTTTTCCTGGCCGTATCCCATAACATGCATAGACGGTTTCGGTTCATAGCCCTGAGGCTGGGGGAAACCAGCACTGTGCCCACAACCGCCATCGCGTCTTTCAACAATGGCCAATATACCGCTGGACAATTTTCCACTTCCACCCACACTGGGCATTCGCGTTGAAGCAGACGCTGGAAGTCAGCCATAGGGCGCCATGGTACCACATGGACCAAGCGGCGGTCAAAGAATAGTGGCAACTTGGACAGTAGCTCAGCTCGATGAGATTCAGATTTCAACAGCACCTCATAAAAGCCGCGAGGGCCAAGGAAGATCTCCTCAACATACTCCCCTTGCAATAAGTGGTGCATCCACTGGCGAATATGTGAGAGCACTGGGATTCTGCCGGTGAAAAAAAGTATAACTGCACGGTCATAGAACACCGAGAAGGACCGCAAGACTGATTTTGGGTCCACTGTCGCTTCCAGCACATCATCCGCAGCCGCAGCAGAGAACGTTTCATTATTATGCTGGACATAATCGCCAAGCAGAGTATTGGCAAAGTCCAGCAAATGCTCCCAGTCTATTTCCTGCGAATCCACAGGTTCGGAGGCAACCTGCGCATAGGAACGGTCCTGAGGACCCATTGGCTCGTCTGAAGTGTGCTTAGAGCGTTTGCCTGCCGGCGGCAGTTCAGAACCCGGAGGCGGCTCCTCCGTGCATGGCACCATATCCTCCGGCTCCTCGGTATCGGAATCAGGGCCAAGGGCTGCCACCGTCCGGTCGAGAAAATCCATATCCAGGCCAGCCATACCGCTGTCTTCTCTCTTTCGCTCGCTCCCTCACTGCAGCAGCAGGATGCACTGTCTACAGTCTCTGCTCTTCAATAATCTGCTGCCTCCTCGGCACAGATCTGTCCTTGTAAAATGTCTATCTGCCTGTCCCTTCCTCTCTCTCTTTTTTTTTTTTCGTAAAAGGTAATTATATTAATTACGAAAAAAATACAAGATTACTGGATTACAAGATACATGATGACACAAAGCCATCATGTGAAGAGGTTTTCTCTTTCTCTCTCTCTCTGTTCTTCTGATTACAAGATACACGAGGGCCCTAGGCCAACGTGTGGGGAAGCCCCGTAGTAATGTACTGAAAAGGTTACACCAATCATGGCAACGACCCAGAGGCAATTGCCATATGCCACGGATGCAAATCCTCCCGAGGGAGCAAGTCGGAGTGTCGGATGATATCTAACTGCCAACGCAAGAGCCCTTTAAGCCTGGCAATATGTCGGGGTACATTAGAGGCCGAATCAAAGAGAAAAGCATTGCGCGTGGTCCAAATGTGCCAGCATCCCCAATATCTGAAAAAGTGAAATAAGATCTTCTCATGCAACTGTGGCGGTGCTGGATACTTCGGGCGCACAAAAACCCAGTCGAAAGGAGATAGCGAGGATCCCACGACCGCGCGCCAAATGTGCGACAAGAGCGACCAGATATTCTTGGCGAGCGGGCAAGAGAGAAAACGATGTCGGGCTGATTCCGCCGGTGTGGTACAGAAGAAACAATTGCCATTCGAGATGCGACGCTTGGCAAGGGCCGAGGCCAGAGGAAGACCACCAATCATCACCCGCCAAAGAAAAACCTTGCATTTGAAAGGTGTCTTATTTAGCCAGCCCTCCATCAGCGTTTTCTGCCACCATGACAGCGATTTCCGCAGGTCCCAAACAGTGTTAGCTTTCTCTCCCAGCCATTGGTGATCTTGCACAAGAAGATGATACACCTGATTAGTAGAGGCCTTTTCCAGACTCAGGCGGCTTGCAAGGTCCCAATCCTGCCAAGGGCGGTCCACAGTCAAGGCAGGAAAGGGTTGCCGACCCTGAAGTTCCGACGAAAGCTGCTCCCATAAATCACGGTATCCACGCGGGATCTTGAAGAGTCGCCGAGCAGTCCGAAAAGATACGAGGACATTGCGAGTGGCAAGGGTAGCATCTGCCACCGACGTCACACCTAAACGGGCCATGCGATTAAATCTTGGTCTGAGTTGATGTTTATCTTCCCATGAAAGGAGTCTCGATACTGCCAACAATTCCAGCTGAAAGGAGTTAGTCTGCAAGCGGTCCCCTGCTGGGTGCCAACGGGCCTTTTGGAGCACCACTTTCCAAGAGCCGACCAAGTGCAGTAACAAAGAGGAAGAGGGGCTGGAAACACGAGAGTCCGCATTAAGGACATGCCACCAGGAGGCCCGAAGCCGTGTGTTACCATGGCGGAGCCCGCTGTCCTCAAGAAAATAGCGGGCTATGATGGTCCATGGGTGATGGCCCACACACATGGCACGAAAAAGGGACCAGCAGAGAGCTAACATATGAGTGTGTGCATCCAAAATAGCTCCTCCACCCATGCGCTTAGGGGTACATGCGTGTGACCATGAAATCCAGGAGATGCCGGCCTGCAGTGAATCCTTCTTCCACAACATGAAACGGATGGGATGAGTGAGGGCCTTCAAAGTAGTAGGCGTCCATGGCAACAAAGGCAGGAAATATGTAAGCATCGGAAGCATGATTGTCTGGGCCACTTTGAGGCGGACATGGAATGGCCACGCTTGCGACTTTCAATACATAAACTTCGCCGCCAGTTTTTGTGAAATCCACTCCAGCAGATCTTTTGGCCGTACATCCACCCCCAATGGATATCCAAGATGCCTGACAATGGAGCCACGGGAAACCACCTGGCCTTGCCAGCCTAAGGACTGCAGATCAGGCTCCGTACATTTGAGAATGGCTGACTTAAGGGTATTGATGCGAAGCCCAGAGGCTTGACCAAAGAGTGTCCAAACATCTAATGCCCTTCGAATGTTGTCCCTGTCCGCCTGCAAGATCATAAAGGTATCGTCAGCCAAAGATTGGCTAACGAAGTTCTGACCCAACGGAAGAGACAGCCCGGCCAGCTGAGCAGATGCTGCCATGGAGGATAACATTGAAAGGACCGCGTGAGTCGCCAGGGCAAAAAAGAGCGGGCTCAAAGGACAACCCTGTCTAACCGAGCGCGCAAGGACAAATGGCTCTGTAACTCCACCATTAAGCATAACTCTGGAGGAAGCCTCAGCACTAATGGTGTAGATCAGTCGGGACATGCGGGTACCAAAGCCCATAGCCGACATGAGGTCTGCAATGAACGACCAGTCCACATAATCAAACGCCTTTTCCAAGTCCAATTGGATCAATACCACTTGCTGACCGGAGTGCCGCGCATAGTCAATCGCCATTTGCACATTTAAGATATTATGCAGAATGTTGCGGCCCTTAATGAAGCCATATTGGAGAGGATGCACAATAGCTGGAAGGTGCTTATGAAGCCGATTCGCCAGCACTTTGGAGTAGATTTTATACATGGAGCCCATCAAAGAGATTGGTCTCCAGTGTTGCAACTTTGACGGCGAAGGGACCTTTGGAATTAGTTTGATAAGGCCTTCTTTCCATGAGGAGGGCATGACCCCCGTTTCCCACACCTGCTGAAACATGGCCACCAATGGCTTCACCAACTGCGTGGCCGAGGTTTGAAAGAATTCATTAGTGAGGCCATCCCAGCCAGGACTTTTATCATTCGACAAGTGCAACAAAACGTCCATAACCTCTTCCTCGCAAATATTCGTCTCCAAAGCGGCTTGCATATCAAGTGAAACCTGCTGGCGGACCAGTTGATAGAAGACCGAACGGGCATGCGTAACCTGGCTAGAAGGCGAGGAAGAGGAACCAAGGAGTTCCATAAAATAGTTTCTGCACATAGTGACAATGGTCTGCGGATCCGTGACCATGCGACCTTCCGAATCCTGGAGTCTGGTCATATTTTCGCGAGCTGGAGACGCATGCAAGGCGCGAAAGAACTTATGAGACTGGCAGGCGCTGTCTTGCATTGTGTCCGTCAAGTTGTGCAGCTTGGCCTGTTGATATGATTTCAACTGAAACACTTGAATAAGATGGGCCAACCGCCTCTCCAGAGACAGCAGAAAATCATCATCAGGGGAATCCAGAAGCAAGGAACGGACCAACGCCAGTAGGTCTTCTGCTGCATGTCGACGCCGGCGACAAAGCGAGGCATGATGGATCCCATACTGGCGAGCAACTCGCTGCACATTGGAAAGCAGTCGTGCAAATGAAGGCAAGCCCTCCGAGGCGAAGTCCAATAAGAACCTCTCAATCAGCTGCTGCATATAGCCCTGGAAAATTGAATGCTTCAAATAAGAGGAGTTGAAACGTAAAGGAAGCCTATCCAGGAATTGCACAAAAGGTGCAATCGAGTGTGCTCGCATCTCAAGCTGAAGGGGGAAATGGTCCGACAACGCATATTGGCGCAAGACCTTCATCTCCAGCATCTCGGGAAGAAAATCATCGCCCTGCATGATATACATTCTGTCCAGTCGCGACCAGGTAGTTGCATATTGTGCGGAATGAAAAGTAAACCCTGAAAAAGAAGGGTGAAGCCACGACCAAAGATCTTGCTTGAGCACGTGCAAAGCAAAGGAATTCCACACCCGGCTTTTCGGCGTATCCATTACCGAATGCCCTGAAGTGGACTGTGAAGAGTCAACACACATATTGAAATCGCCCATCAAGAACCCCTTTCGGCCGAGTGACATGGAGCCTTGCAAAGTGGACCAAAGATCGCGTCGGGATGCGGGATCATTCGGAGCATAAAGGCCCAACAGCCATAAAATCTCTCCTTCAAATAAGACTTCGATCACCTGAAACCGGCCCTGCACATCATTTTTAACAAGGACAGGCTGATATTTCTTATGGACAATCATCAGCACGCCCGAATAGTGCGAAGCATGCGTCCCTGCATAAAACAGACGAAATCCATGACAATCCATCACTTTTCCTGCTTCACCGTGACTTTTGTGCTCAACTGCACACAATACATCCCACTGGTTCTCGTGCAAGACGGTCCACATGGCATGTTGCTTATGGCAAGAGCAAATGCCTCGCACATTCCACGTGGCTATCTTCATGTATTCTCAAAGAAGGAAGTCAGGAACGAGGCACCTGTTGCCTTGATTTCACCTTTTCCGCGAGAGCATCCAGGACACCCTCATCCAGAAAATCAGCCAATACTGCGAAAGAATTCTGGCGACCTGCTTTGGAGGTAGAAGGGAAATCCACTACCTTGGGAGAGGGGCGGGGATAACGCCGATCCCAAGGTGTAATAACATTTCCTTTGGCATCGAACGCCAGCTTGGCAGGTGGGCCTCTGGGGCCGTCGGTATAGGCTCTCCTTGGAGACTGATTGCGGAGGCCCAACGGGGCCGTAGGACGCGCAGCCTGCTGTGAAGTGGCCATGTCTTTCCGGCGCGTATACGTGCGCACGGAATCCTGGAAAGCGGGAGGCCCAGGATCCGGCTGGCCTGCATCCAACTTTTTATCTTTTTTAGGACGTGCCTCAATCCAGTCAGTGCGACCGGAATCCACACTCAGGACCTGTTGTTTGCCTTTATCCATGACATGAGGAGACTGAAGGGCTTCCTGGGGCGTGGCATCAAGCACCATGTCGTCCTTGGGCAGCGCAACCTGCGCATCCTCCGAAGACGTCTGCTTTTCAGGACATTCGGCCATGAAATGCCCCAGTTTTCCACATGAAAAGCAGTGGCCCGCAAAGTTGCCCCATTTTAAGCGAAAATACAAAGGATGCATGCCCGAACAATTGAGGCGAAGCCACGCGGGCCTTTTCCTGGCCGTGTCCCAGAGCATGCATAAACGGTTGCGGTTCATCGCCCTGAGGCTTGGGGGAACCAGCACTGTTCCCACAACTGCCATCGCATCCTTCAACATGGGCCAATAGACCGCCGGACAGTTTTCCACCTCCACCCACACCGGGCATTCGCGTTGAAGCAGATGCTGGATGTCGGCCATGGGGCGCCATGGCACAACATGAACCAATCGGCGGTCAAAGAATAGCGGCAACTTGGACAGGAGCTCAGCGCGATGCGTTTCTGATTTCAGCAAGACCTCATAAAACCCGCGAGGTCCAAGGAAGATCTCCTCAACCGACTCCCCTTGCAACAGATGGTGCAACCACTGGCGAATGTGCGAAAGCACTGGGATCCTGCCAGTGAAGAAAAGTATAACGGCACGGTCATAGAACACCGAGAAGGATCGCAAGACTGATTTGGGGTCGACCATGGCTTCCAGCACATCATCCGTTCCCGCAACAGAAAAAGATTCGGTATTATGCTGGACATAATCACCAAGCAGGGTATTGGCGAAGTCCAGCAAATGCTCCCAGTCAATTTCCTGCGAATCCACAGGATCAGAGGCCACTTGTGCATAGGAGCGTTCCGGAGGGCTCATTGGCTCATCAGGCGTATGCTTGGAGCGTTTGCCGGCAGGCGGCTGTTCAGAAGTCGGCGGTAACTCCTCCGTGCATGGCACCATATCTTCCGGCTCCTCTGCATCGGAATCAGGGCCAAGGACTGCCACCGTCCGGTCAAGAAAATCCATATCCAGGCCAGCCATACTGCTGTCTGCACACTTGTCTTGGTAAAGGGCGAGTTAGGTTAGTTGAGGTCGCTCCTGTTTCTGCAAACGGAAGGCGTTCAAACTTCGGGCGTCGACGGGGCCACAGGGCGCTACACGCTGACGCAGGGGAAACGATCACCAGCGGCTCCGGCGGGCAGTAGTCAAGCGAGCAGGTGCAGGCTGGCACAGGCGAACAGGGGCGAGACAGGCAGGCAAGCCCGAGGCGTCAACGGCACGATCTGTCAGGACGCGCAGGTCCAGGCGACGGCAGGGGCAGGGGTAGGATATCGGGCGGCGTGGCGACGGGATAGCCTGGCGCGTGGACGACGGCTCACACAGTCGACAGGCGGCAAGGCAACGAGGCGCGCAGACCTGCAGGCGACGTGGCGACGGGTCGCACAGGCGGCGGGCGACGTGGCGACGAGATGCACAGGCGCCAGGCGATGACGACCTGGGCAACGGGATGCACAGGCGACAGGCGCTGAACGTCCGCCGCGCAGGTCTAACGAAGAGCGCCGTTCTCTCTCCCCGCCATCGCGTTTGATACTCTCTCCCCCTTCCTCTCTCTCTCTCTCTCTCTCGCTCTCTGTCTCTCTCTCTTGCTCGCTCCGCAAGTCCTGCAAACCGGCACAATCAGGGAACCACCTGGCTGCAGCAACAGGACTGCAACGGGGCACCTGTGCAGAACAGGACAGACGCGCGCCGGTGAACCCCTGACGAATAGGGCGCGTGAAGGCAGGCGAGCAACTGAGGGCACAGATCCAGGTGAGTGTGCAAGGTCCGAGGGGAGACGTCAAGCAGAACTCCTTGCAGTGGGCCACAGTCGCACAGCAGAGGGCGAGCGGGTTTGGACCTGATGGCCACGGCAGAGGACGGATGCAACGGCAGGAAAAGAGGCAGGGACGATGCAGACCTGTGAAGTGCGGGTGTCGTCGGCGGGTGGGTCTTCAGGCAGGTCGTCAGGCGGCGCGCAGGCAGGTCGTCAGGCGGCGCGCAGGTCGTCAGGTCGTCACGCGGCGCGCAAGTCGTCAGGCATCAGGCAGGTCGTCAGGCGGCGCGCAGGCAGGTCGTCAAGCAGGTCGTCAGGCAGGTCGTCAAGTCGTCGCGCGGGCAGTCAGGCGTCAGGCGGCAGTCATCAGGCAGGTCGTCAGGCGGCGCGCAGGTCTAGGCGACGAGAGGACGGGGCGCACCGACGGCAGCATCCTCTCTCTCTCTCTCTCTCCCTCTCTCTCTCTCTCTCTCTCTCTCTCTGTGAAGATAATTGAATTAAGTAGTAAATATTTACATGAGACCATCAGGTCAACATTCTCTCTCTATCTCTTACATTCTATCACATCAGACCATCAAGTCAGCACTCTCTCTTTTTCGTGAAGATAATTGAATTAGATAGTGAATATGTACATCAGACCATCAGGTCAACATTCTGTCTGTAGCAGTTATTTTCTATTACATCAGACCAAGAGGTCAGCATACTCTGTCTCTCGCACTCTTTGTGTAACTACTTAACTAATATTTACATGAGGCTTGCAGGCTATCAGAACAGCCAGAACAACATATTACATGAACAGTACTATCAGATCACATAGGAGTAGTTGGAGTGGAGCGAACAATCGCCATCCACGGAGCAGCAATATCCGGAAGAACCAGGTCCGCTGACATCATAGAGGAGATTTGCCATAAGACTATTCCTCACACACGGGCCACATGCCCCCCATAGATGCCCGATGCTGAATCAAAAATAAAGGCATTGCGAGTACGCCATATATGCCACAGGGCTGTCCATCTAAGGAAATGAAATAGGCAGGAACAATCTGAACTTAAAGAGGGCATAGAGGACATATCTCCCATAATCCACGAACGAATTGATAGGCGGTGCTGAGTCACCAAAGACCAGACACGGGAAATGAAATTCTAGATTTGTCGCGCAATACGGCAAGAGACAAAGAGGTGAAGCAATGTCTCATCACACGTAGTGCAAAAAACACAACGCCCAACAGAGATCTTTCGGGCACAGAGCACTTCGCCCCTTGGAACCCCCAATGACCAGCCGCCACATGAACACTTTTCCCCTCATACGGGACCTTAGACTTCCAAAGCTGGATAAATCTTTCCCGCCACTTCTTATTATTGTTCCTATGACGCCATAATCTATTCACTTTCCCCATGACCCATCTCTTGGCTTCCACCATCTGATGATATATCTGATTAGCTGACCTTTTCCCAAAATCATCAAGAAGCACAAACATCTAGTCACGCCAAGGATCCAATGGCTGTAATACAAGCAAAGGAAAAAACCTCTAAAGAATGTCCTGTATAGACGACCAAATGTCCACTTATCCACAAGGCACCCAAAAGTACTAACGAATACGCCTAAAGGAATAAAGACGGGCCTACCCAAGAATGACACCATCACTGACTCTCTTCAACCCCAACCTAGCCATCCGATTGAACTTGTCACGCTGCAAATCTTTTTGTGGCCAATCCAATAACCTTGAGCAAGCCAGTATTTCTCCTTGTAGCGAATTTTCATCTTTATGAATATACGGAGGATGCCAAAGTGCAAAACGAAGCATCTCCTGCTAGGAAGCTATCAAATGAGAAAGAAGAAAAAACTAGGAGACCTTTAAAGCCCTCATAGAATTAAGCACATGCCACCAGGAAACATGAATAACCGTGCTACCATGAGAGATGCCAATCTTTTCTACGAAGAATTTAGCAATGTCTGACCAAGGATGACACTAAGTACATAGACTTTGCAACAAGGAAAGCCTCAAAGCGGCCATATGCAAATTGACATCCAACAAAGCTGCAACCCCCATCCTTTTCAAAGTGGTCACATGTTGCCAGGAGATCCATACCTGTCCCAAACGATTGCCTTTCTTTTTCCAAAGCATAAATCTGATAGGCTGAACCAAATCCAAAATGGACTTCTTTGTCCAAGGAAGTAGTGGCAGAAAGAATGAGATCATACTGATCATTATACATTGAGCTACTTTTAGTCTAACATGTAGTGGCCAACTCTGGGATTCCCAGTACATGAACCTGTCATGAATTCAGGAGGCCATCCAATCCAGCAAGGCTCAGGGAGCAACCTCCACACCAATAGGGTATCCCAAGTGTCTAGTTATATTGCCCCTTGTGATCGTAATTCCATTCCAGCCCAAGGCCTGCAAATCATTCTCTGTACAAGAGAGAAGGATGGATTTCTGAGTATTAATGTGAAGACTCGATGCCAAAGCAAAAAGATTCCAGGCCACCATCGCCCAGTTAACATTAATACCATCCTCCTTAAGGAACATAAAAGAATCATCCGCCAAAGATTGACCCACAAGCTGGTCACCGCCAGAAAGAGTTAAGCCAACTATCTCACCTTGAGCTACCAACTTATCCAGTAATGAGAGCATGGGGTGAGTAACCAAAGCAAGTAGCAAAGGGCTAAGAGGACAACCTTGCCGAAGGCACCGGGATAAGGCAATTTCCTCAGTAATCCCTCCATTAAGAGCAATATGGGCCACAGCACCCTGACTGATAGTATCAACTAGAGAAATCATACCGGGCCCAAAACCCATTGTAGACATTAATTGCCGCAAGAAAGACCAGCTGACATGATCAAAATCCTTCTCAATATCTAGCTGAAGCATAACAACCTGCTGGCTAAAAGCTTTGACATAGTCAATTCCGAGCTGAACATTCAAAAATGTTGTGCATAATATTCTGACCTTTAATAAAACCGTATTGGCGTGGATGAATGAGGAGCGGAAAAACTTTTTGCAATCTGTTGGCAATAATTTTAGAGAAGATTTTATATAATGATCCCATAACAGAAATGGGTCTCCATTGTTTCAAAGAGGTAGGAGAGGGAACCTTGGGCAACAATCTGATGACAGCTTTCTTCCAATCCATAGGCATCATACCAGAGTTTCACACCTACTGACACAAGCGTGTTAATAGGTCCTTAAGCTGTTGCACATGGGCTGAAAACAGCTCATTAGGAAGCCCATCGCAACCTGGACTTTTCCTTCTAGGCAAGTGAGACAACCCCTCTTCCACTTCATCTTCAGAAATATCAGCCTCCTTTAGATTCACCCATTCTAGTTTGACCTGATTACTAACCAGGTTAATACATTTACCGATAACGCGAGAGAGAGAGAGAGAGTGCAAACAGCACACACACACACTCTCTCTCTTTTTTTTTTTGTAAAAGGTAATTGTATTAATTACGAAAAAATGTACAAGTTTACATGATTACATGATTACAAAATACACGAGGGCCCTAGGCCAACGTGTGTAAAATCCCAGGACTAAGCCACGAAAAAGTTACACAAATTATGGCAAAGACCCAGAGGAAATTGCCATGTCCCAGGGAAGCAAGTCCTCCCGAGGGAGCAAGTTCGAGTGCTAAATGAGATCTATCTGCCAATGCAAGAGACCTTTAATCCGGGCAATGTGTCTCGATACATTAGAGGCCAAATCAAAGAGAAAGGCATTCTGCATGGTCCAAATGTGCTAGCATCCCCAATATCTGAGAAAGTGGAATAAGATCTTCATATGCAACTGTGGTAGTGTGGGGTAGGTTGGGCACACAAAAACCCAATCGAAAGGAGTTAGTGAAGACCCCACCACTGTGCGCCAAACTTGTGACAAGAGTGACCAGATATTCTTGGCGAGCGTGCAAGAAAGAAATCAATGTCGGGGCAATTCCACAGTAGTGGTACAGAAGAAACAATTACCATTCGAGATTCTACGCTTGGAAAGGGCCGCGGCAAGAGGAAGACCACCAATCATGACCCGCCAACGAAAGACCTTGCATTTAAAAGGTGTCTTATTCCACCATGATTGCCGCAATCCCCATACAGTATTAGCTTTCATACCCAGCCATTGATGATCTTTAATGAGAAGATAATACACCTGATTAGCAGAGGCCTTTTCCAGAATCAACCGGCCTGCAAGGTCCCAGTCCTACCAAGAACGATCCACAGCTAGGGCAGGAAAGGGTTGCCTACTCCGAAGCACCGACAAAAGCTGTTCCCATAAATCACGGTATCCGCGCGGGATCCTGAAAAGTCTCCTGGCAGTATGAAACGATGCGAGGACATTGCGAGTGGCAAGGGTAGCATCCGCAACTGAAGTCACACCCAAACGGGCCATGCGGTTAAATCTTAGTCTGAGCTCATGTTTGTCTTCCCATGAAAGTAATCTCGAGACTGCCAACAATTCCAGTTGAAAGGAGTTAGTATGCAAGCGGTCCCCCACTGGATGCCAACACACACACACACACACACACTCTCTCTCTCTCTCTCTCTCTCTCTCTCTCTCTCTCTCTCTCTCTCTCTCTCTCTCTCTCTCTCTCTCTCTCTCTCTCTCTCTCTCTCTCGTAAAAGGTAATTGTATTAATTACGGAAAAAGGTACAAGATTACATGATTACATGATTACAAGAGACACGAGGGCCCTAGCCCAACGTGTGGGAAATCCCCCGTACTAATGCACTAAAAAGGTTACACCAATCATGGCAACGACCCAGAGGCAATTGCCATATGCCAGGGATGCAAATCCTCCCGAGGGAGCAGGTCGGAGTGCCGCATGAGATCTAGCTGCCAATGCAAGAGCCCTTTAAACTTGGCAATATGTCTTGGTACATTAGAGGCCGAATCAAAGAGAAAAGCATTGCGCGTGGTCCAAATGTGCCAGCATCCCCAGTATCTGAAAAAGTGAAATAAGATCTTCATGTGTAACTGTGGCGGTGTGCGGTACTTTGGGCGCACAAAAACCCAATCGAAAGGAGTTAGTGAGGACCCCACCACTGCGCGCCAGATCTGCGACAAGAGTGACCAGATATTCTTGGCGAGCGGGCAAGAAAGAAAACGATGTCGGGCCGATTCCGCAGTAGTGGTACAGAAGAAACAATTGCCATTCGAGATTCGACGCTTGGAAAGGGCCGAGGCAAGAGCAAGACCACCAATCATTACCCGCCAAAGAAAGACCTTGCATTTGAAAGGTGCCTTATTCAGCCAGCCCTCCATCAGCGTTGCCTACCACCATGACAGCGATTTCCGCAGTCCCCAAACAGTATTAGCTTTCACACCCAACCATTGGTGATCTTGAATGAGAAGATGATACACCTGATTAGTAGAGGCCTTTTCCAGACTCAACCGGCCTGCAAGGTCCCAGTCCTGCCAAGGACGATCCACAGCCAGGGCAGGAAAGGGTTGCCTACCCTGAAGCTCCGACAAAAGCTTTCCCCATAAACCACGGTATCCGCGTGGGATCCTGAAAAGTCTCCTAGCAGTCCGAAACGATGCAAGGACATTGCGAGTGACAAGGGTAGCATCCGCAATCGAAGTCACACCTAAACGGGCCATGGGGTTAAATCTCGGTCTGAGCTGATGTTTGTCTTCCCATGAAAGTAATCTCGATGCAACTGTGGCGGTGCGGAATACTTCGGGCGCACAAAAACCCAGTCGAAAGGAGTTAGCGAGGACCCCACCACCGCGCGCCAAATGTGCGACAAGAGCGACCAGATATTCTTGGCGAGCGGGCAAGAGAGAAAACGATGTCGGGCCGATTCCGCCGGTGTGGTACAGAAGAAACAATTGCCATTCGAGATGCGACGCTTGGCAAGGGCCGAGGCCAGAGGAAGACCACCAATCATCACCCGCCAAAGAAAAACCCTGCATTTGAAAGGTGTCTTATTTAGCCAGCCCTCCATCAGCGTTTTCTGCCACCATGACAGCGCTTTCCGCAGTCCCCAAACAGTATTAGCTTTCTCTCCCAGCCATTGGTGATCTTGAACAAGAAGATGATACACCTGATTAGTAGAGGCCTTTTCCAGACTCAGGCGGCCTGCAAGGTCCCAGTCCTGCCAAGGGCGATCCACAGTCAAGGCAGGAAAGGGTTGTCGACCCTGAAGCTCCGACGAAAGCTGCTCCCATAAATCACGGTATCCACGCGGGATCTTGAAGACTCGCCGAGCAATCCGAAATGATACGAGGACATTGCGAGTGGCAAGGGTAGCATCCACCACCGACGTCACACCTAAACAGGCCATGCGATTAAATCTTGGTCTGAGTTGATGTTTATCTTCCCATGAAAGAAGTCTCGATACTGCCAACAATTCCAACTGAAAGGAGTTAGTCTGCAAGCGGTCCCCTACTGGATGCCAACGGGCCTTTTGGAGCACCACTTTCCAAGAGCCGACCAAGTGCAAGAACAAAGAGGAAGAGGGACTGGAAAATCGAGAGTCAGAATTAAGGACATACCACCAGGAGGCCCGAAGCCGTGTGTTACCATGGCGTAGCCCGCTGTCCTCAAGAAAATAACGGGCTATAATGGTCCACGGGTGATGATCCACACACATGGCACGAAAAAGAGACCAATGAAGAGCCAGCATATGAGTTTCTGCATCCAAAATAGCTCCACCACCCATGCGTTTAGGGGTACATGTATGTGACCATGAAATCCACGAAATGCCTGCCTGTAGTGAATCCTTCTTCCATAGCATGAAACGAATGGGATGAGTAAGAGCCTTCAAAGTAGTAGGCGTCCACGGCAGCAATGGCAGGAAATATGTTAGCATTGGTAGCATAATTGTCTGAGCCACTTTGAGGCGGACATGGAATGGCCACGCTTGCGACTTCCAATACATAAGCTTCGCCGCCAATTTTTGTGAAATCCACTCCAGTAGGTCCTTTGGCCGTACATCCACCCCCAATGGGTATCCAAGATGCCTGACAATGGAGCCACGGGAAACCACCTGGCCCTGCCAGCCTAATGACTGTAAATCAGGCTGCGTGCAACTGAGAATGGCTGACTTAAAGGCATTGATGCGAAAACCAGAGGCCTGACCAAAGAGCGTCCAAACATCTAATGCCTTTCGAATGTTGTCCCTATCCGCCCGCAAAATCATAAAGGTGTCATCAGCCAAAGATTGGCTAATGAAGTGCTGCCCCAAAGGAAGAGACAATCCTGCCAGCTGAGCAGAAGCCGCCATTGAGGATAACATTGAAAGGACCGGGTGAGTCGCCAGGGCAAAGAAGAGAGGACTCAAAGAGCAGCCCTGTCTGACCGAGCGTGCAAGGACAAATGGCTCTGTAACCCCACCATTGAGCATAACTCTTGAAGAAGCCGCAGTACTAATGGTGTAGATAAATCGGGACATCCGGGTATCAAAGCCCATAGCAGACATGAGATCTGCAATGAAAGACCAGTCCACATAGTGAAACGCCTTTTCCAAGTCCAATTGAATCAATACCACTTCCTGACTGGAGTGCCGCGCATAGTCAATAGCCATTTGCACATTTAAGATATTATGCAGAATGTTGCGGCCCTTAATGAAACCATATTGGAGAGGATGCACAATAGCGGGAAGGTGCTTGTGAAGCCGATTCGCCAGCACTTTGGAGAAGATTCTATACATCGAGCCCATCAAAGAAATTGGTCTCCAGTGTTGCAGCTTTGACGGCGAAGGGACCTTTGGAATCAGTTTGATAAGGCCTTCTTTCCATGAGGAAGGCATGACCCCTGTTTCCCATTTCTGCTAAAACATGACCGCCAATGGCTTCACCAACTGCGTGGCGGAGTTCTCAAAGAATTCATTAGTGAAACCATCCCAACCAAGACTTTTATCCTTAGGCAGGTGCAACAAAACATCCATAACCTCCTCCTCGCAAATATCCGCCTCCAAAGTGGCTTACATATCAAGTGGAACCTGCTGGCAGACCAGATGATAGAAGACCGAACGGGCATGCGTAACCTGGCTAGGAGGCGAGGGAGAAGAACCAAGAAGTTCCATAAAATAATTTCTGCACATATTGACAATGGTCTGCGGATCAGAGACCATGCGACCTTCCGAATCCTGGAGTCTAGTCATATTTTCGCGAGCCGGAGAAGCATGCAAGGCGCGAAAGAACTTATGAGACTGGCAGGCACTATCTTGCAATGTGTCAGTCAAGTTATGCAGCTTGGCCTGCTAATAAGATTTCAACTGAAACGCTTGAAATAAGATGTTTCATAAAATAAGTTCTGCACATATTGACAATGGTCTGCGGATCAGAGACCATGCAACCTTCCGAATCCTGGAGTCTAGTCATATTTTCGCGAGCCGGAGAAGCATGCAAGGCGCGAAAGAACTTATGAGACTGGCAGGCACTATCTTGCAATGTGTCAGTCAAGTTATGCAGCTTGGCCTGCTAATAAGATTTCAACTGAAACACTTGAAATAAGATGGGCCAAACGCCTCTCCAGTGACAGCAGAAATTCATCATCTGGGGAATCCACGAGCAACGAACGGACCAATGCCAGTAAGTCCTCTGCTGCATGTCGACGTCGCCGACAGAGAGAGGCGTGATGAATCCCATACTGCCGAGCAACCGGCTGCACATTAGAGAGCAACCGTGCAAATGAAGCCAAGCCCTCAGAGGCGAAGTCCAATAAGAACCTTTCAATCAATTGCTGCATATAGCCCTGAAAAATTGGATGCTTCAAATAAGAGGAGTTGAAACGTAAAGGGAGCCTATCCAGCAACTGCATAAAAGGTGCAATAGATTGTGCCCGCATCTCAAGCTGAAGGGGGAAATGATCCGACAACGCATATTGTTGCAAGACCTTCATTTCTAGCATCTCGGGAAGAAAATCATCCCCCTGCATGATATACATTCCGTCCAACCACGACCAAGTAGTTGCATATTGTGCGGAATGAAAAGTAAACCCTGAAAAAGAAGGGTGAAGCCACCACCAAAGATCTTGCTTAACCACGCGCAAAGCAAAGGAATTCCACACCCGGCTTTCCGGCGTATCCATTACCGAATGCCCTGAAGTGGACTGAGAAGAGTCAACACACATATTGAAATCTCCCATCAAAAACCCCCTTCGGCCAAGTGACATGGAGCCCTGCAAAGTCGACCAAAGATCTCGTCGGGATGCGGGATCATTCGGAGCATAGAGGCCCAGCAACCATAAAATCTCTCCTTCAAATAAGACTTCGATTACCAGAAAGCGGCCCTCTACATCATTTTTAACAAGAACAGGCTGGTATTTCTCATGGACAATCATCAACACGCCCGAATAGTGCGTAGCATGTGTCCCTGCATAAAACAGACGGAATCCATGACAATCCACAACTTTTCCTGCTTCACCATGACTTTTGTGCTCAATTGCACACAATACATCCCACTGGTTCTCATGCAAGACAGTCCACATGGCATGTTGCTTATGGCAAGAGCAAATGCCTCGCACATTCCACGTGGCTATCTTCATATATCTTCAAAAAAAGGAAGTCAGGAACGAGGCGCCTGTTGCCTCGATTTCACCTTTTCCGCGAGAGCATCCAGGACACCCTCATCCAGAAAATCAGCCAATACTGCAAACGAATTCTGGCGACCTGCTTTAGAGGTAGAAGGAAAATCCACTGCCTTGGGAGTGGGGCGGAGATAACGCCGATCCCAGGGTGTAATCACATTACCTTTTGTATCAAACGCCAGCTTAGCAGGTGGGCCCTTGGGGCCGTCTGTATAGACTTTCCTTGTAGACTGATTACGGGGGGCAGACAATTCTTTCCTGCGCATATACGAGCGCACGGAATCCTGTGAAGCATTAGGCCTAGGATCCGCCAGGCCTGCATCCAACTTTTTACCTTTTTTTTTACGTGCATCAATCCAATCAGTGCTACGGGAATCCAAACCCAGGACCTGTTGTTTGCCTTTATCCACGACATTAGGTGGCTGAAGGGCTGCCTGTGTCGGGGCATCAAGCACCATGTCATCCTTAGGCAGCACAACCTGCGCATCCTCGGAAGACGGTTGCCTTTCAGGGCATTCGGCCATAAAATGCCCCAATTTACCACATGAAAAGCAGTGTCCTGCAAAGTTCCCCCATTTCAAGCGAAAATGCAAAGGATGCATGCCAGGACACACTCCCCTTGCAATAAATGGTGCAACCATTGGCGAATATGTGAAAGCACTGGGATCCTGCCAGTGAAGAAAAGTATAACGGCACGGTCATAAAACACCGAGAAGGACCGCAAAACTGATTTCGGGTCCACCGTGGCTTCCAGCACATCATCAGTTCCCGCGTCAGAAAAAGTTTCATTATTATGCTGGACATAATCGCCAAGCAGAGTATTGGCAAAGTCCAGCAAATGCTCCCAGTCAATCTCCTGCGAATCCACAGGATCAGAGGCAACCTGCGCATAGGAACGTTCCTGAGGACCCATTGGCTCGTCAAAAGTATGCTTGGAGCGTTTGCCCGCAGGCGGTAGTTCAGAACCTGGAGGCATCTCCTCCGTGCACGGCACCATATCCTCCGGCCCACGAAAGTAAATGCGAGACTGCCAGTAATTCCAATTGAAAAGAGTTAGTTGCCAAGCGATCCTCCGTTGGATGCCACTGAGCCTTTTGAAGGACATGTTTCTAGGAACACACCAAATGAGTAAGCAACGATGAAGAAGAACTGGAGAACCGCGAATCAGCATTAAGAACATGCCACCAAGAACTCCGGATTTGGGTATTGCCATGCAGAAGCCCATGGCCCTCAAGGAAATAACGGGCTATAGCGACCCACGCATGATGATCCGAGCACATGGCACGGAAAAGAGACCAACGAAGTGCCTGCATGTGAGTTTGGGCATCTAAAATAGCTCCGCCACCCATGCGTTTGGGGGTGCACGCATGCGACCACGAGATCCAGGAAATACCTCCATGTAATGAGTCCTTCTTCCAAAGCATGAAGCGAATAGACTGGGTAAGAGCATTCAGAGTCGTAGTAGTCCAGGGCAACAGCGGCAAGAAATATGTGAGCATTGGCAACATAATTATCTGGGCTACTTTGAGGCGAACATGAAAGGGCGAGGCCTGAGACTTCCAATACATAAACTTGGCCACCATTTTCTGAGAAATCCACTGCAGAAGCTGCTTTGGGGGAACATCAACACCCAACGGGTATCCAAGATGCCTGACAATGGAGCCACGAGGAACAACTAGACCCTGCCAGTCCAAGGACTGCAAATCCGACTCCGTGCAGCTTAGAATGGCTGATTTGAGCGCATTGATACGAAGGCCTGACGCCTGACCAAAAAGACCCCAAACATCCAATGCTTTACGAAGGTTATCCTTGTCCGCCCGCAAAATCATAAAGGTATCATCCGCCAGGGATTGGCTAATGAAGTGCTGTCCTGTAGGAAGCGACAGTCCGGCCAACTGAGAAGAGGCGGCCATATGTGATAACATGGAAAGAACAGGATGTGTCGCAAGGGCAAAGAATAAAGGGCTCAAAGGGCACCCCTGTCTGATAGAACGGGCAAGGACAAATGGCTCAGTAACGCCTCCGTTCAGCATGACTCGCGAAGACGCCGCCTCACTAATGGTGTAGATCAGACGAGACATCCGAGCACCAAAGCCCATAGCAGACATAAGTTCAGCAACGAAAGACTAGTCCAGATAGTCAAACGCCTTTTCCAGGTCCAGTTGAATCAGTACTACCTCCTGATTAGAATACCTGGCATAATCAATGGCCAGTTGGGCATTCAAAACATTGTGTAGAATATTGCGGCCCTTAATGAAACCATACTGGAGAGGGTGCACAAGGGCAGGGAGATGCTTATGGAGCCGATTCGCCATTACTTTGGAAAAGATTTTGTACATTGAACCCATCAAAGAAATTGGGCGCCACTGTGTCAACTTAGAGGGCGAAGGAACTTTTGGAAGCAGTTTAATAAGTCCTTGTTTCCATGAGGGAGGGAGGCATGATCCCCATGTCCCACACCTGCTGAAACAAAACCTGCAATGGTTTCGCCAGCTGGGAAGCGAAGGCTTCAAAGAACTCATTGGTGAGACCATCCCAACCTGGACTTTTATCTTTGGGCAAGTGTAGCAATACGTCCATAACCTCTGCCTCACCAATATCTGACTCCATAGTAGCTTGCATGTCCTGCGGAAGCTGATTACGGACCAGGTCATAAAAAACCGAACGGGCCTGAGTAATTTGGACTGAAGGTGGAGAAGCGGAACCGAGAAGGTCACGGAAATAATTCCTGCACATATGCACAATAGTCTGTTGATCAGGATAAGGTGGCCTTGTGCATCCTCGAGTCTGGTCATATTCTCTCGAGCAGGAGAGGCATGGAGAGCTCGAAAGAACTTATGGGTCTGACATGCACTATCTTGCAAAGTCTCTGTCAAATGTTGCAATTTGGCCTGCTGATACGATTTTAACTGGAATTCTTTAATAAGATCGGCCACCCGCATGGCCAGTGCAAGCAGAAATGCATCATCCGGAGTGTCCACCAGCAGGGAGCAAACCAAAACCAGCAGGTCCTCCGCTGCCTGTCGAAGGCGCCGACAAAGAGAGGCATGATAGATCCCATATTGCCGAGCAACCCGCTGCACATTAGAGAGCAATCTTTCAAATGACGCAGTGCCCTGAGAGGAAAAGTCCAAGGAGAATCTGTCAAGCAATTGCTGCATATAGCCCTGGAAAATTGTATGCTTTAAGTAGGACTAGTTGAAACGCAAAGGAAGTCTCTCCAGAAATTGCTTGAAAGGGGCAATGGGTTGTGCAAGCAACTCGAACTGCAGAGGGAAATGGTCTGACAAGGCATATTGCTGCAACACTTTTATTTCGAGCATCTCAGGCAGAAAATCATCATTGTGCATGATATATATACGGTCCAACCGCGACCGTGTTGTTGCGTACTGGGCCGAATGGAAAGTAAAGCCTGTAGAAGATCGGTGTAACCAAGACCAGAGATCTTGCTTAAGAACAGCCAGAGCCAACTCCTGCCACATACGACTTTCGGGCGCATCCATTACCAAGTGCTCCGATGTGGACTGGGAAGAATCAACACACATATTGAAATCCCCCATGAAGAAGCCCCGTCTGCCAAGTGCCAAGGAAGTCTGCAAAGTCTGCCAAAGCTCCGGGCGAGATAACGAATCATTCGGAGCATAGAGGCCAAGTAACCATAAGATTTTTCCTTCGAATAAAATTTCCACCACCAAAAAGCGGCCATGAACATCATTTTTAATAAGAACAGGCTGATATTTGGCATGTACAATCATGAGCACCCCCGAATAATGCATGGCCTGTGTTCCTGCATAGAACAAACGAAAGCCATGGCAATCCACAACTTTTCCGGCGTCGCCGTGACTCTTGTGCTCAACAGCGCACAGGGCATCCCACTGATTCTCATACAATGCAGACCACATGGCATGTTGCTTGTGTCGAGAACAAATTCCTCGCACATTCCACGTGGCTATTTTCATGTATATGCAAAACACAATCAGGTACGAGGCACAGCTTGCCTCGATTTGACTTTGTCGGCGAGAATGTCCAGGACTCCCTCATCCAAGAAATCCGCCAACACCGCAAAAGAGTTCTGAGGACCAGACTTGGAAGTAGACGGCATATCTGCTTGCTTGGGGGTGGAACGTGGATAGCGACGGTCCCACGGGGTAATGACGTTGCCTCTGGTATCAAAAGCCAACTTTGCAGATGGAGCCTTTAGACGATCCGAATACATTTTCCTGGCGGGCTAAAGACGGGGGTGGAGGAAACCATAGCAGAAGCAGCGCGCTCGGAAGGCAACATTTCCTTCCTGCGCATATATGTACGCATGGAATCTTGTGAGGTAGAAGGCACGGTACTCTTCATGCTAGCAACAATCCTTTTGCCTTTTTTTGCACGTACTTCAACCCAATCAGTGACACGGGAATCCGGACCCGAAACCTGTTGTTTACCTTTGGCCAGAACTTGGGGCGGGTGGATAGTATCCCGCGACGGAGCATCACATACCATATCATCCATGGGCGGAGCAACATGGCCCGCATCTGAAATGTGTTGCTGCTCTGGGCATTCTGCCATAAAATGCCCCAACTGTCCACAAGAAAAGCAATGGCCTGCAAAATTGATCCATTTCAAACGAAAGTGTAACGGATGCATGCCAGAGCAATTGAGGCGTAGCCAAGCAGGCCTTTTCCTTGCAGTATCCCATAACATGCACAAGCGGTTGCTATTCACAGCCCTGAGACTGGGTGGGACCAGAACAGTGCCCACAGCGGCCATGGCATCCTTCAATAGCGGCCAATAAACAGCCGGACAATTTTCCACTTCTACCCACACAGGGCATTCACGTTGCAGGAGGCGCTGAAAATCTGCCATCGGGCGCCAGGGAACCACATGAACCAATCGACGATCAAAAAACAAAGGTAGTTTAGACAGGAGAGCAGCACGGTGCGTCTCAGTTTTTAAAAGGACCTCAAAAGAACCTCGGGACCCAACAAAAATCTCTTCAACACAGTCCCCTTGTAGCAGACTCTCCAGCCATTGGCGAATACGGGAAAGCAGCGGGATTCGACTAGTGAAGAAGAGTATCACAGCTCGATCGTAAAACACAGAGAAGGAGCGTAGGACAGTTTTTGGATCGACGGAAGCTTCCAGAACATCTTCAGGTGCAGAGTCAGAGAAGGGTTCCTGATTATGTTGAACATATTCGCCAAGCAGAGTGTTGGCAAATTCCAGCAAATGCTCCCAGTCCACCTCCTGAGATTCCACAGAATCCGAAGCAACCTGCGCATAGGAGCGATCTTGAATAACACCTATCTCTTCCGAGGTATGCTTGGTACGTTTACCCGCAGGCTGGATGTCAGGGCCCGGGGGCATCTCTTCAGTGCACGGAACCATATCCTCCGGTTCCTCAGCATCAGAATCTGGGCCAAGTGCTGCCACCGTTTGGTCAATGAAATCCAGATCCAAACCAGCCATCTTGTATGAGAAAAAACTGATCTCGAAGGAGGACTGACCACAGTGCAGATCACTGTTGGCTTCTCTCTCTCTCTCTCTCTCTCTCTCTCTCTCTCTCTCTCTCTCTCTCTCTCTCTCTCTCTCGCTCTCTCTACAGATAAGTGGGCAGGCTGTCCGGGACGCTGCCTCTCTGATGACAGTCAGGTTTAGGGTTTACAGGAGCTGGATGGCGTTCTTCAGGCCCTATGTGAAAACTCTCTGCACAGGTGCAGTAGCTGTGAACCGTCTTCTGGCTGTTGCAGTCGTTCAGTGAGACGCCACAGGAAGGAATGAGAGCAAACTGCAAGTCGACCAGTAGTATATTCAGGGACGGCAGGGGCAGGTCGCGTTTGACAGGCAGGGCAGGTGTGACTCTCCGCAGGACTGAAACGAGGAAGAAAGACTGTGCACAACCCCCCTCAGGCACTGTCGCTCCTGGTCTGTGACTGCCGCAGCCTGGTGCGAACGCAGATCCCACACGACTGCAGCACGGCTAGGGTTGTGCAGCGCGAGGACAGGCAGAACACGATGGCGCACTGGCGGGCACGGGCGTCGACGGCGAGTTCTGCGCCTCCACAGGAAGACGCCTGCGTGCAGAAGGACGCTCGCAGGCAGGACGCGACGAAACAGGCGATTTAGGTCTTCGGCGGACGGCGCAGACACAGCACGCTAACGACCGCCATCTCCACGCCCGCTCTTCTCTCTCTCTCTCTCTCTCTCTCTCTCTCTCTCTCTCTCTCTCTCTCTCTCTCTCGCGTTATCAGTAAATGTATTAACCATGAAAAGAATAGAAGATCACAAGATTACAAGATGCAGGATGGCTCTAGGACATCGAGCATAAACCAGATACAACTGGCTCAAGAGATACTCTCTAAGGCATCTTGATCAAAGTACAAAGGAACAAAATGGGCCAGAGGGGAGCTCAAGAAACTGCGGCGTGCCAAGGAAGCAAATCCTATCTAGGGAGAATATGCGCCAACTCAATCAAGGATGGCTCTAGGACATCGAGCATAAACCAGATACAACTGGCTCAAGAGATACTCTCTAAGGCATCTTGATCAAAGTACAAAGGAACAAAATGGGCCAGAGGGGAGCTCAAGAAACTGCGGCGTGCCAAGGAAGCAAATCCTATCTAGGGAGAATATGCGCCAACTCAATCAAGTCAAGTGCCCATTGAAAAGTCCTTTCGAGCGAACTAAATGATTCTGCACTCATGACGAAGCAACAAAGATGAATGCATTCCTCATAGTCCATATGTGCCGACAACCCCAAAAATGCAAGAAATGAAAGAGCATTTCCATATCGGCCTACAGTGGATCCACAAACTTGGGATGTCCAAAGACCCAGTCTTTGCAAAGCATTGATGGTCCAATTGGACCACTCGGGATCAAATGGCTGACAATAGTGACCAAACCTTCCATGCCACTGAGCAAGTAAGGAACCAATAGTTGGGGGTTGCTACAAATGTCTGACAAAAGAAACAACCACCATTGGAAATCCCTTGCTTGGAGAGTGCAAAGGCAAGAGGAAGAGCACCAATCAACATTCGTCAAATAAAGACCTTGGATCTGAAAGGCGTTTTGTCAAGCTAGCGTATCATTACCACAGATTTCCACCATGCTTGACCTTTATAAAGACCCCAGGTCAGTGCATCCAATGATTTATCCTACAAGATAGAAGCCACTTGGGCATACAAGCATGGTAGAGTATCGCCCAAGTCAAGGACCTCAAGAACTGCAAAAAATTCTTCACCTTTTTTAAGCCTTGTATATACTTGCATTAATGCTCCAATAATAAGCTTTGTAACTCTCATGTAGCCTATGCACTATAGCCTTTGCACACTTAGTGAGGCCTTATGATAGCCTCTAGCTTAATGTGGTTGATTTTTCCACATCTACACTTGGCAAGGTTCTACTCATGATAGCCTCTGTATACTCAGTGCTTTTTATGGTTGTGATTACGGGGGGGTGTTGAGAATTATGCAATCACACTCCTAAGCCAACCTCTTTGTATGGATCAGTAGGGCAAGGGACATGCAACCTAGGAGAAGCTGCCTATATCCCATAGGCATAGTGTGGGAAAGTGCTATCATCATGGAACTATAAAGCAATGTACTTGATTATCATTTGAATGCAATTCTATCCTTGCTCAAAGATCCGTGTTTCTCAACAACCTATAACATGTATGAGCACTACCAGAAAAGATCAATCCAAACTCTTTTTGAGATCCAATTAAATCAACATGACTTCTTTCTTAGAGTGCTTTGCATACTCAATGGCCAATATAACATTCAGTACATTCTGCAAAATATTCCAGCCCTTGATAAATCCATACTGATTGGGGTGCACAAGGGTAGGGGATCTCTCACACAGGAGATTGGACGATGACACAGATAGAGGAGGAGGTGAAGAGTCAAGTGGCAGACCACATCTCCCAATGGATGGGAGGAGGACTAGCACTCTTTTCCCAACAGTAGCTAGGTTGCATGATGGACATTAACTGGTGGGTTGGTGCCGAGGTCCCACATCTGAGTATCATCTTTGGAGCCCCTCCACAGTGGAGAGTATCGATGGATGTGATCGAGTGGCCCTTGGCACAAGCAGCCTGTTTCTACCAGTGTACAAAGTCATGCCTCTCAGCCTAGCTGATAGATGCATTGGCGGTACCACCTGGAGCATCTATCACTCCAATGGTCTGCACTCGAGGGCCACCATGGGGGAATGGAGTTCACCGTCCAAGCATGCAACAAAGAGTATCGGCATGCCCCATGGCTCTTCATCTTCATCAGCAGCTTCCACACCGAACAGGTGCCTGTTTGGTCAGTCAGGTTTTCCTATGAGTTTACATCTTGCAACCTGGAATGTGAATAGCCTCCACTACAGTGGGGCGTGTGGCTCCAGAAAGTTGATTGTTCGGCAAAAGTTGCAGTCTGCCCTCGCCACACGGATCGACATCTTACTTCTATAGGAGCACAAGCTCACCCCTGCCCAGGCCCATCGGGTAGGGAAGGTACTCCCAGGAAGTTCACACTTACTCAGAGTACACCATTGAAGCCCACGTCAAGAGTGGAGGCGTATGCACCTCTATTGGCCAGAGCCTCACTACCTATGTACATGACCATGGGACGATTGTGGCAAGGAGGGTTCTATGAATCAGATTGGATATTGGGGACTCATTCCTTGAATTCCTCAATGTCTATGCCCCTGGTGAGATTAGGGCATGGAGCAGGTTCTGGATGGAGATCGCAGCACGACTCCTAGAGATGGACTCTTGGATTGTTGGAGGAGACTTCAACAACCTGGAGGCCTTAGACGACTAGTAGGGCAAAGGCAGAAACTACCAGGGTATGGCTCGGGAGGAGCAAGAGGCATGGGAGGTCTTCCTCCTCGCAGTAGGAGCAGGTGATGCTTGGAGAGACCTAGCTTTCCAGAGGAGGGAGAGGTCGCTGGACTTCTCTTGGGGATACAGGTGGCTAGGCGGAATATTGCCGGAGCGGGTGGACAGGTTTCATGTGGGAGAGTGGGGATGCTCTCGCGAAGGCCAAGTAGGGCAATTGGCCGGCACCACTTTGTCTGATCATTGCCCGATTGTCTTGACACTTGATGCCCCAGCTTTAGCCTTGGGCACACGATCCTCTGTTGGATCCCTGACTCAGTCTATAGGAGGGACGAGGTAAAGAGGCAGATTGAGCAGCTCTGGACTAGCGAGTGGGACAGGAGGGACCCAATCATAGAGGAGGTTGCAAAGGTCCTAGCCGAGTTGAGCAGGATCTGCTAAGAGGCAACCCTACAGGCCAGGCAGCAGAGCTTACAAGAGGAGAAAGCACTCCGGCGAGACCTAGCAACCACGTAGAGACTACTCTAGGAGGTACCATGGGATCCCACTCTCCACGCACAAGAGATGTGCGCATGGGCAGCCCTTGCCAGCCTCGAAGACAGGCGCTTGGAGTTTTTTTTCCGCGCATTAGCAACCTTTTGGGCGCAGAAGGGGAACATGATGTGCAAGGAGTTTTTCCAAGTGCATCAGCCCCGCACCTGAAGAGAGCAGATACGCAACCTCCGAGATCAGTATGGGAGGATTCGCTCTAGCCCAGATGAGGTGATCGAGATTACTACTACTGACTACTACAGACACCTTTTCCAACAGGAGACAATCTCAGCTAGAGGACAGCACTGTAGACAGTAAGTTTGGGACCACATTCCATCCTTCGTTACAAAGGAGATGGGATGCTCTCTCCTAGACCCCTTCACAAAGAAGGAATTAGAGAAGGCTTTCCAAGCACAAGACAGGCAGAAATGCCTAGGAGAGGACGGTCTTTCTAAGGCCGCCTTTACTACCTAGTGGGAGGTGGTGAAGGATTCCCTATTATTGGCCTTTCAGGAGATTTTGAGCTCATGACGCATGCCAGGGTTTCTTATCAACAAGTCTTGTTAGTCTCCTCCCCAAAGGGGGAGACCAATTGGAGCTATCCCAATGGAGACCAATCACCCTATTGTTAGTGGCCTGTAAGGCACTCGCCAAGATGATCGGTAGGCGACTCTACCCCATGCTTCCAGACATCATTCATGATACACAGATAGGTTTTCTCCAGGATAGGAGTATCCTAGACAATGTCTTCACCTTCTTTGAGGCAGCTGATTGGGCCCAGCACAGTGGTTAGGGATTGGTTGTACTTCTCCTGGACTTCGAGAAAGCCTATGACAAGGTTGACTAGGACTTCTTAAAGGGCAATATGGTGAGGTTGGGCTTCCCCCAAGCATGAATCTGTGGGGTCTTTGCACTTTACAGATCGGCTACCAGCAGGGTTCTTATAAGTGGCAGAAGGGGGGAGGAGTTTCAGCTGGAGAGATCGGTGCGGCAGGACTGTCCTTTGGCCCTATATCTGTTCCTACTCTTTGCAGAGGCGATGTCTTACTTCCTTAGGTCAAGTGTGAGCAAGCTACGTGGCCTTCGATTTTCGGTGAGAGAGGAGACGGAGGTGTTAGATTCAAAGTCTGCAGATGATACCGCACTTTATATAAAGGACGAAAACCTGATGCCGGAGAGAGTGAGACTAGCTCTCGAAGTGTTTTGCACTGCAGCAAGAGAGAATATCAACTGGCGAAAGTCGGTTGGTTTCCTTACGGACCTAGACTCTAGCATAGAGCGGGGCATCCACTTGGGATTTAGATGGGTGTGTAGAGGGCAAACCGTCCGATACCTAGGGTTCCAGGTGGGACTCGACATCACTCCTACCTAGCAGTTTCTTCTAGTTCTGGACTCTATCAGGCGGAACTTGATCTACTAGACTACTGCCCGCCTTTCTTGAGCGGGCCGAGCCCTAGTGGTCAACCAGGTCCTCCTAGTGACGGCTTAGTACATCGCCTCGTGTTGGTGCTTTTCCTCGTCTTGTGTAGTTCAACTTCGCCACCTAGTGCGGAATTTTCTCTAGGCCAAGTCAGACGGTTCCAGGGATTCTCGGGCCAAGATGGCATGGACAACCATTATCCGACATGGGTCTGAGGGAGGGCTTGGGATCATAGACACAGAGTTCCAGAGCCTAGCCCTTTTGGGCAAGCTAGTAGTCCGCGGGCTCACACCAAGATGGCAGACTTGGAAGGTCTTACTGTAGGAGGGTCTCCAAGAGTGCAGACCGAGGCTTGGTGGTGACTAGTGGCCATCCTTGAGATGGATAGGAGGAGATAGACCGCCAACCGGTGATCTGGAACCCCCATGCCTCCAGAGATCGGGATGATGGGATACAGATTGGCGAGCATCCCCACATCTAGTGGGCTAGTTGGGAGGCTGGCCCTACTCGTACCATCAGGACATGGCGAGAGGTGTTGCAACAAGCATCAGGTTGTTCGAGAGGAGTTGAGCTAAGGAGAAGGGAAATTGATGCAACGATACCTCAGGAGTGGCTTGATCCCTTAATACGAGAGTCGATAGAGCCTGGCGAGGTATGGGCTGCTAGATTTTAACCAACAGGTATCCCCCTATAGGTGACAGGTTACCAAAAATACAATGATCACAATGGTCAAAATCAGCATACCTCAAGTACGACAAATAACCCAAACAAAAAAGCACTTTCATTCTAGTTTGGCTCATAAGCCCAACAGGTATCCCCCTATAGGTGACAGGTTACAAAAAATACAATGATCACAATGGTCAAAATCAGCATACCTCAAACACGACAAATAACCCAAACAAGAAAGCACTTTCATTCTAGTTTGGCTCATAAGTCCCAACCAACTATGCCACAAAGACACACTTGGGTGCTTGGTTATGGCGACAACATGATCACACACACTAGATACATGTAATGAATACACAATATTACTTTTAGAGCCTTTAGCAACAATCCTAGAGTCCTTACATTTCTTCCATTTGCTATCCCCAAAAGTGTTGTGATAGCCTTTGTCATCTAGCTGCCCTATGCTTGTCAAGCTCTTCTTAAGCTAGGATACATGCCTCACATTATGCAAAGTGAACACTAAACCATGCTAAAATGCCAATTGTACATTACCAATTCCTACAATGTCACATGCATAGTTGTCCCCCAAGTGGACAACACCATATCTACCACCACTATAGTCAAAGAGTCACTTACCGTGTGCTATTACATGGAACGAAACACCCGAATCAAGAATCCAACAGTGCATGTCATCATCAAAATCTGCAATCAATGATTGTACACTAAAAGAAGCAAAGAGTACATCACTACCACTATCACTCTTGTGACTGACTACATTGACTTTCTCTATTGTCACACTACTCTTCTTTGCATGTTGGCTATCCTTTTTCTCATCTTTGTTATCATCAATTTTTTTACTTTTGTCCTTTTTTTTCTTCCACTTAAAGCAATCCAGCTTTAGGTGCCCTTTCTTGCCACAATGATGGCACTCCACATTTTTACCACCACGAGACTTATTGTGTGCTTTGTTGTCAAAGTTGCCCTTTTGCTGGGATCTAGCTCTAGTACGCATTGCATTGGAAGACTTATTTGTTGACATATTTTGCCTATTGATCTCCTCCATGAGTAAAGAGCTCTCCACATCTGAATATAGCAACATAGCAGTAAAATTACTCATTGTTGTCCTAAAAGTATCCCAACTTTCAAGCAAAGTGAATAACAAAAAAGTTTCCTTGAACTCCAAAGCAATCAGCTGGCTGAAAATAGAGTTAAACTCATTCAAATGTACAGACATGGCTGTACCTTCCTTCATATGAAGGTCCATCAAAATTTTCAACTAATAAACCTTGTTGGCTGCAGTTTTTTGAGCATATAACTCCTCAAGTTGTTGCCACATATCACAAGCGAATTTCAATTTCTCGATATTGAAGAGCAAAGTGTTTGACACTAAAGGCTCTATGATAGAGTATGCAAGCTCATCTAGCTCACCCCACTCATCTGGATCCATGGTTACTGGTTTTACCCCTTTTGTCTTTACGGGCTTCACTTGTTTCTTCTACACCAAGACATCATAGCATTGCTTCTACCATATAGCAAAGTTGTGTGCACCAAGGTACTAAGCAAGTACCAATCAGCAATGAAAAGTCAAGTAATTGAAGAAATTTCAACCCTGCAAATCAATTTTCAGAGGTATAAAATGTATGCTAAAGCATACCACAAGCAACTGCAGCTATGTCATATGCTAATACATTAATTTCATGAGAAAACCCCAAAATTTAGCTGCAATTTCTGCTCCAAATGCATCCACGGGCACAAATTTGACTGCCATGGTCAAAAGCCCAAAAATATATCTGCTCAAACTGCTCAAAGTACATCAAACATAACACCCGATGGATTGCACAAGCCAATTTTGCCAAAATTTCACAAATTTTGCAAAAGCCACAAATTTATCTAGGGTCCAATGTGCTCAATTTTCTTAGAAATTACACTACAAGTCCATACCAATACCAAATTTTGCAAATTTTGCAAAAGCCCCAAATTGTACAAGGTCCAATGTGTCAAAAGTTCAAGGAATTGTACTTGTCCCAATGTAATTTCTGCAATTATGTGAGAAGCCCCAAATTCTAAGACCCAAGAGTGTGCAAAATTCCACAAATTTTACTTGACTGAGTAAAATCTTCAAGCATACACCAAAATCCCCAAATTCTAGGAGTAAATACATACCAAATCTCTAATATTTGTTAAGTTGTGCTTATACACACGTGACAAATAGTAGAGTACCAAAAAATGATAATATCTTCTTTTTTCTTTAAAGACCTCTCAGCAGATCGAGTAGCACACAACCTGTGTTGACCTGTCGACAGCTACTAGTCAACTATCTGCCACTCACCAACTACCTACATCTATCTTGCCTACGTGTCGCCTACCTACATCGCTTGCTGAAGCTTGACATGAAGACGATTACGATCTGCTCCTATCTTTGACCTGCCACCTGTGCCAACACGTGTGCGGCCTGTAACTTGCGTGGCCTACAACCTACACAAAACTTGGAAGGCAAGCAACCATCAGCTTTGCATGGAACTCAGGAGGCGAGCAACCTTCAGCTTTCATACCAATTTGTGGTGGCCTACGCACAATGAAGGTTCGATATTTAGCAATGGCAATGGAGAGAGAGAGAGAGAGAGAGAGAGAGAGAGAGAGAGAGAGTGTGTGTGTGTGTGTGTACCCTGCCTGCGAACAGTCTTCATCCTGTGCTGCGTGCCCTTTTTCCCTGTGCTGCCCTGCTCTACGACAATGTAAGAGAGAGAGAGAACGAGCGTGAACGCCACTTCAGATAGCCTACTTAATAGCGAACTGTCAGTTCGCAGTTCCAAGACCTACACAGAGAGCCTGTAGCACATCCTGAGGGTTTTGCACAGAGTGAGAGAGAGAGAGAGAGGAACAATTTTGGGATCGGAATCTGCTTTTGCTATGGCAAGTCTGCAGGAATCTAATGGTATCGATATAGCCTTTCTCCATCAGCAGATCGGGCAAGGGAATGACAAAGACTTGGCTGACTCAGATGGTGATTCATTGGCAAACGAACCCGCGCCGTTGCTAGATAGTGAAGAGATGGACAAACGTCATAGGATGTCGGTTGAAGAACCGGCCTTCGGCCCGAATTTGCCTCAGCCTAAGGTTCATGTTTCGTGTCCGCAACCTAATGGGTCTTTACAGTTCATGCTAGCCACTACCAATTATCTTATGTCGAATTATGTCCACTATAATGAGCATAAAGCTAACACATTACCAGAAGGGGATCGAGTAGTAGCAGTCATGGGAACCGACCTAGTCCTACAACAGATAGCTGCTTTCCATGAGAGAGCAACCATATTTTATTTTACCGGAAGGACTCCTTTGATCACCAGAATTCGTGCTTGGCTGCAGTCTATGCTTGTCAGTTCTGAACAGTGCCTAGATGATGCTTCAGGGCGTCCACAAGTTCCCCTGGTTGAAGAGATTTATGATGGCCCGAAGGGATTCTTTGAGGTTCTTTTTTGTTCTGCGGAAGTACGGGCTCTTGTTATGCAATGCATTCCTTTGTTTATGGATGGGCAACTAGTTCATATGGTCCCTTGGAGGCCCATGGCTGAATTTCAAGACATTCTGAGACAGGCATGCCCAATTTGGGTAGAGGTGGTGGATTTTCCTGCGCATCTTTGGAGACTCCTCCCTATGATACTGAGAACCCTTGGTGAGGTTTTGGTGGAACCTCCGCTAGCTTCCCGCAACAGGAACAAGGCATGTATGCTATGGGATACAGGCAAATCTTGCCCGGCAAAAATTCGTTTTGAAGTTCCAGGCTTACAAACGTTGGTGTATGAGTTGAAATGGGGTACTTTTGCAAGACACTGTTTCAGATACAACCAGTTGGGCCATTTCGTTTCAGAATGCGACAAAAATACAAACGTAGTGTAGGGGCCTATGGATCAAGATATGGAAATGCAAGACCACCACCCTCAGCAAATGGTTCAACAAACACCACCTGATCCAAAGCAACTTCCCCAACAAGGTTGTGAGGAAGGCAAGAAGAATGACCCGCAAGAGGGTGGAGAGAGTCCTTCGACTATGGTTGGGCACAATTTGTCTCCTCGGGAGGATTCTTGGGTCACTGTGGTTCGCCGTAATACAAGGCAAGATCCTCGATTGAATCCTGTCCATCCTCCATTGCCCCCAATCACTCAGACCTTCCAACACAGAGGTGGGGGTTTTTATATGAAACCTCAATCTTTGTGTACTCCAACAGTGGAAGATAGAAAGACTTCTGATTCAGCATTGCAATTCGATGCTCGTGGAAGGCTTGTGCCCCCTCGGGACGTTTTTCGCTCCCAGTAATTGCAGTTTCCTTCCTAAGCTTCAATTGCAGGTTTGCAGAGGGCAGATCTTGTAGATGTTATACGTAGTAAAATGGAGAGATTCCAAGCTGCCAATGCTATTGATGTAAAAGGGAAAGGGAAAGTGTCGGTTCATTAGTTTTTCTTATTTTCTCATTGATCATGAAACTTGCTTTGTGGAATGTGAAAGGTATTTCTTCGGGCAGCAAGCAGTATCGGTTGTGGAAAGTTGTGCTTGCCGAAAATTGGGATGTTTTTTGTGTTGTGGAGCACAAACAACATTCTTTGGCTGGATCTTCTTATGTGTATAAGGATTATGCAGTATTTTTTAGTGGTCGCACTCCACATAAATTGGGAGTTATGTTGGCTGTCAAATCCTCCCTGCAACCAGCTTTGGTTTCTCAAGATACCCGCAGCCGATTTTTGATCCTGGAAATATGTTATGAGGAGGAGGTTTTGTGGATTGTAGGGATGTATGCTCCTTCTAATGCAAGGGATCGCCATCAGCTTTGGGATGACCTGCACTGCCTCGCCTTAGCTCATCAAGGATTTGTTATGGGTGATTTTAATGCTTGTGTTTTTGCAGATCACCTAACCTCTCCGCATTCGGATATGGATGGTCCTAAGCGACAGGCTTGGGATGCGCTTGCAACGGCATCCTTGAAACAGGATATGTGGTCCTAGATGTATCCATCACAAGCCAAATATACTTATCGATCTTTTCAGCATCCAAATACTTGGGCCACAGACTGGATAGGATCTACATCTGCCAAAGTGACTCCTTTCTTCCTACAGTCATTGATATGCAGGTGAAAAGACAACATGTTCTATCAGATCATTACCCTTTGGTCTTGGAAATGAGCCATAGGCCTATTCATACATTCAAGGCTCTCCTTGCCTATTTGCCTCTTCGGTTTAATCAATCTCTTTTGTAGCAAAATCAGTTTTTTGGAAGTTGTTTAGCACCTGATAGCTTCTTTTAGCTTGAAGGTTCTATCTAGAGGAATGGAAGCAAGGGCAATTTTTAGGGATAATGCACGAGCGTTATCCTGACAATATGGTATTCAGCATGCTTCCTCGTTTCGAGCTGAATTGCAACATTCTCAAGCTTTATTCGCTCATTTCTTGTCTTTCTGTGAGACTAGGGATTCTGATGATGACTTGCTCACAGCATGCTTCCTCGTTTCGAGCTGAATTGCAACATGCTCAAGCTTTATTCACTCATTTCTTGTCTTTCTGTGAGACTAGGGATTCTGATGATGACTTGCTCACTTGCATTGAATGGCTGAAAGGCAGGGTCCAATCTCTTCAGAAAGAGGAGTATGCAAAATACAAACTGTTAGCCAAAGCCGAAGCTTTACATGATAATGACTGTCAAACTCATCAATTTTTTGCTCGTCTGCATCAGAAATATGCCCGGGAAAATATTGTGCACTTAAAGGAAGGGCAAGGTGATATGGTGACTAATCCTGCCTCCATTATTCACATGACTGTTGACTTTTATACGGCCTTGTTGGGTCCGCAACAGATTCTTTTGGATGCTGTTCTCTCTGCTCGAATATAAATTTGTGATCTGGTTAGTAATCAGGTCAAACTAAAATGGGTGAATTTAATGGAGACCGATATTTCCGAAGAGGAAGTGGAAGAAGTGCTGTCTCACTTGCCTCGAAGGAAAAGTCCAGCTAGGATGGGCTTCCTAATGAGCTGTTTTCAGCCATATGCAACTGCTTAAGGACCCATTAACTCGATTCTGTCAGCAGGTGTGGAACTCGAGTATGATGCCTTCAGATTGGAAGATTGCAGTCATCAGATTGTTGCCCAAAGTTCCCTCTCCGACCTCTTTGAAACAATGGAGACCCATTTCAGTTATGGGATCATTATATAAAATCTTCTCCAAGATTATTGCCAACAGATTGTAGAAAGTATTTCCGCACCTTGTTCATCCATGTCAATATGGTTTCATTAAAGGTCGGAATATAATGCACAACATTTTGAATGTCCAGCTGGAAATCGATTATGCCAAAGCTTCTAGCTAGCATGTTGTTATGCTTCAATTGGATATTGAGGAGGCATTTGATCATGTTAGTTGGTCATTTTTACGGCAATTGATATCTACAATGGGTTTTGGGTCCCGTACGATTTCTCTAGTTGATACCGTCAGTCAGGATGTTGCGGCCCATATTGCTCTTAATGGAGGAATTATAGAGGAAATCACCTTAACTCGGTCTCTTCGGCAAGGCTGTCCACTCAGCCCCTTGCTGTTTGCTTTGGTAACTCACCCGATGCTCTCATTATTGGATAAGTTGGCAGCTCAAGGTGAGATAGTTGGCTTATCTCTTCTTGGCGGTGATCAGCTGGTGGGTCAATCTTTGGTAGATGATTCCTTTATGTTCCTCAAGGCAGATCATATTAATGTCAATTGGGAAATGGTGGCCTGGAACCTTTTTGCTTTGGCATCGGGTCTTCACATTAAAACTCAGAAATCCACTGTTCTCTCTTGTATGGAGAATGATCTACAAGCCTTGGGATGGAATGGAATTGTGATCCCGAGGGGCAATATAACCAGACACTTGGGATAGCCATTGGGGTGGAGGTTGCTCCCCGTGCCTTGTTGGATTGAATGACATCCTGAATTCATGGCAAGTTCATGTACTGGGAATCTTAGAGTTGGCGTGTATATGTTAGGCTAAAAGTGGCTCAATGCATTATGATCAGTATGATTTCGTTCATTCTACCATTGTTGCCTTGGACTAAGAAGCCCCTTTTGGATTTGGTCCAGCCTATCAAATTTATGCTGTGGAAAAATAAAGGCAATCGTTTGGGGCAGGTATGGATCTCCTGGCAGCATGTGACCACTCCAAAAAGGATGGGGGGTGCAGCTTTGTTGGATGTTAATTTGCATATGGCCGCTTTGAGGCTGTCCCTTTTGCAGAGTCTATGTATTCAGTGTCATCCTTGGTCAGATATTGTCAAATTCTTCATAGAAAAGACCGGCATCTCTCATGGAAGCACGGTTATTCATGCTTCCTGGTGGCATGCGCTTAATTCTACGAGGCCTATAAAGGTCTCCTAGTCTTTTCTCCTTTCTCATTTAATTGCTTCTCAGCAAGAGATGCTTAATTTTGCAATCTGGCGTCCTCCGGATATTTGTAAGAGGGAAGTTTCGCTGCAAGGAGAAATACTAGCTTCCTCAAGGTTGTTGGATTGGCCACAGAAATATTTGCAGCAAGACAAGTTTAATCGGATGGCTAGGTTAGGGTTGAAGACAGTCTATGATAGTGTTATTCCTGGGCAGCCCTCCCTTTATTCTTTTAGGCGTATTTGTCAGTACTTTAGGGTGCCTCGTGGATACAGGGACATTTGGTCATCAATACAAGATTGTCTTCAGAGATTCTCTCCTTTGCCTGCGTTACAGCCATTGCATCCATGGGATGACTTGAAGTTTATGCTTCCCGATGACTTTCAGAAAAGGTCAGCTAATCAGATATATCATCAGATGGTGGAAGCTAAAAGATGGGTCACGGGGAAGGTTAATAAGCTCTGGCATCTCAGGGATAGCAAAAAGAAGTGGCGAGAAAGATTTATCCAGCTTTGGAAGTCTAAGGTTCCGTATCAGGGTAAAGTGTTCATGTGGAGGCTGCTCATTGGGGGTCTTCCAATAGGAGAAGTGCTCCGTGCCCAAAAGATCTCTGCTGGGCATTGTGTTTTCTATACTACATGCGATGAGACATTGCTTCACCTCTTTGTTTCTTGCCCTGTTGCGTGACAGATCTGGAATTTCATTTCCCGTGTGTGGTTCTCAGTGACCTAACACCACATACCAGTTCGTTCGTGGATTATGGGAAATATGTCCTCTGTGCCCTCTTTGCCTTTAGATTATTCCTACCTATTCCATTTTCTTAGATGGACAGCCCTGTGGCATATATGGCGTACTTGCAATGCCTTTATTTTTTATTCAGCATCGGGCATCCATGGGCATGTGGCCCGTGTGCGTGGATTGGTGTTATGGCAAATCACTTCTATAATGTCAGCTGACCTGGTCCTTCCGGAAATTGCTGCTCACTGGCTCACAATTGTTCGCTCTACTCAAGCTGTTCTTTCTGTGTGATTTATTAGAATTGGTTATGTAATAAGTTGTTCTGGGAGCCTGCATGCCTCATGCAAAATTCTACAGAGACAGTGTGAGAGAGACTGAGTATGCTGACCTGATGGTCTGATGTAATAGAATGTAAGAGATACAGAGAGAATGTTGACCTGATGGTCTCATGTAAATATCTACTACTTAATTCAATTATCTTCACGAAAAAATGTGTGTGTGTGTGTGTGTGTGTGAATAGTGTGTGAGACGAGGGCTTCCTGCACACCTAGGAGACTGGTACCTTCTTCCACCTAGGATTCCTCACAAGATTTGGCATTGAACCCCTCAGAATGGTTATCATTAGCCTTGTAACTGACATCTTTTTTAGGTTAAGCTCATTGTTAGCAGTCTTCTTCTAAGTAAGGAGCCTATTGGTTAAGCTCATGGTTAGCGGTCTTCCTCCAAGCAAGAAGCCAGAAATTTTCGGAGGATGGAGAGATTCTATGTAGATTTAGCAACATTTCAAGAGATCATGGCATTTGGAGATATGCTGGAAAGGATGTTAGTGGGATTGATTCACCTCATCGCAAGGGGCAGCGGAGACAGACTGAAGATCAACCAGTGGAAACCAATCACTTTGCTTGGAACAGTATATAAAATCCTAGCCAAAATGGTCAGCCTCAAACTCTCTCTCTTGATGCCAGAGCTCATTCACCCTACACAAGCCATATTATGCTCACCATATTATGCTCACATTGGATGTTTGGATGGCCTGAAGGCCAAATGGAAGTATTTCAACATTAATATACGCTTATGCTCACATTACCATGACTAGACCCATACATACCCGGCCGCACAACCACCGAATGTGACTAGACCCATACATACCCCATACTTAGAAGTTAAAACGCGGCCTGTGTCTTTCAGCTTTGTACAAACCTATTCATGATGAGGTGTTATGCTGTACCCACACAAAACCCCCAGCAATTCAGTTCTTGTGCCATAAGATTGTGGGTCAATCCATCACTTCAGTCATACAATCAGATTGTGAGTCTGTCATCTCTTTGGGCCTTTTACAGTTATACATCATATTGCATTGCACATCTTCTCACTTCTATTATATAATATCTATATTCCACATGCATGAAAAAAAACTTGGCTATAGACCTTGATAGCATTGAAAATGAAACAGCACAGGTAAGCAGTTAAAAGTTGCAGAAATCTAGCAATCAGTCAGTTAACTCACTGTAATAAGTATGTAGAAATTTAAGGAATGTCACCTGTTCTTTTGCATTTTCCCACAAATAGGACAATTCTTCATTGGGAGGGGCAGAGTTTAAATAGATGAAGACAGGTCCAAAAACCTTCTTCCATACTTCTCCATTTCGGAATTTGGGAAATAGGGGTTCACCAGCATAATGACCACTATGAAACATCTGCAGTTTAGAGGGGAATCAAAAACAGAATACCAAAAGCCATGTAATATTACACACCAGAAATGAAGTTCAAGAGGGAAAACACCAAAATCCTTGAAATGCCCTACAGCACAGTTATTGGAAAAAATACAAAAAGTTGCCAATTGTATTAAGCTTTGACTCTTTTATTAACAACACAAAATTGCAAGCTTGTGAAACAAGCATCCAAACACAAATAATCAAGAAGCTTTGGAAATCTAACCCTTTTCTATCCTCTTCTATGTGCAATGCATAACAATTTGTCAGAAAACTGTATACTCTGAGCTCCAGCAAACAAAACAGTTACACATGTCAACCTGCAACTAAACATTAGACCTGCTTCCTGCACATAGCACATACAAGTAATGACAATGCACAAGGCAGCATGCCAAAGAGCCGTGATACTTCCACTGCATACAACAACCTGATGCTCTGAACAAATGGCCATGCTGCCAAGCAGAAGAAGAGTAGAACAATCATCAGTCACGCATTCAAATATGCCATGTAAGTGGTTGCACTATCTTTGAGGAGGTGAATGAGATCCACCCCCACATCTAACAAAATGTGTCAACTAGGTAAATAATACAGTCAGAATAAATTGCAGAACAGGCGCATTCATATAGGTCAAGCAGGGCATTAACCCCAACCTAGACATTTTTAAGACAGCCCGGCCTACATGCCATTGTTGCAGATGGAGCTCATCAGTAGCATGATTGCTTGGTACACCTAGACAGAAATATGCAATGAGGCCAAAGAGCAGACTTCAAAGGCCCTTCTTCAACTTTTAAGAAAGATCATTCAGAGGGAGCTCTGAGACAGACTACAAGGAAACTCCAATTGCATGAGCAGGAGACGAGGGCTTCCTGCACACCTAGGAGACTGGTACCGTCTTCCACCTAGGATTCCTCACAAGATTTGGCATTGAACCCCTCAGAATGGTTATCATTAGCCTTGTAACTGACATCTCTTTTAGGTTAAGCTCATTGTTAGCGGTCTTCTTCTAAGCAAGGAGCCTATTGGTTAAGCCCATGGTTAGCGGTCTTCCTCCAAGCAGGAAGCCAGAAATTTTCAGAGGATGGAGAGATTCTATGTAGATTTAGCAACATTTCAAGAGATCATGGCATTTGGAGATATGCTGGAAAGGATGTTAGAGGGATTGATTCACCTCATTGCAAGGGGCAGCAGAGACAAACTGAAGATCACCCAGTGGAGACCAATCACTTTGCTTGGAACAGCATATAAAATCCTAGCCAAAATGATCAGCCTCAAACTCTATCTCTTGATGCCAGACCTCAGTCACCCTACACAAACCAGTTTTGTTCAAGAGCACAACATGACAATATTTTCACCTTCTGGGAATCCACAGCTCTTGAAAGATCTAGGGAACAAAATCTCATTGTTTTGCTTCTCGAGTATGAGAAGGCCGATGATAGAGTTGATTGGGATTTTCTACAAGACACCATGTTCAGGATGGGTTTCCCAAAGTACTGGATCAGAGGTGTTTTGGCTCTATCTTCATCAGTTGATACCCAAGTCCTCATTGGTGGGGAACTCCATCGCCCGTCACCGCTGACTTCCACCGCATACCCTGCTACCCCTGTCTCAACCAGCAACTTGTCGCAGCGCTACCCAACGATTCATCCACCTGTTCCCCCCCTCCGCAAAGCACTTTACCTCTTTCCCCCCCCCCCCCCCCCGGGCAGCCTATCGCACCATCCCACAGATGCGCGAACTGAAGCTGCCCACGCCTGTCAACCCATCCCGCTCTGGCTCTGCCAGTAATCCGTTCCGCATCATCCCCCCCGCCCCTCTGCCCCGGATCCGCTCTGACGCCAGCCCTCCCCCAATCCTGCGCTGTCTCCCAACACCAAACCTGACCCCCAACCTGACGTTTTCTTTTCTTTTTGCCCATTCTCCCCCCTCTGCGCTTCCCCAATCTGTCGCCCAGCCCTCCCACTCCCGTGCGGTCCCCCGTCCCATTCAACCGGCAACTCCAAGCCCCTCATCCGTGCGACTCCAATCTGGAAACATCTCCCGTAGCACCCAGTGCTTCCATCATCCTCAGAAAACAGAACAGAAACCCCCCCCCCCCTTCCAGCAGGTTCAGCACTATGATCAACACGTTTCTCAGTAGGGATGCGCAATGGAAACCTTTGTTCAGACGCCGGCGCATTCTGTGAGTGCCCTCCAGTCAAACACCTTGCGCATCAACCTCTCGGAGGAACAACTCTTAGCCGTCCCTGCTAGAGACCTGGAGTTGAAAGAAACAACACTCTTTCGTCACGTTGTTCGACACTCCCCATCGAGAGCCCAGCTACGGGATTGGCTCCACTCCACACTGCGCACTGGCACAGTGCAGATCATGAAGGTAGTCCTCATGGGGCAAGGGATCTTCATGGTTCAACTCACCTCTGTGGATGCAGCACATGAGTTAGTGGAGAGCTCACCCTATGCCTCCACGAAGGAGGTCATTTACATGGTTCCCTAGTATAGTGGCTTCACAGTGGAGACATTTGCGCTCCATAACAGATTTCTCAGACATCCAATTACTCTACTTTTCCCCGGATAGTGGAGGACTTTGGACGGCTCTTCAGCACAATTCTTCATGCCTCCTTCGCGGATGCAGTGACACCTGCAAGAGTCCCAAAGGTACGAGTGGCCATGAAAGACACAAACAGTATACCAAAGTTCCTGGAGATTGAGGTAGGAGGTCACTCCATTAGGCAACAAGTCATTGTGACTGGGCAACCAAGGCAGTGCCTGTGCTGCCATAACTTTGGGCACCAGGTAGTAGATTGCACGCGTTTCGAAGCCAAGGTGGCTTCGCCGACAAGCCCGCAGGTGGACGCTGATGGCTTCACACAGGTCCAGACATGACAGAGAGGGAGATGGCAAGGGGGGACCACAGCCAACTCCTCAAGCACAGCCTCAGCACAACAGGGAGCAGGAGGGCGAGCGACGCCCCCCCGACAAAGTACTCCGCAGCCCCCCCTGCCCGTCCCACTCAACAGGACCGTAACCCCCCATATCCACCACCCGCGCCACCGATTACCTCACCTGAGATCTCACAACCCCCACACCCACCCACCCCCCACTGACCCGGGCCCACATCCCCCCCTTCCAAGGCCACCAGCTCCCCCCTTACACCGGCCATGTACCTCCGACCATCCCACCATCTTTCGATCTTCTTCCCCCCCTCCCTCCTCCCATAGGAGGTGATGAGCCACACACGTCTACATCCTCCTCGCATCAGGAGTTTTCCCCCTCCCACATAGCCACCAGCTCATATGCCCCTATCGCCCGTCACACTTTCCCGAGACAGGCACAACTATTGCCACTGGACTTCTTCCGCAGGCCCATGGTCCTATCTGAGAGTTGCGGAGTGCGGAGAGTTCCCACTATCTCTAGAGGTGGGGATCTTCGTGGTTCGTAAATCAAGGAGAGGCAAGGTCCATCTACTAGCACCACCGGATGGACCAAACTACGCGTTTTTCCATCAGTCCTCTCACCCAGGGGATTGGAGGACGACATACATAGAGAAGGAGTTGAAGAGTCAAGTGGAGGACCACATCTTCCAATGGATGGAAGAAGAAGGTCTAGCACTGTTTGCACAGCAGTGGCCTGGTTGCATGATGGACATTAATTCGTGGGTCGGTGCCCAGGTCCCACACTTGAGCATTATTTTTCGAGCCCCTCCACAATGGAGAGCTCCACGGGATGTGATCAAGTGGCCCCTCACACAAGCGGCCCATTTCTACAAGTGTACAGAGTCACGACTCTCAGAATGGCTGATAGATGCATTGATAGTACCACCTCGAGCATCTATCACCCCTATGGTCGGGCGGAGGGCCACCATGGGGGATTGGAGTTCGCCGTCCAGATCTACGGCAAAGCATACTTGCATGCCCCATAGTGTCTCCTCCTCATCAGCAGCCTCCACACTGAACAGATGCATGTTCGGTCAGTTACAGGTTTTCCCATGAGCTTACACCTTGCATCCTAGAGTGAACAGTCTCCACTACAATGGGCCACATGGCTCCAGGAAGTTGATTGTTCGGCAGGAGCTGCAATCTGCCCTTGCCGAACAAATCGACATCCTACTTCTACAGGAGCATAAGCTCTCGCCCACCTAGGCCCAACGGGTAGGGAAGGTACTCCCGCGCAGCTTGCGGACCTACTACGAGCATGCCATACATGCCCATGGCAAGAGTGGAGGCGTATACACCTCTATCGGCCCGAGTCTCACCGCTTGTGTACGAGACCACGGGACGATAGTGATGGGGAGGGTTCTATGGATCAAATTGGATATTGGGGACTCGTGCCTTGGAGTCCTCAATGTCTATACCCCTATGGAGCTTAGGACACGTATGAGGTTCTAGGTGGAGATCGCAGATGGACTCCTACGAGTGGACTCTTGGATCGTTGGAGTTGACTTCAACAACCTGCAGGCTTTGGAGAACTAGCAGGGCAGAGGCAAAAACTACCAAGGCATGGCTGGGGAGGAGTAAGAGGCATGGGAGGTCTTTGTACTGGCAGTAGGAGCACGCGATGCCTGGAGAGACCTGCCCTCCACAGGAGGAAGGGGTCGCTGGACTTCTCTTGGGGATACAGGCAGCTACGTGGAGTTATGCTAGAGCAGTTGGACAGGTTTTATGTGGAAGAGTGGGAAGGCTCTCGTGGAGGCCAAATTGGGTAGATGGCGGACACACCTGTGAAGGAAACTGCTAGGGTTTGTAGTGAGGACACAAGAGTGTACGACCACGACAAAAACACAAAGAGATAGACATAGACACAAAGGGAAAAACTCAAACCCTAAACGCAAAACTCAAAAATTCAAACCCTAAACGCAAAACTCAAAACTCAAACACAAACAGAAGAAGGGAGAGAGAGAGAACACAACTCTGAAGTGAATGAATGTTGTAAATGAATGTAAGAGTGTACAGTGTGCTCAAGGGCAGAGCAATGTCAGAGTGTGACGTCCACCGAAGACGGATTCCAAGTCTGTGAGCACCAATCGGAGTGTAGGAGTGATCAATAGTGAATGGCAGCAGGCTGGTCACCAAAACGCAGCAGTCTGGAGGCTGGAAACTGGTAAACGCAATAGTGTACCACCGATTGGAGCTTGGAAACTGTGAGTATCAGGGCCTGCAATCCTGAAAACGCAGGCTGGCTGACCCTAGAGATGATGGACAGCAAGCTGTACAACAGTCTGGGACAGTCTAGAGCAGTCGCCAACAATTGAGAGCAGCATACAGCAATGGACAGGCTGAAGATAATGTGGCTGCAGTCATGATGACTGGACAGCCGATGGAGGTGGGCTGGAGGCTGGAAACTGGGCGCCAACAACAGCAAAGGGTGTGTGGGCTGGTATAACCTGCAAACAAGAATGATGGGGCAACCTATCTATTTATAGATGTGGAAGGGCGCCCCAAAAATTAGGGTTTCCACTAAACTCTCTCGAACCGCTCCCCATTTTAGGGTTTCCATTGAACTCTCTCAAACCGCTCCCCATTTTAGGGTTTTACTCCAAAAGAGCATTTTTAGTGTGTTTTGGGGTTGTTTAAGAGGCTAATTAGCAAGTAATGCATATTTTAGCTCAACATCCCCTCTCAGGCCCAAAACTAAGCTGAAAGCTGAGGCCAGCCATTGTAATGTTTATATACCTCAAGCGTCCCACCCCAAAGCAACCAAGGCATTGGACAAAGGGTGCATGTCGGCTGCCCAGTGGCCTACCAAGACTACAAAGGCGATGGTTAAAGGCATCGGACAAAGGGTGGACATCAGCTGCCCAGTAGCCCACCAAACCCTACAAAGGTGGATGAAACTACATTGAATTTTTTTTTTTTAATAAGTGAAGTATATTTGATGGAATGCGGCCGATTGAGTAAAAGTGACCCAGAAGACGGGACTAGGGAGGGTACACCCAACACATCACAAAACAGTACAAGCTAACCCATCCACTCAGGGTGTCGATGACGAGGAAAAATAGGTGATGAGGTATCCATGTGATGAAAAAGGATGGTGGTGTGGTAACAACAGCCGCCGGTCGAAACAGCTTAAGATCCGCACAAGTGGTGCTCTGCACAATGAGATGCAAAGTATACTACATACTGAAGAATGCTCATGCAACAGGTGCCACTTGGACAGTGTCCCTCGTGGGAAAATTGTTCACTTGCCCAAGCGCCCTAGTACAAGGATGATGTAATCATGCAATGCAAAGATGCTCTCGACAAAAAATTTGACTTGTGGCTCATTGTGATAGGACTTGGTACTTAGACTCAGACCCTCAAACTTGTATGGAAGAAAAATGAAGACATTGGGCATATAGGAGGAGCCCGCTATAGAGACTGTAGTGGGATCTAGGGGAGCGGGTATGGAGAGATCCATTTACAAAGATGCCTCAAGATGTGCCCTTCTTTGGCCATACCACTAGGTTAGGGAGGAGAATACAGATGAGTAGGATCAAAGTGGTGCTAGCTACAGCTGAGATTGGACTATCCAAGTGATATCACGGCCTTTCCTTGCAGACTTTCACACAAGATTAAAGGACAGCCTTAGACGAAGAAAGATTTCACTCTTTCTTTGGTTACTAGCACACAAGAGTTTGGCAATTGGTACATGGCTTGGCTATGGTAAAGACCCTATTCCTTGCACTAGATGTGGGGAGCATGAGGAGATTGAGAGGCATTGTATATGGGATTGCCCACGAGCTCAGGAGGTCTAGAGGAGAGGCCGCAGGATGGTGTTTCAAGGCACTACAAATTCTATGATTGCTATGTGGGGAATAGTTGCATGGGTCATTGACAAAGGCCCAGCTTGTGGGCATGAAGATGTACAGGGGTGTCAGGCTTATCTCATTTCGGGGCAGCTTGTGAGCAGGACTTTCTACCAGATTTCTCACAGGTAGTATGGATTCAGGGGCATTGTCACAGATGGAAGCTCATAGCTAGCATTATTGCTTGGTACGTATGGACAGCCAGATACAGCCCGGCTATTGATTTTTTGGACATACCTACTACTAAGACTCTCTCCAGGATCTGGACAGAGACTATGCATACTCTTTGTGGGACATGGGAGAGAATACATAGCAGCTTGGAGACTATGAGGAAGAGGAGAGATGCTTTTCTCAGGACATGAGATTCTGGCACCTTTTTCCTCCTCCAAACCCACATGGTTTGGCAGTATAGACCTCCCAACTGGCTATTCCCTCAAGCTCTGTAATAGACTTCCCCTTGTTATATAATTCTTAATATGGAAGTCCCTTACAGGGCTGATTTATACTTGGTTTTCTGCCCTGAGACACTTTCTTCTGAGGCATGCTAGTAAAATTTTTACTTTTCTCCGAAAAAAAACCTAGGCATGTAATAAAGGGGGTTTGGTTGTTATTATTCCTGACTAAAACACCAAAAACAATTTTTGTTCCTAGTGAGGATTTTAAACCTTGAAGCAACAGAAATGCTTGATGGAGGGCTGGAGATGTTGGGCCTATTAGAGGAGGCATATACATAGACTACACTAGGACCTAGGAGAGAGAGTTTGGGGAGACCCATTTCTCAATGGACCATCTGATCTAGCCTTCTTTGGCTACATCATTGGGTTGAGCAAGAGGACGTACATGTCCAAGATCATAGTGCCTTTCTTGGAACATTTTTGGAGGAGATTAGATGATAGCTTTAGAAACAGGAAGATATCTCTGCTCCTACAGCTTGTAGTCTCTAGGAGCCTGGTAGATGGTACTTGGCTTGGTTCTGGTATGCTCTTTCATCATGCATGCGATGTGGAGAGATGGAGGAGAACTAGATGCACTGTCTCTGAGATTGCCCCAGAGCTCATGAGGTTTGTATGAGAGCCCTTCGGATGATCTTTCATGGCACAAGTAAGACTATGGTAGCAGAACTAAAGGCACAGTCTATGAGATAGCCCAAGATTTCATGAGGTTTGTAGGAGGGCCCTTAGGATGGTCTTTCGTGCACAATTGAGACTGGTGGTGACATGGGGACAATATCTTCGTAATGGACAGAGAGCCACCATGTGGATGTGAGGATTTTCAGGGACCGCACTCATTTCTCATTGTTGATCAGACATTTGTCCTGCGCATTTCTTCAGGATTCTCACACTAGATTACTCACAGACAGTGGATTGAGAGGCACTGTAATAGATGGGAGTTGATAGCCAGCATCATTGCCTGGTTCATTTGGTTAGAAGATGTGGTCATGCAGGATTTGGAGAGACTAATCTTACAGTTCTGCAGAAATAAGAGGGACTTCATGGTGGTTCTAAGCAAACGAGGAGGAGAGATGCTTTGGACATGTTACTCTAGCACCTTCTTTCACTTAGTGCCATGCATGGTCTGGTATAATACGCTACCAGATTGGTTGTTCACTCAACTGTCTAGGGCCTTTTCATAGTTTTACTTCACCTCAAGGATTTCTTTTGAGGTATTATCACAAGAAACTAGATTTCCTCTTCTTGGTAAAATAACCAAGTCTAGGCATCCATTATCCATTCCCTGTAAGGCCACTAGGAGCAACTTCAGGGGGACTCTTGCCATTGACAAGGGCTTCAACAGTTATTCCTTCGTATTGGAGTTACCATAGCCTGTTTTTCACTCTATGAAATAGTAAACCCTGACAGTGTTACAACCCCACATATTGGCTTCTCTCTCCCATTCCATATAGACCACCTTGAGAGACCTTATATTCATATTATTGGATTTTTATTTAGCTCCAGCAAGACTGTTGAGCACTTGTACTTGTTTCCTTATTAGCAAGACTGTTGAGCAATATATGGATTCAATGAAGCATCCTATAGTAGTAACCTTCTAAACTAGAAGGCAATAGCCTGGTATAACTTATGTAGAGGAATTTGATTCAGAACCTATATTAGAATAGGTTTAATGAATCAAAAGTTGTCAAAGGCAAAAATTCAGAACCTATACTAGAACCTAAAAAGAACTTTTCATGAAAGAAATCAACAGCTCTTGTGGTTGCAACAATGTTGCTTTAAGATGTTAGTTGTGCTTTAGGTTAAAGTTAATTATGCATGTGCAAGCCAAGTAGCAGTTAGCTCTACTCTGACCATACTCATCTGTATCCTCCTTTTGAGCACATTGGTGTAGCCAAAGAAGGCTACATTGCAATGCATGTTCAAGAAAGGGCCTCTCCAAAGAAGGCCTAACGTCTCCACCCTCCATCAAGCTAGTAGTTGGTCCAGGCCAATCTATCATCTCTTATCACAATGTTCAACTACTATTATTCTCTATGGAGAGCACGCTGTTAACTCTACCTGATCAAAGTCCTCTCGCATAAGTCATCCATTCTCCACTAAAAAAGTGAAAACCCTCTCTCTATTGGTCACAATCACCACCAATAGAATGTCTCCTCCAGACAAGATGTGAACAAAACTCTGGAGTAGCTGCTATGGTTTGTATAGAGGAAACACAAAGTCTACAACCACGACAGAAACACAACAATGCAAACATGACATGCAAAACTCAAACCCTACAAGCAAAACTCAAACAACATGAGAGAAAAAGAACACAACTCTGAAGTGAATGAATACTGTAAATGAATGTAAGACTGTATAGAGTGCCCGAGGGCAAAGTAGTAGAGTGTCAGTGAGTGACATTCACCGGAGATGGATCCCAAGTACTGTGACTACTAGTCGGAGTATCAGAGTGAGAAAAACTATCAAACACAGATCCTAGTGGAGGCTGGAAAAGCTGGCAATAGTAGAGATGATGCTGGAGAATGCAGGTAGCAGCCAAAAGCTGCAAATGCAGCAATGGAGGAGGTGATGATGACAAGCAGCAACCAGAAACTGTAAACCCACCAGTGCAGCAACCGCTTGATGAAGTACACCTGCCGCCTAGGTAATCGAAGGGAAAACGCAAGCAGAAACAGAGTGCCTAAGGGCTAGCAATGGCAGTGGAGGTCTGAATGCAACAAATGGATGGTCACCAAGCAGCAACCAGCAGCATGGAAAAGTCACCAGCAAGCTGGTGCGGTAGACGGAGCAATGGCAGCAGTCGCAAAGGTAGAACCGCCACATGGTGGGAGACCTATAGGCAAAATCTACACACAGGGTGAGAAACCTAGGCCGAAGAGATGAAGAACAAAAAGGGGCAGTCTATGTATTTATAGATATGGATGGACCCTCCCAAATTAGGATTTCACAAAAACACTCAAAACGCACCCCGTTTTAGGGTTTTCATTAATTAAGCACTTATTGGGGCTGTTTGAGAGGCTAATCAACACGTAATTCAATTTTTAGCTCAACACCCCCTCTCAAGCCCAAAACAAGGCTAGAAAGAAAGGCCAAACCAAGTTCCCAAGACATCCCACCCCAAAGCAGCCGGGCATCTGAGAAACCTAGGCCGAAGAGATGAAGACCAAAAAGGGGTAGCCTATGTATTTATAGATATGGATGGACCCTCCCAAATTAGGATTTCACGAAAACACTCAAACCGCACTTCGTTTTAGGGTTTTCATTAATTAAACACTTATTGGGGCTGTTTGAGAGGCTAATCAACATGTAATTCAATTTTTAGCTCAACACCCCCTCTCAAGCCCAAAACAACTCTAGAAAGAAAGGCCAAACCAAGTTTCCAAGACGTCCCACCCCAAAGCAATCGAGCATCGGACAAAGGATGCACAATGGTTTCCCAATGGCCTACCAAGGCTACAAAGGTGATGATTATCTTACCAAGGCAGTCCAAGTAGTCACCCTAGAGAGGATAGGGCATCGGACAAAGGGTGCTTATCGGTTGCCTAATGGCCTATCAAGTCCTGCAAAGGCAAATGAAACCACAATGAACTTTTTTTAAAAAGGTGTTTCGAGAGATGGTTTGCCATCGATTAAGTAATTGTATCATAAGGGAGAGTGGGAAGGGATGGTTAGGTCCAACCTATCACAAAACAAACAAGCTACCCATCTTAGGATCCCAAGCTACCCATCCACCCAAGAGTGCCAATGAACAAGAGAAGGATGATGAAGTAATGGTGGTGTGGTGTACAAACCACCGATGGAAACAGCTTAGGATCCCAAGCTGCCCATCCACCCAAGAGTGCCAATGAACAAGAGAAGGATGATGAAGTAATGGTGGTGTGGTGTACAAACCGCTGGTGGAAACAGCTTAGGATCCATCTACTGGGCTCCACACAATGAGTGTACTACATGCTGAGAAATGCTCATGTAGCAAATGACACTTGGACAGTGTCCCTCCTGCAAAAATTGTTCACTTGTCCAAGCGCCCTTTACAAAGATGATGAAATCATGCAATGCAAAAGGAGAAGGTACAATAGGAGGTGAAAGGCCAATGTCAAAGACAAGTGCCAAAACCTATAGAATACAAACAAGGGTTAGCAACCCCCTCTCAACCTTGAATATCGATAGCAAAGGAGAAAAAGAAGGTAGATATCGGTCTTGACTCTTCGTGTGGTGCCAAGAACCATGATGTGAGGAAGCATCCGAACCGGAAGAACTAGATAGAAGTCACCGCCATGATAGTATCAAGAGAGATGTTGCACGATTTGCCTCAGGAGGGAAAGCCTCCATGCTGGTAGAAGAGCAATACTCCTAGGATAATGAAACCATGAAGGGAATGGCGTGCGCCCAAGTCTCCAGCCCAAGTAGGACTTGTGCAAACTTGTATGTTAGCCCTACACTAAAAACAAAACCTGGCAAAAGAGATGAAGAGTTGCAAGCACAAAGGTCAATAGTAAAATGCTCCAAAACACAAAATAAAATTGAAATGAAAAGCTAATTGAATGAACAATGCAATGATACAAATGTGTACATGTGTGTGAGGAAATGCAATGGAATACTTAAGAATGAAAATCTAAGGACAAAATCCTATGGGCCTAACTCAATAGCCTCAAGACCTAAGAGTGCGAAGATGAAGATAATCTATGCGGCCACCATCACATATGCCCACTAGCAAGTCTTTGCCAATAAAATGCTTGGCAAGGTGGTGAGGTAGTCCTAGATGGAGGTGGATTTGAGCTGGATGCGTAAAGTGCAATGCTATCAATACTTGTAGAACAATCAGACAACCTCTCGAGAGTAGAAAAGGATGGCCATTGAAGTTGTCTATGTGCCACATGTCCAACAACTGTGCAAGGGCGGAAGGAGTAGATGGGGCAATAGTGGAACCTGTAGCCCCATTAGATTGGCCAACTAGAGTGGAGACCATCCCAACAGTCTACTAAGGTTTCTTAGGACAACGACCCTAGGCCTTGGTAAGTATGACTCTCCTCCTCCACATAGCCTTGTCTCTAGCATTGTGTGCAAAAACTATTTTTCTTTGGGAGTTGTTGCCAAATGGGTTTTGTTTCTTTGGTTCCATCTAAAGAAGGGAAGTCACCCTTGGTCTACCTTGCCTTCACATCTTGCAACTTCTTGCCACTTTTGGTTTTACCTTGTGAAGAAGATGCAACCAACCCCCTCTCTAAATAAGTATGTGTGAAGGATTTCTTGTGGACTTGGCTATGTAGCCTTGCATAAAACAAAAACTAGCCCTTAAACTTGTGGAGGTCAACAACCTAGGTAGTGAGATAATGTGCTGGATAAAATGGAAGTATTTTTCACACAACTTAATCAAGAAGAATGTGACCTAATCATCATCTCACTACAAGGAGCCACTAGTAGCAAACTCTATGAGTAACTATCAATATTAGGCCAACTTGACTTTCAGATCATCCCCTTCCATAATGGAAAACTCCTAAAGCTCAAAAATCGAGATTGCTATGTCCAGTGCGATCTCTAGCTGCATAGCGGTCAATGAGATGACTCCAACACTCAAATGCAAGGGGAAAATATTGTAACTAAGAGTGGAATTCAAGAAGCAATCCTTACATTAACTCAACATTGGTTGTAGTATTGCAAGCTCTGCATTGAGATAAATGTGACAAGGGTGACCTGATTGAGGATCCAACATAGACTCTAGACCAACAACAATGTCCCAAAGTCCCTGAGATTTAAGCACTTATTGCATGAAGTTCAACCAAGTTGTGAAATTCAACCTATTAAAAGGAGTCTTATCCGTGAAGGCATTCTTGGTTGTTGCAATAGGAGTGGTAGTGCTAGGAGATGAATAAGGTGTGTAATGAGTGCAGGGTGAAAACTAGTTTTATGTTAATAAGAATAATAATTATTGTAGCAATGCTCTATTTACTCTTGAACAATCCCTCCAACATTTGATAGAGCGTTTTTGCCCAATCTATCATTTTACTTCAGTTTTGAAAAATGAAAAACTCCCATTCACTTACATGGTTGCCTTAAGTTCAAACTCAAAACTTGGCCTCCTAAGTTTTGGTCTTTTAAAGGCCAATTTATTTTATTAATTACCCTCTAAATCATAGAATGGTTTTAGTTTTGCATTACCAAGTTATAGAAGATAAGGGATGCAACCTTCATACACTCTTTAAAAAAGGTGTCAAAATGAGGAAGCAATGAAGAAGTAAGCTTTAGCATTTTAGAATTTGTATGAGGAACAAACAGAATGCTTTTTGTTGAGCTAGGTACACTTGCATTCATGCTCATGATAAGGTGGGGGAATGGAGTACACTTGGAAATGAATCCGAAAATGCCCACCATGTATGTCGGAATTGTGCACAATGAATCTAAATGTAAGCCTGGGCATGGTAATTGCATGAGGAGCCCACGAAGGAGGGATAGGGACACGTGGAGCATTGGATGGAAACCCCTACATAGGAGTGACCCATGGAAAGTGTGATGGCACCCCATAAGAAAAGGATGGGAATCCCTACGTCTGAGAGGTCAAAGGATGTGTGGGACTAGGGCTAGTAAGGGGGATGTCAATCATAGCCATGGGAAATGATGTGGTCAGTTGCAAAAACGTGTAGGGAACTATGTTAAAGGGTGGCATTCCCTGTGTAACAAAGCCCCATGGTGCAAAGTGGCTTGAGGGTAAGTGTAGCCTACATTGTTAAAAGGTGGCATTGTTGAGGTAAAACATGCTTTACAACTGATTAGCATTTTTAAACAACCCCAAAACATCCTTAATTAATGAAAAACACAATCTTGGTGCGCGGTTCGAGAGAGTTTGAGTTTCCCCCAAATTTTTTGGGGCACCCTTCAACATCTAGAAATAGACGGGCTGCCTACCATTCAGCCTTATCCCTTGGTGCAGCTTTCTTACTCTACCGTGCAAATTTCAGCCATCCACAACCTACCATCTACTGTCCAACCATCACCGACTACAACCCATCACTATCCAGCCATGGGTGGCCTGTTTTCAGCCATCACCCTACTGTTTGGAGGTCTCCATCTACTACACCATCATAGCATCTGATCAGCCTACCTTTTCAACATCTAGTGCCAAGCGATAGGCTGCTCCCATCTCTCCCACTGGGCGACTACTGCAATACCTACGTTTTTGCAGTCTAGCACACACTGCCAGAGGTCGGGCCACGTGGACAAGCAATAGGCTACTCCCATCTCTCCCACTGGGCGACTACTGCAATACCTATGTTTTTGCTGTCTAGCACACACTGCCAGAGGTCGGGCCACGTGAACAAGGAGTATCATACCAAGGCCTAAGGTCTTCCTCCTAGGAAACCACAGCAGATTGCTGCAACTGCCTCCACTCCGACTGGCCAGTCTAGTGTCGCTACGCCTCCCACTTCTGCACCATCTACTAAATCTACCCCAATGGCTACTGGATATGTGGCACGCGAACAGTCTCAATAGCCTATCTCCTTCACTACTCCTGAAGGATTCGCTAATTGGTCTGCTAGTGGCTTGCCTATTGCACTTTACACATCCACTGCTCCTTCTAGGACTCCTTCCCCACCTCATCGTACGCAATGGTGGCCACAAACTTAGCATTTTCCTTTTTAGACTTCCGTTGCATACTTACATACTCATTGCATCGCACTGAGCTTTGCTTTCTTTTATTTCCAATTTTGTTTTTCGGAGCACTACTCAACTCTATGCTTGCAGATTTTGATCTCTTTTGCAAGGCTTTGTATTTTAGTGTAGGGCTAGCATACAGGCTTGCATCAGTCCTTCCTATGTTGGAGACAAGAAATATGCACTATTCCTTTCATGGTTCCATGTACTTCGAGCTTTACTTTTCTACCAACATGGAGGCTTGTCCTCCCACAACAAATCATGCAACGTGCCTCTTGATGCTATCATGGCGGTGTCTTCCATCCTTACTCTTCCAATAGGGATGCTTCATCATTTTCATCCACATGGTTCTCAAACCACATGAAGACCGACATCCTCAAGCTCCTTTCCCTTCTTCGACATTGACATCTAGGTAGAGAGGGGATTTCTAGGCTTCGTGGTATTCTACAAGTTTCGACCCTTGTCTTTGGCATCCCCCTCCTCATTGTACCTTCTCCTATGCATCGCATGATTTTATAATCTTTGTACTAGGGGACTTGGGCAAGTGAACAATTTCTCCACGAAGGACACTATCCAAGTGGCACCTGTTGCATGAGCATTCTTCACCATGTAGCATACAATGCATCCCATTGTACAGAACACCACTAGAAGGATCCTAAGCTGTTTCCATCAACGGATTACACCACCATCCTTCTTCCTATGATACTTCATCACCCTTTCCCTCATCATCGACATCCTTGAGTGGTTGGATAAGCTTGTACTATTTTGTTATGTATTGGGTGTACAATCCCTACTTCCGTCTTCTTGGTCAATGTTGCTTAATCGACCACCACCCCCTAAAATTAACTTTCCTTTTTTTTTTAATAAACAAAAAAATGTTCAATGCGGTTCCATCTGCCTTTGTAGGGCTTGGTAGACCACTGGGCAGCCGCGAGCACCCTTTGTCCGATGCCTTTTCCTCTCTCGGGTGACTACATGGACTCCCTTGGTAAGATAACCATTGCCTTTGTAGTCTTGGTAGGCCACTGGGCAGCCGAGGTGCACTCTTTGTCCAATGCCTTTAGGTAAACATTGCAGTGGGATGCCTTCAGGTAAACATTACAAGCCTTTCCTTTTAGGCTCAGTTTTGGACTGTTGAGCTAAAACACGCTTTATAACTCAACAGATAGGTGGATAGGTGTTGCCCAAGCTGAAAATTGGTTGAAGCAGACACATATGATCAGAAACAACATTTGTAAGACTTGCAACAGCAAGAAACAGCACTCCAGATTCTAATACAGAGGTTTGATACCATGTCAGAAGTGGCTACAATGACAGAAGCATAGAAGACTACTATAAAAGACTGCACAGCTCAAGAGAAAATAGAAGAACAAAGAAACACTGCAAAGAGAGAACTCAAAGATTTGCTTAGAAAATAGAATCTACATATACCAAACATGAGACAATTGAGTACAACAATGAGTCACTGGCTGTTTGGCCACTAACACCAACTCCCTCTCTCCAATAGAACGTGCACTAGAAGTCTACAAGTGAATGATGTCTGAGGAGGAGGGAGTCAATGAATATATAAGCATAAAATAATGCCAATAATGCATCAGGTCGGCCAGCAACAAAGTAATCAAAAAATGTTGTTCTACCAAAAAATAATGCTACGATCCTCAAAAATAAGCACCAAAAAAATGCCTAAAATAATCTCATGTACTCATGCACAAATACACATGCGTAAACTCTCTCATGAGCTGACTAATCTGCTAATTGCACAATCCCCTAAGCACTGGGCTATCGAAGTAATCACTAGAAGATGAAGGATTGCTGTCAAGGGCGTAAAACGCAGTCCTTTGATGCCATCAGAGATGAGCAAGATGATCACCAGTTGTCAAGGGAGCAAAACACAGTTCTCACATGCCAAGGAGATGGCTTGGGCAGCAAAAAAACAAATCCCAGAGTGCATCAGAGCTATCAAACGCAAGGAAAGCAGCCCAAATGCTAACACGAGGGAATGGATGATGACGCTAGATAAAGAGACAGCTACTAGGAGGGTAAACACAACCTATGAAGGCCAATTGAAAAACGCAAGTATCTGGGGTTGCAAAAACTGACACCAGATGTGGGGTGACGCCAAGCAAGAAGATAGATGATGAATGATTGAGGCGGTGTAGAATGAATGAAATGACTACCTATTTGTAGACATAAACTGTCTAGGGTGGCGCACCACTATGTGGGCGCCCATTGAAACAAATGACCAAATGTGGACACCAGCCCTTTTTGGGGCTCTCTATGCAAAACCCTAAATGAAGTGTGCAAACTAAAGAAGTGGTTTCTCAACACCCCCTCTCAAGCCCAAAAAGGGAGGAAGAAAGTGGAGTGAAGAGAGAGAAGAAGAAGATGGAGAGGATCCCAAATATCCAAGATTTCCACCTGAAAGATAACCTATAGTAAGGAACAGTAGACGCGATGAACTGTAGATCCTGACTCCACCTTGGTAGAGAAGCCACTAGCTCTGTACCTCTGTGTTTGAAGAGATTCAAAGACCTTGTCACCAAGTCGCAGCTGAACCTCCAAGACCCTGATCTAGGTGATACATGAAGATCTTAGGTATCAATAGGAGAAATGACTACTCGAAGACCACCATCCAGAAAAAGTAAAGGGTGGGTGAAGAACTTCATGATCAAGAGGTGCCCCCTTGAGGGTAGAGACGCAAGGGCCCCCTCTGAAGTTGAAGAAGTAGAATCCCCCCTCTGAGGGAAAAGAGAGTACATCCCCTCTGAATCCCCGTCTACGAGAGAGAGGGAATCTAAAAACTCATGGATCATGGACTCCGAATCATCGAAGACAAAGGAAGTGCTGCTGGTAAGGTATCTGTGATGTCAAAGAACTCCCAGAGATGGCCTCTCAAACCTGAGTAGTCGAGGGTCGAGAACGGTGAGGCTCATACTGAGCCAAGGGTGGGCAGCAGGCATTGTCTCTCAATGGAGCAGACTGCGCAGCCAAACTAATAGAAGGTGTTGAATAGCCAGTGTCTTGTGAAGGAGCGGATTGTCGAGGGGACGGTATCCAACAATCACTCTCTCTCAGTCAAGCGAATTGTAGAATCAAGGGTTGTCAAGGTGGCATTGTTGAAACCCTAGAAGAAATAGAAGCAACCTTTGTAGTGCATGGCGGCGGTCTTAAGGAGACCATGGTACCAATTGATTCTCTTGTGGCTCAAAAGGGCTTAGTGTGCATCAAATACAACTTATTGCCTTAAGCATAAAAATATGAAACCTGGAGAAGAAACTCTGTGGCCCAGAAGGGAGAGGTGGCATGAATACCTAGGGATAAATGCATATACTCCCGGAATGTAGAGAACAAAGGGCCATGTCGACAAGCATCAGTGGGGGTTCCAGTGATGCAAGAAGAGGAGCACCCAATGGTCTCTCCATCTGCCTGGTGTAAAGAAAAATACCCTAACACAGAAACATAAACAGAAACCATACGACAAAGCACAGACTGATAAAAAGAACGCAGTTAGGATTAGGGTTAGAGTAACTCGGAGACAATGAACACAGTGAATAAATGAAATGATATGACTACTAATAATACAATACTCATGCAGCAAACACACTATGCAATGAATGAATACTGAACCTCCAACTCCTGTGTCTCTAGGATCAGGGCAGGGATAATGAGTTGGAGAGTGTGTCAAGGCTCTGAATGTCAAACACCAGCAAACACGGCAATGAGAAGCTGGATCTGATGGAGACAACAGTGAGGAGAGAGAAAGACTAAAAAGTAGCTTGCAAGAGAGAGAAAGACAAAAAATGGAGCCTGCAGGAGAGAGAAAGACTAAAAACGCAGGTAGGACAGCCTGCAAGAGAGAGAAAAACTGAAAACGCAAGCAAGACGCGGCAATGAGAAGCTGGATCTGATGGAGACAACAGTGAGGAGAGAGAAAGACTAAAAAGTAGCTTGCAAGAGAGAGAAAGACAAAAAATGGAGCCTACAAGAGAGAGAAAGACTGAAAACACCGGCAGGACAGCCTGCAGGAGAGAGAAAGACTGCAATGACTGCAGACAGGAGAGAGAAAACTGTCAGGGAGGCAACTGGAGCCTGCAAACGCAGCAGTTTGCTGGCGTGGCAGGCTATACAACAGCAGTGCAGATGTAGAAAATTAGGGTTCTAGATCCTCTCCCACTTAGCTTTCTCGACCCACTCCCCGTATTAGGGTTTTGGCTAAAATAAGCCTAAAATAAGTATGTTTTGGGGCTGTTTAAGTGGCTGAATGCATTTCTTAGCACAACACCTGGAAGAAGTCATAGCACCAAAGTGTCAACCTGCAAATGGAAGAGAGGGAGAGGAAGAGAATGGTATCTTTGTCTCCTATTTAATGTACCAAAAATAAAGGGGGAAATTAGTAGATGATGCCAAATCCACACCCTATCTTTGCCTTCTCTGACACAAAGGATCTTTTTAACTCATTGAGCATCTATGATAAACATTGAGAGAGAAGAAAAATTCAAAAACACAAGAACAACACAATGATGATACACTGAATCATGCTATGAGAAGAAAAAGCTGATACAGCACAGCTGAAGCTCAAAAGATAATTGCACTATCCTATCTAATTTAGGTGGCCATTGCGGCTCCGCCCAACTGCCCCTCTCGCCGCCCCCGCATCCCCCCCCCCCCGCTCACAACTTCACTCGCGCTTGCCCCACTCGCGACCCCCCCCCCTTCCCGGGCCACTCACTCCCCCTCACACCCGCCTCATACTTTGGATCACCCCACCATCCCTCACTCTTCCTCTTCCCCACCATCTCCCTCGCCAATCAGCCCCCCCGATTCTCACCCAGTACATGTGTCCCCCCCCCCCATCCATTCCCCCCTGTGGAAGTGACGAGCCTCACACACCCATATCTTCTCCTCGCCAACATTCCCCCCCCCCCCAACACAGCCACTAGCTCAACTGGCCCAGTCGCTTGTCACACTTTCCCTCGACAAGCGCAGTTGCTGCCACAGGAGTTTTTCGCAATGGTCCGTGGTCCTATCTGAGAGTTGCGGAGCACGGAGAGTTTCCACTACCTCTACAGGTGGGTATCCTCATGGTCCACAAGTCGAGGAGCAGCAAGGTTGCAGACCACATCTCCCAGTGGATGGGTGGAGGGCTGGTACTTTTTTCTCAGCAGCGGCCAAGGTGCATGATGGACATTAACTGGTGGGCTAGAGCCGAGGTCCCACATTTGAGCATTATTTTTTGAGCCCTACCTAGTGGAGCTCACCGATGGATGTGATCGAGTGGATCGAGTGGCCCCTCGCACAGGCTGCCCGCTTCTACCAGTACACAGAGTCACGCCTCTCAACCTCGCTGATAGACGCCCTAGTGGTACCGCTTGGAGCATCTATCACCCCCATGGTCTGCCCAAGAACCACCATGGGGGAATGGAGTTTACCCTCCATGCCTGCGGCCAAGCGCATTCGCATGCCCCATAGCTCTTCTTCTTCATCAACAACTTCCACACCAAACAAATGCATGTTCGGTCAGTCACAAGTTTCCCCATGAGTCTACACCTAGCATCCTGGAACGTGAATAGCCTCCACTACAGTGGGGCATGTGGTTCCAAGAAATTGATTGTTCAGTAGTAGCTACAACTTGCCCTTGCCGGACGGATCGACATCTTACTTTTTCAGGAGCACAAGCTTACCCTCTCCTAGGCCCATCGGGTAGGGAAGGTACTTCCAGGTAGCTCACACACCTAGTCACACTACTCCATCGGTGCCCATGGCAAGAGTGGAGGCGTATATGCCTCTATTGGCCCGAGCCTTACCGCCTGTGTGCGAGACCATGGGACGATTGTGGCAAGGAGGATCCTATGGATCAGACTGGATTTAGGGGACTCATGCCTTAGAGCCCTAAATGTTTATGCTCCTATTGAGGTTAGGGCACTCAGCAAGTTCTCAATGGAGATTGTAGGACTTTCAAAGGTGGACTCTTGGATTGTTGGAGGAGACTTCAACAACCTGGGGGCCTTGAAGGACAAGCAGGGCAAAGGCAAAGATTACCAAGGTAAGGAAGGGGAGGAGCATGAGGCATGGAAGGTCTTCCTCCTCGCAGTAGGAGCACATGATGCTTGTCGGGACCCAGCTTTTCACAGGAGGGAGAGGTCGCTATACTTCTCTTGGGGATACAAGCGGCTGGGCGGAGCTCTTTTGGAGCAGTTGGACCGGTTCTATGTGGGAGAGTGAGGGTGCTCTCTCGAGGAGGACAGGTAGGGCAGTTGGCTGGTATCACTTTGTCTAATCACTGCCCGGTTCTCCTCACACTTCATGCTCCTACTTCAGCCCTTACACACGATCCTATCGGATCCTTGACTTGATCTATAAGAGGGAGGAGGTGAGGAGGCAGATTGAGCAGCTCTGGACTAGGGAGTGGGCCAAGGTGGACCGGATCGCAAAGGAGGTTGCAAAGGTCTTAGCTCAATCAAGCAGGATCTGTCAAGAGGTAGCCCTACAAGCCAAGCAATAGAGTTGGGAGGAGAAAAGAGCACTCAGGCGAGACCTAACAGCCACTCAAAGACTACTCCAGGAGGCACCAAGGGATCCCACTCTCCACATGCAAGAGGTGGGCGCATGGGCAGCCCTTGCTAGTCTTGAGGATAGGCGCTCTGAGTTCTCCTTCCATACCTCAACAACCCTTTGGGCATGGAAGGGGGACATGATATACAAGGTCTTTTTTCAAGTGCATCAGCCTCACACCTTAGGAGATCAGATTCACAGCCTCCGTGATTAGTACAAGAGGATTCGCTCTAGCCTAGATGAGGTGATGGAGATTGCCGCTAGCTTCTACAAACAGCTTTTTCAGCAAGAGGTAGTCTCAGACAGAGTACAACGTTGTAGACAGCAAGTCTGGGATTGCATTCCGTTCCTTGTCACAGAGGAGATGGGACGCTCCATCCTAGACCCCTTCATAGAGAAGGAGCTAGCTAAGGCCTTCAATGCACAGGATGGGTAGAAATGCCCGGGAGAGGATGGTCTTTCTAAGGCCTTCTTCACTACCTACGAGGAGCTGGTGAAGGACCCCCTACTATTGGCCTTTCAAGAGATTTTCAGCTTAGGATGGATGCCAAGGCGTTTATCGGGGGCAGGTGTTGTCAATCTCCTCCCCAAAGGGGGAGATCGGTTGAAACTGTTCCAGTGGAGACGGATCACCTTGTTGTCAGTGGCTTACAAGGCACTAGCCAAGATGATCAGTAATTGACTCCCCCCTGTGCTTCTAGACATCATTCATGACACCTAGACAAGTTTTATCCAGGATAGGAGCATCCTAGACAATGTCTTCACTTTTTCAAGGCAACCGAGTGGGCTTGGCAGGGGAGAAGACTAAGTTGTTGGACTCAAAGTATACAGATGATACCACTCTTTATGTAGAGGATGATGAGCTGATGTTGGAGAGAGTGAGACTAGCTCTGGAGGTATTTTGCACTACAGCTAGAGAGAAAATCAACTAGCTAAAGTCGGTTGGTTTTCTTACACATCCGCACTCTAGCACGGAGTGGGGTGTCCACTTGGGGTTTAGATGGGTGAGCAGGGGATAGACTGTCCAATATCTAGGGTTCCACGTGGAACTCGACATCACTTATACCCAGCACTTTCTTCCAATTCAAGACTCTTTTAGGCGGAAGTTGACCTAGTTGACCTACTGGAGCATTGCCCACCTTTCATTAGCAGGCCGAGCCCAAGTGGTCAATCAAGTCCTCCTAGCGATGGCTTGGTATAACCTCTTCTTGGTGCTTCTCTTAGTCTTGTGAGGTTCAACTTCACCGCCTACTACACAATTTTCTATGGGCTAGCTCAGACAGTTCCAAGGATTCCCGCGCGAAGGTGGCGTGGGCGACTATCATTTGGCATCGGTCTAAGGGAGGGCTTGGGATCATTGACCGAGAGTTCCAGAGCCTCGCCCTTTTGGGCAAGCTAGTGGTCCATGGTCTCACACCAGGTGGGAAAACCTGGAAGGTCCTTCTAGAGGAGAGGCTCCGAGAGTGTGGACCGAGGCTCTGGCTGTGAGAGTGAAGGTAGGATTGAAGCTCAGCACAAAAAACAGTAGACAATTGAGAGTGGAGCACGACACCCAATGCAATAGACTGAAAGAGTGTAAAAAGAAAGTACAAGGTACAACCCTTAAACCTTAGGGTTATAGGGGGGTGTTCACACCCGAACACGGTAAGTGCCCGTAAGTGTGTGTCATAAGCACATACGAAATAATACCATAAGTCTGGGGGAAAAAACCTCTTCTACCGAGAGTAAAAAGTGCCCCAATGTCCTACTGATCACCAACACTCCGATGTGAGCGTAGGCATAAGTGAGGCGTGAGTGAAATACCCAACACCGACGGTGGTTGGAGGCCATCCTTGAGATGGATCTTCACAACTGCCCAAATCACGCCACCCAAATCTTCCTTTCTCCGTAGCTTACTTCGAGTGTAGTAGGGCCCTCGCAAGGCTCTAGTTCAAAGGCCCCAAGATGTCAAGACGAGATAGACCGCCAGCCGCCGCTGGTCTGGAACCCCCATGTCAGAGATTGGGATAGGATACAAATTGGTGAGCTCCCCCACATCCAGTGGGTTGGCTAGGAGGCTAACCCTACTCGTACTATCAAGACATGGCGGGAGGTGTACAGGATGGCGAATCAAGATGTGTTCCAGCGAGCATCAGGTTATCAGCGAGGAGCTGAGGTGAGGAGGAAGGAGATTGACTCAACGAACCCTCAGGAGTGGGTGGCTAGACCCCTCGATCCGAGAGCCAATGGAGCCTGGTGAGGGGTGGGCTACAAGGTGGCAGGTAGAGTGGGCAGTGCCCCCTACAAGACTTTCTTCACCGTGCAAGATGGGGAGCGTTTGATTCTTGATAGAGCGCAGTAGGATGAGAAGATTGTTGTCCTTCCTTGGAGGAGGATTCGTGTGGTTGGACTCCTGGGGAAGACTTGGCGACTAGACCCTTATGTGCCCTAGGAGGAGTTTCAAGAGTGGCACCTTTGGATATGGGAGAGCATGCCACTTGATGAGCTGGATTGGGACCCTGGAGAGTGGCTATGGCCGGCCATTGCGGTCGCTAAGAAGCCACTGAGATTCTTGGAGTACACAGCTAGGATTGGTAGACATGTATTGATGCAAGAGGACATGGATTGCGCGCCTTCGCGTAGCAAATACTAGGCAAAGCACAATATCACAAATACCTTCCGTTGGACTTTCTAGCGTCGCCTACGGGACAGCGGGAGGCCGAGGAGAGTGTCGTATTTCCTTTGGCTTTTGGCACATGGGGGTCTGACTATTCGGAGTCGGTTGGCTCAAATGCAGTAGGATGGAGGTTGTAAGTGCTGCCCATAGCAACACTTGGAAACTCCAAAGCACTGCCTTTGGTCTTGTAAGGCCGCACAACTCGTGTGGAGAGGAGCGTGCCGTATTCTCCGCCATGTGGCACCCAGCCTTGGCTGTATCTCATGGGGGGGCTTTTTGCTAGCAGGCAGTCAACCAGGGCCGTCATCTTTTGTATGAGGCCGAATGAACAACACAATTTTTCTCATCGAGGCCGGGTCTTGTGCAATGGTCGGCTTGGAAGCTCTACCCAGCCGCCAAGTATTCGAGCCCACAATAGAGCGCTCAGAGGTATGGAAGATCATAGGGAGTCTTACAGGTAGGCACATTGTTAGGTGGTTCTTGGCTGGGAGTGCCTTTTAGTATATGCGACTTTGGCAGAGCTTTGGACCTCCATCATCCACTCCCTCCGAGACCGTTGAGACCAGGTGCAGGGCAAGTCTCGAACTCGTTAGGAACTCCGTTTCACTTTCTGCTCACTTGGGGTGGCCATGACCTGTTCTTCACGATGCAAGCGGGCAGCCCTAGATGGCGATACACCCCCCCCTCCATGGCTTCTTGCCCCCATCCCCCCTAGACCGCCTTGAGAGGCTTATATACATGATCAACTTTTGATTTGCATCAGCTTCAGCTAGTATGTTGAGCACGTACACTTCGTTGTAATCAGCCTTCTAAGTAATATAATTAGCCACATTTTACTTGCAACAAAAAAATTAAAAAAAATCTAATTTAGATGGCAATATCTCTAGGGAATCTGCACAATGAAGGAAGTGAAACACAGTCCTCTGAGCAATGGGTTATTGAAGTAAGCACTAGAAGGTGAAGGACAACTGTCGAGGGAGCAAACCATAGTCCTCTAATGCCGTCAGAAATGAGCAAGGTGATCACTAGTTGTCAAGGGAGTGAATCACAATCCTCGGATGTTGGGGAGATTGCCTAGGCAGCAAAACACAAATCCCAAACTGTGTCAGAGTTGTCAAACTCAAGGAGAGCAACCCAAATGCTGACGCCAGGGGATGGATGGTGACAAAGGATGAAGAGACAACCACCAAGAGGGTAAACACGATCTATAAAGGCCTGTCAATTGAAAAACGCAGGTACTTGGGGCTGCAGGAAGTGACGCTCACCAGATGTGGGGTGATGCCAAGCAAGAAGATGGTAATGAATGACTAAGATGGTGTAGAATGAATGAAGTGATTGCTTGTTTATAGGCATAACCTTTCTAGGGTGGTGCACTACTGTGTGGGCGCCAACTAGTAAAAATGACCAAAATGTGGACACCATCCCTTTTTGGGACTGTCAATGCAAAACCCTAAATGAAGTGTGTAAACTAAAGAAGTGGTTTCTCAACACGACGAACCCAAGTGAACTACTCACTAGATCTTCAATATGGTGATCTAATATCACATACCCAAACCATAGGATTTGTGCCGAATAATGAGAGCACCAAAAGCTCTGCTAAAACCCTCCATAGTTACCACAAAGGACCTCAAGTTGCCCTCATGACATCAAGAAGATCATTAAACTCTAGAATGGGCAATATGATCCCTTTGAAACCTATGGGTTTGCCTATGAAGAAGAAAATATGGCCTCCACTATCAATAAGAACAAGAAGGGGACAAGCAGACATCCCTATCTCCCTAATCTCTAAATGTTGAACCTCTCTCATCCATCTCCACGGACAAGGACTTGGCTATGGGTTCAAGAGTAGAGAGCTACGACTCCTCTAAACCACTGGCATCCTCAACATGATGTCCTCCAATGGATCCCAATCTTCTCAATCATATATCTTCTTTGTAATCAAGAAGAAGCATGTTGAGGTATTGGTTCTTGGAATGGGCAAGGCAATGGATTCCTAGAAGGTGAAGATATTGTCTAGGGTGAGGTGTTGTGCTCTGAACAAATCATGCTTGAGGGGGTTGGATAATGTCCAACATCAAAGGGATAATCTGAGGCTAATCACTTTTGCAAGGATCTTACAATCTATCTCAAGCAAAGTGAGTGGTCTCCACTGTGTGATCTCCAATCTATCCTTGCTATCCTTCAGGACAAGGTGGATCAAACCTTCAAATAGCCTCTCCTACATGTCTCTTGATGCCATCATCTCTTGGAAAGATTTCTGATGGGCAACTTGATCCCTTTGATAGCTATGGATCTATTTATCTGGAGCTCATAGTCTCCACTATAAATAAGAACATGAAGGGGGTCAGCAAACATCCCTAGCTCCTTGATCTTTGAACGTTCATACCTATGGATCTATCTCGAGGAGCTCATAGTATTCACGATAGACAAGAACAAGAACATCGCTATCGCCTTGATCTCTCAATGTTGAGCATCTCTCCTCTAGCTATGAGCTGAAGCATAGAGAGTCATGACTCCTCTATCCCACTACCATCCTCAATGTGATGTTCACAAAGAACTCTCAATGTACTCATCCATATGCCTTCTCGCAATCAAGAAGAAGCACACTAATGTCCTTGTTCTTAGAATTGGCAGGGTGATGGATTCCGAGAAGGTGAAGATGTTGTCTAGGGTGTTGCGCTCTTGAACAAAGCATACCCACATGGAGAGGGGAATATCAAGCATCAAACGGGACAATCTCAGGTTGATCAACCATGGAAGGATTTTACAAGAATTTCAAAGGAAAGTGATTAGTCTCCATTGTGTGATCTCTAATATATCCTTAATATCATTGGAAATGAGGTGGATCAAATCTTCAGATAGCCTCTCCAACATATACCCCGATGCCATGATCTCTAAGAAATGTGCAATAAGGCTTGTACTAAGGAGGTCACAATAGCTCATGTAGAATGTCATATCCAATCCATCATCTATTGGCACTTGCCTGAACGCCAAGGCCACAGGTGTCTTCGTTATCTTCTTCTCTATGAAAGTAGCCATCAAATGTCAGCTCATGCTCTCAGTGACCATCCTCTTGATGCTCTGCTAAACTCTCTATCTCTCTCATACCTGGGGGTCTAGTCATGGATTCCGACAAGGTTATGTAGTGCTCTGTAGCCATCTGTCCAAACAACCTCTTGAGGTCCCTATTCTATCAATCCATAAGCTCTACTTAATCTCCACACTCCCTGTCTAGAGTGTCTAGGTTGTGTAGTGCACAAAATGTCTCTCTTAAACTATCTCAAATATAACTCCAATACAAAGCTCTAGCATGAATATTATGTGTATTCTAATCTAGTTTCCTTTATCGCATATTCTAAGCCATCCATCTATAACCTTATAGCTCTCTTCCTCCCTCCCAGTAGCTACAAATGACACTTTGGCTGTCCTCTCCCTCTCTAGAAGGTCAGGTCTCCTCCTCATACCCTACTCTCTAAAGAATGAACCAATCTCTTGGAGACTCATCCAAAAATCTAGGTGCCCAAGCACATGATAATGATCTAGATCTCCACATCTATGTGATGGATTGTTTGAGATCATCATCGTAATACAAGTGGTCTGGGATCCTAACATTAGTAGGCCTCCTCTAACTCTCTTGAGGAGAACCAACTAAATCAATGAATGGTCTAAGAGAATAGTGTCAGGAATGATGCCATTTAGGCCACCTTTGTCATAAGCCTAGCCACCCATATAGAAACTATTGAGCCTAGAAAAGATCCTTTCTCCTGCTTCTCTGTCTCTCTTGGAGAACCAAAGAAAGGCAATGGATCTACTACGCACTACTATAAGCCAAGGATCCCGTCCTCTGATCTAGAAGATGAACTCCTCCCAAGCAACTTTCTCTCCTCCTCTAATGTCTTTATGTGCTTGCCCCTCCTATTCTCTAAGGTCTCAACCATACTAAAATCCCCACCTAATATCCAATGATGAACCTAGGGTAGTCATTGAGTGAGGATAGCCCAAACCGGTTTTCTATTTCACCCACCACCTAGTGTATAAATGGCAAGCAATCTAATACGTGCATCAAACGCTCTTACACAGAGCCATATGACTCCCCTTCAGACCAAGATGCCCAACCTTATACTACCCGAGTCCACTGCTCTCCAACGCAAATGCAAACTCCTACCAAAATCTCTATATCTCCCACAGTTGTTGTACCCACCCATGGCTGTGCTACGGGACATAAGTTTAGTAGTTGCTTGAAAAACTCTCCTAAGTAGCACCATACGAATCCCATAGCATTCATTGACTTGGCTGGCCAAGCAGCTTTTGAGTCTACCTTGCAACAAAACGTCAAGGTCTCAACCTACTAGGATCGACCTAAGGAAAGCTATACTTCTATCGTCACAAAACACTTGGACGGTGACAAGCAATCGGCTCTATCCCTAACTAAATGTGTAGAAAGCTACCCAACTTATTGGGTCCACCCATTCATAGGATAGCATCGTCGAGACCACCATCCACCCACTTTCCACCCAATGCACCCATTATCTTTAACTAAGTAATTAAGAATACTACCACACTATGAGGACATATAAAAACAACTTCCTCGATTAAACCTTTACACAAGATTCATTGAACATCCTTTAGGTACTTACACGAGCAATTGAAGACAATCCTTTCCAAACAAGTATTTAAAAATATCTTTGTGTGGTTTGTATAACTTGTCTCCTCCAAGAGAGAAATCTTGCCATCAAATATCACCACTCTTCTTGGATTCCACCTTACCCTTATCTAGAATCAAGGTCTATCCAATGCCCATACAACATGCTCGTAGGAAAGTCTCTTCTATATGTTAGGGTCAGAATGGGGATTATCGTGAAATGAGAGCCACCTCTAGTTCCTATTCCCCCATAAGAGTGAACTTCCTCTTATAGTCAACCTCTCGTCCTAGGTGTCGGTCCTAACACTCTAGGCACCCATATTTCTCACTTAGGGTGATGAAGCCTAACCTTGATGAAGACCTTTTTTGGTGTTTAGTTTACATGCACAAAATCCATACTGGCTCTTTACAATCACAACAAAAAATAGTCTACTAACTATTTCAGCCACTTCTGATAATACTAGCCTTAGCTATTAATCTACTAATTCTAAATAGCTGTACTAACTTACATTATTAGCCATTATTATTACTAATCTATCTAATTAAGTTCCTAAACCTTCTAAGATGAAGGCTACTAATCTAAAAAGTTTGTGACTATCTAGGTACTATTGTCATGCCCAACATTTCCAAAATGTGTTCAAGATCAACATGTTACACCAGTTTATGTACATTATTTGTAGGAGACCAACTTGAGTATATTACAGTTGCTACCTAATAAGTGTACCTTGGTGTCAGCAATAACCTCCCACACCATCGAGATATCCTCTCTGCTGAAGACGTGGTGATTCTATACCATGAGAAAATCCATCGGTCATCACATTAGTACTCTATTCAAGTCTTATCTGATGAGGCTTTAGCCTTGTCTAAGGAGTTGTCCACTAAAGCCTCATACATTCCATGAAAGATCCTCATGGGGAGCATCTAAGTCTTTGAGACGAATGTGGCTCAGAGGACCATGTGTGTCTCTGCTATCGCCTAGTGTAACACCTGCCGGACCTCCTCTTGCTAGAATAGGGCTACTACTATGTACAAATGTTGCAAATAAAGCAGAAAGTACCCAAGAGGATTAGACCATGTGATTTTATAAGCTAAATCTGCTGTATTGATAATTATAGATACGTCAAAGGTGTACTGATATAGAACCTCTTGATCTAGTCACTTTCTTAGCAACTTCAAAATTCACAAAAGATCTGAGTGTAATAATAGACATTCAAATCTAAGAATACCTGGAAGTATTGCCTTGTAATAGAGACAACTAGGGTTTATATTGCCCTTGTTAAGCACCTCCCCATCAAAGAAACTTCCCTAAACAACTCTAGAGGAAATGCTTAATTAGGAATGTGTTTTGAATTTGCTCTAGTTGAGAACTTTTTAAAAACTAGATCTTTGCATTATCTATGTGTTCTAAATAATGGTTTTGGCAAACTTCTACGACAGTTTTAGAAGATGCTTTTAGAAAAACTACTTAGGATTTGAATATCTAGCTTTCACATTATGATAATGTGTTGGGGAAGATGTCATCAATTTGCAGGACCTACAGAGTGCAAAGATAGTCCACGGGACACGGGAAAGATTACAGGATAACTTTGAGTGCATGGGGAGGAAAAAGATGCCCGTTTTTGTACTTTGGATGCTTGCACCTTCTTCCCTTTAGAGCCACATATGGTTTGGCATCACAGACTGTCCAATTGGTTGTTTCCTCAGCTGTTGTATTAGTGTTTATTTTATAACTTTAACATAGAAGGTTCTCAAATGATACCTTATCCAACTAAACTGCTATTTGTACTTCAACCTGAGTTGTGCATTCTTTAATGAGCAATAATACTACAAAACTCCATTAATTTCAAGAAAACCACATATTTTTCAATTTCAATAGATCATCATATTTTCCAAAATTGTTGGTTTAAGAGTTACACAAGAACGCTTTAAACTCAAAACTTACTGCCAAACTGGTGGGACCAACATGTGATGTCAAGTTCTGCTTCACAACACCCCCATTACGAAACTCATCGCTGGGAGTAATCACCCAGAAACCAAGCATTGGTGGGTTTAAGCTAATCCATCCATGCACTCTATTTTTCCTATTGTCACATGAATACTGATATTTATCATCAACCTGCGAGAACATAGTTTCAGAACAAATGTAAAGAATTTTTAGCAAAAGAATATGGCGGTCCCTGGATGATTGTTACAACAACATTGTCAGCCTTCTCCTAGGTGTATTATTAAACGATTTACAAAAGAGACAACAAAATGATTCCTAAGGAGATGGTGTATCTTAGTTATGATAACTCATAAGAAATAACTATCCTTGCTAAAAGATTTTCTCCTCAAAACTGAGACCAGAATAACAGAATGAAAGGGAGCAGTACACAGAAATAATAGATTAACTAGGATCACAGATAAAGAGGACAATATATGAGCAGCCCATCTGTGTGTGATATAGACCATCCACACCAAAGGAATAAGTCAATAACTGGAAAACAACTGGGATAGATTCCTCCAATAAAGGATTATAGTAAGGGTGTCTCCTAATGGAGGAAACTGAAACAAGGCCACACTATGTTCCTGGCACATAGGAACACCGAATAAGAAACAGTCCTATTAAGAGGCTCAAACAACTCAGATGAGGAGACTCTAACCAACCAGACTGGTAGGCTCCTTGATGTACTTAATGCATACATGATGTTCTCTGTAAGAACTATACAGTAAAGTAATACATCTGAAATTTCAATTTGTTATGCAACTTTTGAACCTAGTCTCTTATCACATGGCATATACTTTAATACTTACCCTTAGATAACGGATTCTAAGAGTCCAGGAAAGTCCTGGTTAAACATTTTGACTTTCATTAGAGTTGGAACTAGGTCACCTCTCCTTGTAGCAGTGGATTTTTAGGCCGTGTCAGTAGGACGGCTTCAGGGTAAGCAAGTGGTTGGCAACGCCCCAGTTCTCGATCTTCAGGGAAAGGCATAATTCTTTGCTTGTTATCAGCTACAGCCATATATTGAAACCTGCACATAACTCATCTTAGAGAAGCAAACCAACATGATTTCTCCTATAGAAGGAAGCATACAAAATTACAACATGCAAGACGAAATCTTTGCATATACTGGTTGCTTCATGTTTCTTATATACTCGTGGTGTCCCTAACCATCAGTGAATTGTTCCAATTGCATCAATATCCATGAATATGGTCATTTTAATTTGTTTCAATAGAAGACACTACGGACCGAAGACTTAGAATAGCTTGGAGTGGTTGAGCAAGCAATTAAAGATCAAGGCCTACCTGTCAAGATATGGTCTGCGACTATACACCATGGAATTGTCCTTTCATACAGCCCTTTTGTTAGACTTTCTTCTATGTGCAGCTAGGTCAAAGACTAACTTGTTCTCTGTTCTACCATAGGTGACTATTGTGTTTGATCTCGGGCCCTTTTTTAAATGAGGGGTTGATTGAGACAATTATCACTTACTTGGAGGGAAAATAACATTGTAAGCATCCAAGACTTTGGTTCTTCTTCTTTATTTTCTTCTATTCAGCCAGCATATATGGACACCCGTCTCTCCCATAGCATACGGGTTGCTATCGGACAGATTCACACCTCCTCACATAGGCTTCAGATGGAGACAGGCAGATGGACAAATACCCTAGCAAAGGATAGGACTTGCCAACTTTGTGGTCGAGAGCCTGAGACAGAGGAGCACTACATATGCAAATGCACAGCATACTATGACATACGAGGACGGTACCACTGCCTCTTCCGTGATGGATTTGGACCCCTTCGTCGTGTCATGGAGTACGAGGACCAGAGATGCCTAGGTCTCTTCCTCCTAGAGCTCGAGAGGCGCCGAACTGCGCTACTACGAGACAGGAGGCCAGCTCACCCAGAGGGACACACACAGAGAGCAGTGGCAGACTTCTTCTACAGAGGCAACCCTACTGATACTACCAACCTAGCAAACATAGAGCCACCCCGCCAGACACCTTACAGGCCACACCGTGGAGTCACATTGGATAGAGCCATTTCCCTTCGTCGAGCACAACCACCCCCGTCTACCAAGACCACGTCCGAGGAGGCCACACCACAGTCGGATTAGAGCCATTATCACGAGACACCGCAGACTCACCACCAGGCATATAAGTGAAGCAGCTAGGGACCGCATCATACTTGAGATCATGTGCAAATCTTGAGATCAGCTACAGCCCATAGTCCCCACCACACTTTTGTACATGGTTCTATCAGATCTGGTTCTCCTTTCCTTTCCTTTTCTTTTCTATCGATGGAATAACACCACATGGTTCAACCCTAGTATAGTCCCATCGTTTAGTTATTTTCAGTATTGTTTCCTAGGCCGCCCACTTATTTGTAATGTTATCTTTTCCTTTACTGATGAGATGACATTAGACATGGATGTACTCTGGATTTTGTCTTATAGGCCACATTGGCCTTATGTAGACGTTAATATATCTTTCTTTCTTTCTATCCTTTTTCCCAAGAAAAACTATTCTTTTAACAATACATTGGAGAAAAACCTGAGGTAAAATACCAAGTACAAGGAACTCTATAAAGAGGAATTGAGTGCATCACAAAAACAATTGTTGTGTGAACAACCAATCCGGTAGGCTATAATCCCAAACCATCTAGGAGGCAGTGTGGAAGAAAGTGCACGAGTCCCATGTCGGCAAGAAGGCCTCCCTTCTCTTCTTCATCCTCTCAAAACTGCCCTGCATCCTCTCTCATCTTCTGCAGAGAGTGTGGATGATCTCTATCCAGATCCTCAATAGAATCTCTGCTGTGGATGCATCCTGAAGGACAGTAACATGCCTGCATCTCACAGTCCAGATGTACCATTCTATATGACAATCAGCTCCCACCTGTGACAATGTCCCGGGGTCCACTGCACTTGCGAGTAATCTGGAGTGGGGATCCTGCTCAGATGCTGTCCAATGATGTGAAAAGAAAAAATCCTCTGAACAAATTCATGGTGGGGGTTTTGTTGTTTCCTTTTATGGAGGGACCTTCACTAAGAATAAACAATGTTTATACATTGGCCCACTGCCTTAATCATACATTACCGATTCTAACACATTGCACCCCTATTACCAATCAATAAAGGGACATAAGTTAGAGGCTCTGCAAAAAGCTTCAAACTTCTCTTAAGCTAGTGCTCTCTTGATTATATCAGAAACATAATCATGTATTGGGGTGATAGGTCATGCTAATCTCCTTTGCATGTAACCTATCTATGACATAGTGACAGTGTACCTCAACATGTTTAATACAGGCATGAAACACAAGGCTCTGGGCTGCAACAATAGCACTCTGATTGTCAACAGGTATAGGAGTAGGACCCTCCTTTAGTGCCTGAAGATTTGCCAATAGATAGTGAAATCAAAGACACTCCCCTATCATTGTGAAATCTGCCTTATCCTGAGCTTCACAAGATGAGGTAGAAATTGTACGTTGCTTCCTATACAACCAAGATATGCATGAGCGTTGTAAGAAGAAACTGTCACTTCTAGGTGACCATCTCATATGCAAATCAGCAACCCAATCTATTAGTGTAAGCAGTCTGCCAGAGCAGCGAGCACATAGGAGGAGGCTGGCAGAGAGGCTGGGCTGGCAGGGCATCACTTCAGCTGGGTGTCACAGCAGTAAGGTCACTTTCAGTCATGTTCTCCCAGCCACAGGCCTGATAATGTTAAAAATCCTGAACAGAAAAAGGTAAAATTGCGAAAAGGAAAACTACAATTAAGCAAGAAAAGATCTAAAACAGGCAAAGCAAAACTAAATCAACAATGGAGCTCCTACCAACGCGCCGCTGCCCTCACCCCCATAACCCCGTCAAACTGCGCCCCCACTGACTGGCCATTGCGCCTCCCCTGTCCCTCTCGCCTGCCTCCTCACCATCGCGCTGACCTACTAGAGTACCGCTCGCCTCTCTCACTAGTAGGCCGAGCCCTAGTGGTTAACCAAGTTCTCCTAATAGCAACGGCCTGGTACATCGCCTCGTATTGGTGCTTCTCATCCTGCATATTGCAGCTTCGCCACCTAGTGCAGAATTTCCTTTGATCCGGGTCAAATGGTTCCAGGGATTCTAGGGCCAAGGTGGCGTGGGCAACCATCATACGGCATCGGTCAGAGGAAGGCCTGGAAATCATAGATCCAGAGTATCAGAGTATGGCCCTCTTGGGCAAGCTAGTTGTCTACGGCTTGTCTACGGCCTCACACCAAGAGGGCAGACATGGAAGGTCCTATTGCAGGAGGGTCTTCACAGGACTGTAGACTGAGGCTTGGCAGTGAGTGGAGGCCATCCCTGAGATGGATCTTCATGTCAGCTTTGATCACCCCGCCCAAATCACCTTTCCTGTGCAGCTTGATCCGTTTGTAGCAAGGCCTCCGCAAGGCCCTAATCCAAAGCAACCCAGGTTACCAAGAGGAGATAGATTGTTAGCCGGTCATCTGGAACCCCCAGGTCAAAGATCAGGAAGGAGCACAGCTTGGCGAGTGCCCCCACATCCAATGGGCTGGCTGGGAGGCCATCTCGGCTCGTACCATTAAAACATGGCGGGAGGTGTACAAGATGGTGGACGAGGAGGTGTTGCAACGAGTATCAGGCTGCTAGAGAGGAGCGGAGCTGAGGAGACGGGTGATAGACGCAGCAATACCTCTCAGGAGTGGCTTGCTCCCCCGAGACGGGAGCCGATAGAGCTCAGGGAGGTATGGGCTGCTAGGTTCTCACCAGCAGGAACCCCCCTACAGGTGGCAAGTAGAGTGGGCGACGCTCCACCTAGGACCTTCTTCACCGTACAGAAGGGAGGGCGTCTGGCCCTTGACAGAGGGCAGCAAGATGAGGGGTTAGCTATCCTCTCAAGGAAGAGAATCCGGGTGATTGGCCTTCAGGGAAAGACATGGCACTTGGACCCTTTTGTCTTTTGGCAAGAGCTCAAGGAGTGATGCCTCTGTATCTAGGAGGGCAGGCCGCTTGATGAGTTGGAGTGGGACCCAAGAGTGTGGCTATGGCCGGCCACAGCGGTCTCCAAGAAGCCACCGAGGTTCCTGGTGTACACTGTTAGGATTGGCAGACATGTATTGATGCAGAAGGATATGGATTGGGCACCGTCACGTAGCAAGCACTAGGCAGAGCAAGGCATCACGAAGCCTTTCCAATGGATCTTCTAGCGTTGCCTATGGGATAGTTGGAGGCTGAGGAGGGTATCGTATTTCTTATGGCTGGTGGCACATGGAGGCTTGGTGGTGGGAAGTTGGCTTGTCCAGATGCAGGAGGGGGAGGTTGTATGTTTACAGCAGCCTCTAGAAACACCAAAACACTGCCTTTGGCCGTTTGAGGTGGCACAGCTCGTGTGGAGAGGTGCATGCCACATCCTTCGCCGTATAGCACCCAGCCTTGGATGTATCTCATGGGGAGCTTTCTGCTGGTAGGCAATCAACCAAGGCTGCCACCTTCTATATGAGGCCGCGATATAGGACACAATATTCATTATCGAGGCAGGGTCGTGCGCGGTGGTCGGTTTAGAGGCTCTACCCATCCGCCCAGCAGTGGAGCCCACAGCAGACCGCTCTGAGGTATGGGAGATCATAGGGAGTCTTACTAGTCGGCATATCTGGAAGGCGCGGTGTCAGGAGGCTTTCAGCAGAGAGAGACTTTCAGTACAAGCGACTTTAGCAGAACTCTGAACCTCCATCATCCACTCCCTCTGCGGCCGATGGGTTCAACTGCAGGGCAAATCCAGGGCTCATCAGGAGCTCCAAGGTCATTTCATGCGCACTTGGGGCAGCCAGGACCTATTTTTCGTGATGCAAGCACGCAACCCCAGATGGCGATACACCCCCCCTCCATGGCTTCTTTCCCCCATTCCCCCTAGACCGCCTTGAGAGGCTTGTATACATGATGGACTTGTGACTTTCATCAGCTCCAGCTAGTCTTTTGAGCATGAGCACTCTGCTGTAATTAGTTTTTCTGAGTAACATAATCGGCCACATTTTATTTGCAAAAAAAAAAAACTAAATCAACAAAAATATCCTTCTACTTGTGACACTGTAGTCCAATTTGGCTGTTGTAATACTCATATAGAATTGCGAGTTAGACCATGCAACAGGACTGACAACACCGAGAACCACAAGCAAGATGCATAGAGCTATAGAAATACTGCAGTAAACTGCAGGCAGTGTCCATGCAAGCTGACGAGATCTGTAGGGACAATGCACTAAACTGCAGGCAGCAAGCACATTCAAATCAATACAAAAGCAATCAACCAGGTTGGGCACTGAAATGTGGTTAATAAAGTGGGCTGCCCTTTCTTCGAGTCCAGCGTAATTTTAGTACAGCCTATCAAACACATGTGGTTAGTTCCCACTTCAACAAGGGTTGCTGACTCTGCTGATGGCACCTGTGGTAACTCCATCACATTAACAAAAGGCTAACCACAACAGCTGCAATATATCCAAATCTGCACACTAGCACAAGGGTTGCTGATTTTACCATGTCACTCATGGTGCCATTGCCAAAGACTCACCACCACATAAGTATTATACAAATCTACATATAAACTCTTTATATCCATGTCAGATTGATTTTCAAGTTTAAAATACTGCTGAGTAAGCATGTAAAGTTTAAACATAGATCAGACAATAATCAAAGAGACATGGGTAGTCATTAGACATGGGTAGTCATTAGACAAAGCACTAACCTGTCCTTTCGAAGCTTAAATGCTATGCGAGTTTCAACTAAATCAAAGTCTGGCCATCCAGCTTCATGCTCATATATAGCATAGCTGTAGAATCCAGAAACACCACGAAGGATGACAAATCTGGACACCAAAAAGAATAACAGAACACAATCCAATAAGTCCCCCACATATTTGCTTGCTTTTCTCATTTATCATATAAGTGTTGAGTATGAACAGAGAGTACAGAGACATAAAGACCAGAAAAGCAAGTGCTAAGTGTTGAGATGAAACAAAAAATGAATTGTACACCTCGATTTTGAACTAGTATTCCCATAAGTCGCCCAGTTAGAAAAAGCAATACCAAGGAACTCCCAGTAGCATCCCTCTTAGTTCACATGCCTCTCGTTCTGCTTCCCCCACCAACCATGGCAACCTTAAGTGCAAATCTACTTCTCCCCCATTGTCTTGCAAATCCTGTTAACTTGGATTCCATCAATGCTTCCTCTTACAATGAATCCTGCCAGCTTTCAACCTACGTTAAATCCTGTTAACTATCATTGAACGCACTTCTAGCCTTCCCCCCACTTAGTTATCATGATTCTCCTACCAACTGAGACTAGTTTTCCACCATTTTCCATCCTTTCATCTGCTTAGTGATATGTAATGTGCACCTATACTTACAGAAATAACCGAATAATTGCACAATGGTCCCCGAACTATGCCAAAAGATGCAACCCTGTAGATCTGAAAATGATTATCTAGCACCACTCAATTCCTTTACTTATGGCCCCAAACTTACAGATATTTTTGACTGTCAAATGACCATTTTTTAATGCCGCCAACTGAAACATTGATTTGTAACCAGCAGCCAACTCAAAATAAAGTCAGTGCATCCATCAAATGCTTCTACATCAACAAATGAAGGAGTTATCACAGCCCTTGATAGATTGAGTGAAAAGCTTGCTGAGCTGATTCTGTTAAATAGGGCTTTGCAGAGAAAACATGGAGTTTAGCTGTTGATTCACATCATTGTAGGATTGCTTCCACTTTATGATACTGATCCCGATCCACAATCTCTTTGAGCAGGGGTCACACAATCAAGTACATTGGTTTCTAGGTGGGACTTGACATCACAGCAGCCCAGCAATTAGGGTTTGACTCCATACGTTGGAAGCTGATCTACTGGCGGCCTCTCACATGGCACGTATATATCTAGGTATCCAAGTCTCTCGATGAAGCCATCCATTGTAGTCTTCATGAAATGGTCATACTACATGGTCTTTGTAGTACAACATCTTCAAGGGAAGGGGTTGCCCAGGTGAAATCCATGTATGTTGTATATACAATTGGTAAAGGTCCTGCCACATGAACAAGTTCCTCTTTTTGTGGGAGAGGTGTATGAAGGGGGAGCCATGGTCATACTCCAAGGGGGGAAGTGTCATGTCCTGTGTGAGCTAGCTGCCTAGCGAAAGACTGTAATTAAAGAAGAAAATTTGCACTAGACTATTAATGGAAGCTAAATACAAGGTGGATTGAGTAGTCCCTACATGCAGCCCAAGGCGTTAGTGATGGAAGGCAGCACCACAAGACAAGGGAGTGTCCCAAATGTCAGATTGTGCTTAAGATCTACATAAGAATACCTATGAATCATAAAAGCCTCTTTTTTTTTTGTGGGCAATATATAAATAGCCAAAAGAGAATGAAACTATCTGATCTGACTGCTGCCAATAATGCCCCAAAAACTCGCCGACTACATATTTTGAATTTAATAATGCGATTGTCATCAACAAAATGCAAATCGCAATAAAATAATGTTGATCACCCCTATTCGGTGTGAACTGACTTCCGAGCTACTAAAAAAGAAATGCAAAGGGCTGGAAACTCTCCATTGCTAGTGTGAACACACCTAAAATCAATTGTTTGAAAAATGCACGCTCTCAATCGAGTTGCCTCCTCCGCCAAAACATATGATAGAACGAGTGTCAAACCAGCCAATGTCCCTGTTTGACTAAGACTAAGGCTCCCAAGCAAGGGATGACTGTGCAAGACACACGTGACTACTAACACCCGTCTCAAGTCCTAGATGTGGCTTAAGGCCTAAGAAGACACAAGCGATCCAAGGGTGGCAAAAGAAGTGCAAATGTTGATGAAATCTATTGATGTGGTCCATCGATGAAGAAGCTCCTCACAATCCTTGGATTCCCCATCTGAAACAAGGGGCAAGGGAGTCCACAACGACATCACCAATATCATCCCCCTCAAAAAGGGATGGGACGTAGTGCACAAATGAAAACAAGTGCAGCCATGGAAGACTACCTTGGAGGACCACGTACAAAAATGGAGCCTGTGTAGCCCCCCATCGTGCCAACATATCATTAGAATGGCTCCTATAGAAAAATCCTCAATAAAGAGGGCTTAGTCAATGAAGACAACCCAAGTATTGAGTCTAGTAAGGCCATGAACCGAGAGAAGTGGGAAGCCCAAGTCCAAAACATGTAGGACTTCCAAAATGGAGCTCGAAGGACAGTTAGGCAAGTGCCAATACCACTAAAAGGCATTGACAAAATGTCATCAAAAGTGACTATACCCTCTCATGGACAAAGTTCTTGCAACAAATCTCCTCAAGGACCCATGTGACTTGAAGCATCATTGTCAATAAGCCAAGGCCTCACGGAAGACGAAGGCTCCTCCATCTCATGGATGTGAAGGAACATAGACTCGTGAGTAGCAACCAACTGGAGCAAAAGGTAGAGGAAGACTTAGCTCCATCCTTCACACCTGGATGAAGGTAAGGGTATTTCTTACAACACTTCTTTGGAATGAGTGCCCTTCTAATAGTGTGGGCATTTAGGCTTCTTTGAATCAGTGTCAAATCCCAAAGAAGACTCCGAGTATTTAAACTATTCTTCTTCTTATTCTTGGCCTACTTGTTATCCTTCTTGTTGCCCCTTCCTGACTTGCAATAAAAGATATAGTAAGGTTGGATCCACTAGCATCAATCTCCTCAAGTCACTCTTTGTGCTCCAAAATAAGCGAAGCTAGCTCTTGCCATAGAATAGTCTCCCAATTCTTGAAAGTGAGCAAGCTAGTATAGAAAACATCATACTTGGGAGATGGTAGATGAGTGATAAGAATCATTGCCATATCCTCCAATGAGATCATCCTACCAAGGAATACAAGTTCATCCCACATGTCCTCCATCCTGTAGATGTTCTCCTCCATAGAAGGGGAATCATCAACAAAAAGCATCTAGAGTTTTTTCTCTAGAGTGATGCAGTGGATACCAATGCAGGGATCCTCCATTGGACAAAGAGTGCCCACCAATCAAAGGTGTCATTGATACACTCCACTTTGCATGACCAACGGGAGTAGTTTGCACCATTAAGTCAATCTTCTTTGGGTAGAGAGGAAAGAACAAGCACTTAAACAGAAGGTGCCATAATAGCTATGTGAAAACAATACAGTCCCTATGAAAAACATGGAGAGAAGTAGGGGAGAGAAGCAAGCTCTGATCTTCTCAATCTATTAGAGTGTTAACCTCTCCACATCAGAGTCATCAAAAGGGAGTAGTTTGCACCATTAAGTCAATCTTCACTGATCATAAAAGCCTAAAGTGGTTTTTTACTCAACTAGATCTCAATATGGGACAATGTTGATGGATTGAAACCTTGCAAGAATTTGACTTTGAAATCAAGTATAGACCAGGCAAGGAGAATGTGATTGCAGATGCCCTAAGTTGTAAATCATTTCTTAATGCTCTAATCCTAGAGGAACCCTCTAGGGATGGAACTCTTGCTACAATGATTTCAATGCCTAGTAACCCTATCATAGAAATGGCTAAAGAAGAGGTAGTGAAGGATCCAAGCTATCAGAGATTATTAAGGCTGACAACGAAAGGCATGAAGAAGTGTCGCGAATGTGGAGTATGCTGAAGATCCGCACAAGAATACATGTGAATGATAGCAACCACATGGGGGGAGCTGTATAAATAACTAGAAAAGAATAAAACTAGCCAATTACTGCCAATAATGCACAAAAAACTGGTCGATTTGATATCTTGAATAAAATAATGGTCGATTTGATATCTTGAATAAAATAATGAAGTGGTGACTGTATACTTTGAATAAAATAATGCAGTCATCATTTTTAAAAAAAGCTATCTAGCAATTAAAATATTGTTGATCGCCCCTATCCCATGTGAATTGACTCTCAATCCATTGAAAAAGAGATGCAGAGGGCCAAAAACTCTCCACTGCCAATGTGAACACACCTAAAACTGACCAAAAAAGAAATGCATACTCTAAACAAAGCTGCCTCCTCCATCAAAACACATGACAAACTCGGTGTCTAAACATTGTGTGGCTATGGGTGTTTTGCTAGGAAGAGAATCTGCTAAGATCTTGTGGACTCCATGCACCTCTCATTGCTTGGATCTACTCATGGAGGACCGTCAAAAGATTGGATGTATATATGAGACCTGTTGGGTATTTGACTCACGCCTCACTTACGCCTACGCTCATATGGGAGTGTCGGTGATCAGTAGGACACTGGGACACTTTTTACTCTCGGTAGGAGAGGTTTTTTCCCCCAGACTTTTAGTCTTATTGTCGTATGTGCTTATGTGCTTATGTTACACACTTATGGGCACTTAGTGTGTGTCGGGTGTGAACACCCCCTACAACCCTAAGTTTAAGGGTTGTACTTTGTACTTTCTGGTTACACTCTTTCAGGCTATTCTCTTGGGTGTCGTGCTTCACTCCGTCTCTCACTCTCACATTGTCTACTGAACTCACAGCTGCACCTCGATCCTTCCATCTCACATTTGGTATCAAAGCAGTATGCAGTCTGCAAACTGAAGCTCCCACTGTCTGCAGCCCCAGCCAGTTCTCAGTTCTGCTCCAGGCCTTCAGCTCCAACCGATAGCGCAGCTCGTCAGCCTACTCCTGCTTGTCAGGCAAGACCTGTAGCTCGTTACCAGTTCAGCAGTTCGACCTACAGCTCGTCTGCTCGCCAGCACCGCCTGTGGTATCCAAGCGCAGCCTGCCTGTGGCTGCCTGCATGTGGCACGCTGCCTGTCTCTGCACCTGTCCGTCCGGCAGCGCGCAGATTCAGACGCCGCCTCCTGCTCCTGCTCGTTTGCCTGCTTCAGCACGTTTGCCTGCAAACGTTGGCCTCCAGTCGCCAGCGTGCAGCTCCAGCTCGTCAGGTCTGGGCGCCGTCTGTCATCAGTGCGACCTGTCTCCAAGGCCACCTGTTTCCTGCGCCGCCTGCCTGAAGCCCACCCGTCTGTCTGAAGCGACGCCAGCTGCAAACGTCACTCAACGTAAAAGTCTGCTCGACTGTCCAACCCGCCCGCTGACTAGCGACCTGCCACACTACCCCGTCAGCCTGCAATCCACGTCAGGTATTTTTTAACAAAAATTTTTATTTTAGTCCAGAACAAAGTTCTGGAAGAGGAGGTTCATACACGGCAGGCACAGCATACAGGATATAGGTGTGGGATAAATTCGATGCAAATTTTTGGACTGGTTCATCAGAAATTTTGGGGCTTTTGTGTATTTTGAGGACAGTTGCATATGAACTGCTGTTACAGTCACAGAAAGACTGTTTTGACAGAAATTTTGGGGATTTTGATATAACAGTGTTGTTGAGCACTGTTTGCACCTTGGGAAGCGTGCATTAAAAGACAGTTTTTGACAAAGTACGCCCTTGCACATTAATTGCAGAAGTGTGTTTACTGCAATTTCTGGAAATTCGCGGATTTCCAGTCCTTACTGCTTTGACATTGCTCATTTGTCTTTGGAAATTTGTCATCGTGGCAAATCAAGGAGGTGATGTATTTACGTATGTATCCAAGGAAGACAGATTGGACGGAAACAATTACTCGCTATGGTCATTCATGATGAGGAATGTATTAGTGGCCAAGAATTTATGGGATTATGTCAGTGGAGAGGAAACTCGACCGGGAGTTGTAGCTCCCGTTACTCCTCCTCCTCATGGCGCACGTGGACAACGGGGACCTCAGCCCGCTCCACCTCAACCACTTCCTCCAAGAACTGCAGCTCAAAAAGCTTGGGATACACGTGATGCACAGGCCTTGTCGCTGATTACTCTGGCAGTTCAGCGGTCCATCATCCCTCACATTCGTTCAGCATCTTCTTCACGAGATGCATGGTTGACTTTGGAGCATATGTTTGCAAGAAAGAATGAGACTCGGATCTCTTTCTTGAAGAAAGAGTTGGAGACTTTGAAGATGAATGAGGGTGATTCTATGCAGGATCACTTGAATAAGATTCAGGACTTGAGGGAGCAGCTCATGAATGTAGATGAGTATTTTTCGAATGCACAGTTGATATCCACCACCTTGAATTCCTTACCTCCTTCGTACTTCTCTTTTCATACTGCATTAAACCTCACCATGAGGATTGCTGAGCACCCACTCACTTTTATTCAGCTGGTTAGTTTGCTTCTAGAGGAGGAGCAAACAAGGAAAAATAGTGGTGTGGATGCTATAGTCTCTGAGCAGGCTTTTGTGGCAAGACAGAAAGGCAAAAACAGCAAGGTGAAAAATGCTCCACAGAGTTCTAACACTTCGGGCAAATTGCAGAATCGAACACAAGGGGAGACGCAAGCTAAAAAGGGAAAATGTCATTATTGTAAGAAGCCAGGCCACTATATCACTGAGTGCAGGAAGCGCATTGCCAAAGAGAAGAAGAAGGAGTCGGGAATGTCTGTTTCTACTACTCCTTCCACTGCTAGTGAGTCCGCGTCCTTTGTTGTGGATAGGGACTATTGTTTTTACACTTGCAGTTATGACATCTCTTGGGCCGATAGAGCACTTAGCTCTACAGAGGATGCTGACACTTGGTTCTTTAACAGTGGTGCTTCTAGGCATATTACATCTCGCAGAGATTTGTTTGCTTCAGTTAGAGCACCTCCCGTTGGGAAATCTGTATAGTGTGCCAATAATGCATTATACCCTGTTCGTGGTATTGGGGAGATTCAGCTCACAGCCATTGATGGCTCTATTCTTTGCCTGCAAGATGCTTTGTTTGTGCCTGGAATCAAGAAGAATTTGCTTTCTATTTCTTCTTTGGCACGTTGTGGTTTGCAGGTCACATTTGATGATGACCATTGCATGGTTAGAGATAAAGAGCGCATGACTTTGGTCTTGACAGGATCTTTGTGTCATGGTTTATATGAGTTGGATGCTCTTTCAATAGATCAGTCAGCATACTTGACATTCACTCTTACTCCTGCTATGATACAGGCGGAGTTATGGCATGCTCGTTTGGGGCACGTAAACTTTGGCAGTTTGATGCTTTTGCAGTGTACTCAGATGCTGGATGGCTTACCTCTCTTGGAGAGACCTCCTTAGCACTTATGCGAGGGATGCATTTTGGGAAAAATGCATCGTTTCTCATTTCCCCGTGATGTTGCTTTCAGAGCAACAACTAGATTGCAGTTGGTGCATTCAGATGTTTGTGGGCCTATGCAAAGAATGTCATTGGGCGGTTGTTACTATTTTGTGACATTCATTGATGACTTTACACGTTTTTGTTGGGTCTATTGTTTGAAAAAGAATTCAGAAGTGTATGATGCATTTTGGTTTCAGTGCACTTGTTGAAAATCAATATGGATGCAAAATTAAGACTCTCCGTTCGAACCGAGCGGGGGAATACATGTCCTCTATGCTGAATTCTTTTTTGAAGCAGAAAGGCATAGTCCATCAGTACACTACTGCCTATACTCCACAGCAGAATGGGGTAGCAGAGAGGAAGAATCGGTCACTCATAGAGATGGCCAGATGTATGCTGAAGGCAAAGAGCTTGCCTCATAGTTTTTGGATGGAAGCAGTCATGTGTGCTTGCCATATTTTGAACAGATGCCCTACCAAAGCCTTGAAGACCATCACACCTTTTGAGGCTTGGAACAGCCGTAAACCTTCTGTTGGTCACTTTCGTACCTTTGGGTGTCTTGCCTATGCCCATATTCCACAAGTACTTAGAAAAAAGTTGGACAACAAGGCTGTTAAGTGCATTTTTATGGGATATAGCAATGAGAGCAAAGGCTACAGACTCTATGATCCCGTTACAAAGAAGGTTTTTGTCAGTAGGGATGTTGTTTTTGATGAAAAACCAGAATTATCCTTGGCTGGTTTGGACACATATCAGGCTGCCCGTGATGTTTTTGAAGGGCTGCTGCCCATTACTTTTGGTGATTCACCTGGAGCTTCAGAAAATGAACCTAATGTTCAGCCAGTTGCTCCTATGGAAAGTGCAGAAATTCAGCCATTGGCTGATCGGAATATTCAGCATAATGCTGAAACTGAAATTCAGCAAGAGCTTGCACACAGTCAGGAAGCTAGACAGTTACCTAGATGGTATTTGCAGACTATGCAAGATAGTCCTTTGGATGCACCCATGGCTGGTCGTACTAGAAGGCAAACTCGTTTACATGATTCAGCACATACCATGAAGTTTGTTATGGCAGCAAGTACTTTTGATAATGAAGAGCCTGAATGTTATGAGGATGCACAACACAGTGTGCATTGGATGGCAGCAATGCAAGCTGAATTAGATTCTATTACTAAGAATCAAACTTGGGATTTGGTGTCCTTGCCATTTGGGAAGAAAGCCATTGGAACGAAATGGGTCTACAAACTGAAAAGGAAAGCAGATGGATCCATTGATAAATACAAGGCACGGCTTGTAGCTAAAGGCTACGCACAGAAAAAGGGCATTGATTATGAGGAGACATTTGCTCCTACTTCCCGTATGACGACCATCAGGTCTATGATTGCTTTGGCTGCACATTATGGTTGGACAGTGCATCAGCTAGATATCAAGACTACATTTTTACATGGAGAACTTCAGGAGGAAGTTTATGTACAGCAGCCCATTGGTTTTGCAGTTGAAGGCTCAGAACATTTGGTATGCAAGCTCAAAAAGGCACTATATGGTTTGAAACAAGCTCCTAGATCTTGGTATGCAAAAATAGATGCCTTCTTGCTTGGTCAGGGGTTTCTAAACAGCTCATCTGAGTCTACCCTTTACGTATGTAAAGAAGGGGGATCTATGCTGATTATATGTCTTTATGTTGATTGCCCGAATCAAGGGGCAAATCAGATTAAAGACTTGCTGGTTATTTTGAACAGCAAGGGGAGTTGGAATACAGAAAGGGATTGGGAGAATCCATTGTACATCAACTTCTTCTTTAATTAAGTTAAATAAATACCGAAAGGGGCACCAGTTTTGGAGCCAACAAGGTGTCCAATATCCAAGATTATATGGTAAAGTGTACTTTTCAGTTTTGTGAATTTGTTAATTGCTATAAATAGTGCTTAATCAAATTATTTACCACCCTATCCAAGGAGGAAGGCTGGTTATAGCCAATCACATGGTGAAGGGGGAATGCAATGACCGATGTTGGGCATGGTTCTCACCATGGACAGCAAGCTAAAAATGTGGAAAATGACCCAAATGTTGGCACTTCAATGCATAAAGAGGTTGATGGCCAGCAAGGGGCTGAAGAATTTGATTATAGCTTCAAGGATCAAATGCATACAACAACAAATCTTTTTGCTGATTTGGCAAAGGATCCCCAATTCTCTAGTTGGTAACCCGTGGGGCAACAAGTGCAAATGCATGGCCAACTTGGTAGTGTCAAACTGTGGGAACATGGGCAGCAAGGTAATTATGCACATGCAAGCATGTGACAGCAAGGATACTTTGGTGGTGGTACCATTTTTCATGCTATGGTTGAGCAAGCACCGCTTATAGGGATGTATGGCTCAAATCCCTATGGTATGCAATAGCCAATGCATACACCCAATGTATCCGGGTAATGCAAGTGGAATACCTAATCCCATGTATGGCAGCATAGGCATGATGCCTTGGGCACAAAGTGGGCCATATGGATATGTATCCGCACCCCCAAGGACTGTTGGAGCATAATTCGGTGTTGGTCATGTAGAAGCATCTAATAGTGCTAGTTACCATGTAAATACAGCAAATGCACTCTTTTTGCAGCAGCCTATTTATGATAATTTGACTCCCATAACTCTGCCAAAGGACTATGTTCAGTGGCAAAGTGTGAAGTTTGAGCCTTTCAATGGTGCACAAGATAGGCTAAAAGCACTTGTTTTTTATTCAGCAATTTGATGCGGCCTAGTCTAGAGGCCAATTCACAGAGGCATCTAAGATACGAAGGGCAACCATATTCTTGAAGGGAAATGCATTGCAATGGTAGTCTACACTTCTTATTCAAGGGAAGTCACCTACCGCTTGGGTCCAGTTCAAGCAAATGTTTGCTTCAAATTGGTTGACAAGTACCTTCAAAGTAGATATTATGAAAGCTCGAAATCAATTTAACTCCAAAGATTGCAAAAACTTGGATCAATATAATAAGAAGTTTTTAGATGAATTGCTACCTGTTACTTCTTATCGCAGAGTACCCCTCCGTGAGCAAGTGGAAAAGTATATTTATGGCTTGCCAAAAGGTATTCAAGATTTTTGCATTACGTCCACTATTTTCAACATGTCTCAACTTATAGAAACTGCTACTATAGCCGACACATTGCTGCATGGAAAGGATGCAAGATTCCAAGTTAGTGATGCCAAGCCACATGTCACTGAGGCCAAGACTGAGAAAAAAGGTAAATCTGAAAATAAAGCTGAAAATCAGAGCAAATTTTGGCATACAAAGAGCGAAAGATGAGGGATAAGGCTTCCAAAAGTTACTTGGTGAAGTTTCACAATTATTCACCAATGGATGCCAAATGAATGGAGGAGAATGACTTGGCAGACCATCCTTAGTTGTTGCACCTTTACCTTGATGCTTTCCAATTAGAGCCGCAAGCTCAATCAGGTTCAACAATGCAAGGGTCCAAAGTATTACCTGATGCTTGTGAGGGAGCTAGCACCTCCGTTCCTTAGTTATAGACAGCTCTAGATGTAGTGGATCTTGGATGTATTCAGCATACATTCAGGGTATTGTAGCTGAAAATATGTTTGCCAAGAGATCACTATTCAGTGTACTAGTCACTATGTTTGGTATGCAAATGAGTATGGTTTTCACTGTAACTCTGAAACTCTACATTTGCATTGATTAATTATCATCAGGGACTGATTAACAAATGATGGTTTTCAGTATATGATCTTAATATTCAGTAGTATACAGCTGGTTTTCTGGACAGCAGCATATGTTATGATGCCATTGATATTTTAGCCATGGTTTATGTTTGGTTTATGCTATACTATGGTTTGCTTTTGCCAAATGACTTGAGCTCACGAGGAACAAACATGTCACGTGATAATCTAGCAATGTTTTTAAGATTCTTTGTGAGCCTTATGTTATGTTATGTTGGCTGGTAATTTTTAGCATGTGTTGGGCATATGGAATGGTTGAGCACAAGTGCACAATGTTGTGTTAACTATGATGACTTGTGGAAATTCTAATCCACTATTTTGCTTATGATGCATCTGGTAGTGCAATTGAGAACAATTGCAAGAATTTCATGGGGAAGGGCTATTAGGAGGACATATATTATTGAAACCTCGCTTAGCATGTGGACTAATTTTTAATCACATGGTTAAGTGAATGTTGCATATGTGAGGTATAACTATGGTTAGAGTAAATTTACAAGCCCGGGACCCAAGGAAATCACAAGATAAAGAATGCTATAAGGTATGCTGATGCCAGTTGTTAGCCTAGGTTATTTATTTGGCCATCAGTGTCAATTGGTGATACCAGAGAAGTGGAGTTTAATGGTATCTAATGCCAATCTCATGGCCAAAGATGGTGTAGAGACACTTGGGAATGAAGGTTACCTAGCCAATTTCATTATTGGCCAGTCAAACTATTTTTCTGGGGACTATTAGATTAATTTTTAATATTTATAGACTGAAAATTACTATTAAATTATGGATAATGCTGGAAAAACCATTTGGCAAGGCTGGCATTTGGCAAGCTTGTCTATGAAGACTAGTGGGAGGCTAAAGAAGAGGAAAAACGTGACCATTCTACTATTGTGAATCGTGGGGAGCTGTGGGAGCTGATTGGAACTATTTTTCCTCCATTTTCCAATAGGCAAGAGCAGGTTGGCTACAGGCTGCAGGCGATAGCTCTTGGGGACCCCAAAACTACAAGCAACAACATCTGCGCTATTAGCAGCAATATTTATTGTAAGCGACAGCAAGGAGAGGATTCCCAACAGCAAACAACACCATCTATAGACTGTTGAGATAGGACAACAATAGTAAATGACTATTTTCTTCAGTTCTTCGCAAAGAAAGTTTGAATATTCTCTCTCCTTAGCATTCTCTCTCATCTCCTAGCCTTTCTTGTGAGATGGAGAGAGGATCGAAGCTCAGTTGAGAGTGCAATAGACAGTGTGGAGAGTGAAGCACGACACCCAATGCAATAGACTGAAAGAGTATCCTGAAAGTACAAAGTACAACCCTTAAACCTCAGGGTTGTTGAGGATGTTCACATCCGAATACGAGAAGTGCCTGTAACTGTGTGACAGAAGCACATACAAAGAAAGACAATAAGTATAGGGGAAAAAACCTCTCGTACCGAGAGTAAAAAGTGTCCTACTGATCACCGACACTCCTCTGTGAGAGTAGGCCAAGTATCCTACTGATCACCGGCACTCCTCTGTGAGAGTAGGCACAAGTGAAAACCCAACAAGTCCTCCTAGAGTAAAGAGTAATCAAAAGTACAAGGATCATCTGCCACCAAAGGAGATCAAATTTAACGCATTGCGAAATGCTTTAAATTTGTCACGAGGAAGAGCTTTAGTGAAGATATCTACCACATTACTAGTGGTAGGACAATAGATAAGGCTGATAGCACCTACATGTAGCCTCTCTCTGACAAGTGATAATGTATCTCAATGTGTTTCGTGCATGCATGAAACACTAGGTTCCGTACCACTGCAATGGCACTCTGACTGTCAGTGAACAAAGGAGTAGGCTCCGTAACAAATACATAAAGATCAGCAAGCAAGCGTCTAATCCATACACATTCAACTGTGGTAGTGAAAGATGCCTTGTATTCAGCTTCACATGATGATGTGGCAACAGTGGATTGTTTCTTGCTAAGCCAAGATATGCATGAGCCAAGAAAGAAACAATCGCCACTAGTAGAGTGACGTGAATCATAATCACCAGCCCAATCAGAATCACTATAAGCATGTAACTGTAGTGGTTCCACCTGGGCATAAAGCAATCCAAGACATCTAGTACCCTGCAAGTAACGAAAGACACGCTTAACAGCTTGTCAATGTGACATGCGTGGCTGAAAGTGTTTCATAGGTAAATAAGAGATCCAACTACTTGAGCATATGTGTGTGTATCAAACAAATCATTGTCATCATGTAATGTCAGCTTTAATCCAGGTTCCATTGGTGTACAGACTGGCTTGCAATCTTGTAAGCCAAACTTTTTAAGAAGTTTACCAATATATCTTGACTGTGAAAAACTAATACCTCTAGCATCATGTATGAACTGAATGCCCAAGTAATAATGCAAAGACCCCAAGTTTGACATTTCAAAAGTTTGCTGCAAATTTTGTTCGAATGTTGAAATCTGATCAGCATGTGTCTCTGTAAGCAAAAGATCACCAACATATAGACAAATGATCAGCATGGATCCCCTCTCTTTACATACGTAAAGGGTAGACTCAGATGAGTTGTTTATAAACCCTTGGCTAAAAAAAATAGCATCTATCTTTGCATACCAAGCTCTAGGAGCTTGTTTCAAACCATATAAAGCCTTTTTCAGAGTGTAAACCAAGTGTTCAAATCCCTCAACTGCAAAACCAATGGGCTGCGGTACATATACTTCCTCATGAAGTTCCCCATGTAAAAATGGGGTTTTAATATCTAATTGATGCACAGTCCATCCATAATGGGCAACCAAAGTAACCATAGACCTGATGGTCGTCATCCAGGAGGTAGGAGCAAATGTCTCCTCATAGTCAATGCCTTTCTTCTGTGCATAGCCTTTAGCTACAAGCCTTGCCTTATATTTGTCAATGGATCCATCTGCATTCCGTTTCAGCTTGTAGACCCATTTTGTTCCAATGGCTTTCTTCCCAAAGGGCAAAGACATTAAACCCCATGTTTGATTCTTAATGATAGAATCCAATTCAACTTGCATTGCTACCATCCAATGCACACTTTATTGTGCATCCTCAAAACATTCAGGCTCCTCATCATCAACTGTACTTGCTGCTATAACAAACTCCATGGTATGTGCAGTATCATGCATATGAGCTTGCCTTCTAGTACGAACAGCCATGGGTGCATCCAAATGACTATCTTTCATAGTCTGTAAATACCATCTAGGCATTTGTCTTGCCTCCTGACTGTGCATAAGCTCTTCCTAAATTTCAGTTTCAGCACTTTGCTGGATATTTAGATCAGCCAATGGCTGATTTTCTGCATTTTCCAATGGAGCAGCTGGCTGAACATTAAGTTCACTTGTTGAAACTCCAGCTGAATCACCAAATGAAATGGGTAGCAGCCCTTCAAATACATCACGGAAAGCCTAACATGTGTCCAAAACAACAAGGGATAATTCTGAATTTTCATCAAAGAGTAATCCCTACTGACAAACACCTTTTTAGAGACTGGATCATAGAGTTTATAGCCGTTGCTCTCACTCCTATATCCCACAAAAACGCATTTAACAACCTAGTTATCCAACTTTTTTCTGAGTACTTGCGGAATGTGTGCATATGCAAGACACCCAAAGGTACGAAAGTGTCCAATAGAAGGTTTCCGGTTGTTCCAAGCCTCAAAAGGTGTTATTTTCTTTAATGCTTTGGTGGGGTATCTGTTTAAAACATGGCAAGCACACATTACGACTTCCATCCAAAAACTGTATAGCAAGCTCTTTGCTTTAAGCATACATCTGGCCATCTCCGTGAATGACCGATTCTTCCTCTCTGCAACCCCATTCTGCTATGGAGTAGAAGCTAGTGAATTGATGAACAATGCCCTTCTGCTTCAAAAAAGAATTCAGCATAGAGGACATATATTCCCCCCTTGGTCGGAATGGAGAGTCTTTATTTGACAACCAGATTGGTTCTCAACAAGTGCTACAAAAGCCAAGAATTCATCATACACTTCTAACTTTTTCACCAAAGAATAGACCCAGCAGAATCGAGTAAAATCATCAATAAAAGTCACAAAATAGTAACATCCTTCCAATGACTTTGTCTGCATAGGCCCATGTACATATAAATGCACTAACTATAACCTGGTTGTGGCTCTAAAAGCAACATCACGGGGAAACGAAAACCGATGTATTTTCAACAAAATACATCCTTCGCACAAGTGCTCAGGAGGTCTCTCTAGAAGAGGTAATCCATCTAGCATCTATGTACACTATAAGAGCATCAAGCTACCATAGTTTACATGCCCCATCCGAGCATGCCATAACTCTGCCTGTATCATTGTAAGAGTAAGAGTGGATGCCAAGTATAGTGATTGATCAACTGAAAGTGCATCCAACTTATATAACCCATGATATAAAGTGCCAGTCAAGACCAAAGTCATGTGTTCCTTGTCTCTCACCATGCATCTGTCATCATCAAAGGTGACCTGCAATCCACAACGTGCCAAAGAAGAAATAGAGAGCAGATTCTTCTTTATATCGGGCACAAACAAAGCATCCTATAGGCGGAGAATAGAGCCATCAATGGCTGTGAGCACAATCTCCCCAATACCTCGAACAGGGTATGATGCATTGTTAGCACACTGTACAGACTTGCCAACTGGAGTTGCACCAACAGAAGCAAATAAATCTCTGCTATATGTGATGTGCCTAGAAGCACCATTGTCAAAAAACCAAGTGGTTGCATCCTCAATAGAGCTAAATGCTCGATCAGCCCAAGAAGAGTCATAACTGCATGTATAAAAGCAATAGTCCATGTCTGCAACAAAGGACGCGGACTCAGTAGAAGTGGAAAGAGTATCAAAAACAGACATTCTTGACTCCTTTTTCTTCTCCTTGGCGAGGCGCTTTCTACACTCAATGATGTAGTGGCCTAGCTTCTTGCAATAATGGCATTTGCCCTTTTTGGCTTGTGTGCCCCCTTGTTTTTTATTACCTTGTGAAGTGCCTGAAGTCCCAGAGCTCTGTGGAGTATTCTTTACTTGGTTGCCTTTGCCCTTTTGTCTAGCCATAAAAGCCTGCTTAGAGGCTATGACATCCACACCACTATTTCTTCTTGTTTGCTTCTCCTCTAGAAGCAAACTGACTAACTGAAGAAAAGTAATCAGCTGTGCAGCAATCCTCATGGTGAGGTTTAGGGCCGTATGAAAAGCCAAGTGCGAAGGAGGTGATGAGTTCAATGAAGTAGATATCAACTATGCATCTGAATAGTACTCATCAACATTCATAAGTTGCTCACACAAGTTTTGAATTTTATTCAAGTGATGCTACATAGAATCACCCTCGTCCATCTTACCAACAAACATCTACTCCAAAGTTAGCCAAGCTTCTCGTGAAGAAGCTGCAGAATGAATGTGAGGAATGATGGACTGTTGAACTGCCAATGCAATCAGCGACAAAGCCTGTGCATCCCGTGTATCCCATGCTTTTTTAGCTGTTGATCTTTGGGGAAGTGGTTGAAGTGGAGCAAGTTGAACAGGTTGAGGTGCCCATTGTCCATGTCCTCCTGGAGGAGAAGTAGCAGGAGCCACAACTCCGGGCCTAACTTCTTCTCCACTGACATAGTCCCAAAGATTTTTCGCAACAAGCACATTCTTCGTCATGAAGGACCAAAGTGAGTAGTTGTTACCATCCAATCTATCCTCCTTGGATACATAGGTAAATACATCTCCTCCCTGATTTGCCATGATAATCAATACCAAGAGAAGGCAAAAGAGCAATGTCCAAACTGTAATAACCTGTAAATCTCCAAATTTTCCAGAAATTACAGCAAATAGCTTGCTGCAATTAGTACACTGATGTACACTCTCTCGAAATTGTCTGGAATGCACGCAGTCCAAGGTGCATTCACGGTTCAACAACACTGTATGAGCAAAAGCCCCAAAGTTTCTTGCCCCAAAATTATTCAAACCAATCAATCTATTTCTCACTGAGATTGCTATTCATGTACCAATGTGTTTCCAAAATACAAAAGTCTCAAAAATTCTGATAAATTTTCCAAGAAATTGTCATCAACCATGTCCCAAACACATACTCAGAGTTCTGTACCTGCCCGATCAGAAGCTCCTTTTTCCAAAGATGAATCTAGATTTTTTTGTTTAATTTTAAAAATACCTTAGAAACCAGTTCAGCTGATCACAAGGTGTGGTGGCACAGAGAATCAGGCTGCAGGAGCGTCACAGCTGGCAAAGTTGGCGTCGCACCTGGTAGAGCTACACAAAGTACTGACGGGCAGCGCAATTGGTATCTCACACGGCAGTGTAGGGCACAGGGACAGGGCCAAGGGGCAGCACAAGTTGCAGGCGGGTGCTATTGCCAGGCACAAGGCGTGGCTAGAGGCAGCGTGGCCACAAGCAGCACTGCCAGGACAGGGCCACAAGGGCGACGCACAGCAGGTGCAAGGAACACACACACAGACTAGGGCTGGGCGATGCAGGCAAGGGCAGTACTAGTGGAATGCTAGCATAGCGAGCACTGCCACAAGCGGGCGTCAAAACCTTGGCGGGAGGGCGTAGATTGGCGGAGCTTCCAAGCGAGCTAGAGGACGCCTGGGCGTTCGTGGTGCAGGACGACCTTCTGTTGGGCAATGGCAGCTGCTATAGAAAGTGGACAGGACTGATGTCCTTCCACCACATAGAGCTGGACTAAGCAGGAACTCCCATATGCTAAGCAGAGTTGAACTGAGCAAAGCCTGTGCTCTGAGACCGAATGTGGGATGGAGAGAGGATCGAAGCTCAGCTAAGAGCGCAGTAGACAATGTGGAGAGCGAAGCACGACACCCAATGCAATAGACTAAAAGAGTGTATCTTGAAAGTACAAAGTACAACCCTTAAACCTTAGGATTGTAGGGGATGTTCACACTCGAACACGATAAGTGCCCGTAAGTGTATAACATAAGCACATACGAAGAAAGACAATAAGTCTAGGGAAAAAACCGCTCGTACCGAGAGTAAAAAGTGCCCCAATGTCCTGATCACCGACACTCCTCTATGAGCGTAGGCATGAGTGAAAACCCAACATTTCTACAACCTTGCTCCAAAGATTACAACATTGAGATCACCAGAGGCTAAGAAATTTCAAACTTCTCTCCTGTAAACCCTAATTTGCAACAAAAATTAGGGTTTAGCAACAGCCTCGAGAAGCATGCTAGAAATTGAAAGCTCCAAGACTTGGATTCAACAGGGTTGAAGCTGTCTTCAATCAAATTCAACTAGAAGGACCAACAAATCAATGAATTTAGGGGCATTTTCCATCTCCATCAAAGCAAGTGAAGGTTGATTGACTACACAAATCAAGGGGCAAATCAAAGTGAAGACTTGCTGGTCATTTTTGACAGCAAGGGGAGTTGGAATACTAAAAGGGATTGGGAAAATCCCATTGTACATCAACTTCTTCAATTACCGAGAGTAAAAAGTGCCCCAGTGTCCTGCTGATCACCGACACTCCTCTGTGAGCGTAGACATGAGTGAAAACCCAACATTTCTACAGCCTTGCTCCGAAGATTACAGCATTGAGATCACCAGAGGCTAAGACATTTCAGATTTCTCTCCTGTAAACCCTAATTTGCAACAGAAATTAGAGTTTACCAGCAACCTCGAGAAGCATGCTAGAAATTGGAAGCTCCAAGACTTTGATGCAACATGGTTGAAGCTGTCTTCAATCAAATTCAAGTAGAGGGACCAGCAAATCAACGAATTTAGGGGCATTTTTCATCTCCATCAAAGCAAGTGAAGGTTGATTGACTATACAAATCAAGCGGCAAATCAAATTGAAGACTTGCTGGTCATTTTTTACAACAAGGGGAGTTGGAATACTAAAAGGGATTGGGAAAATCCCATTGTACATCAACTTCTTCAAGTACCGAGAGTAAAAAGTGCCCTAGTGTCCTACTGATCATCGATGCTCCTCTGTGAGCGTAGACATGAGTGAAAACCCAACATTTCTACAGCCTTGCTCCAAAGATTACAGCATTGAGATCACCAAAGGCTAAGAAATTTCAGATTTCTCTCCTGTAAACCCTAATTTGCAACAAAAATTAGAGTTTAGCAACAACCTCGAGAAGCATACTAGAAATTGGAAGCTCCAAGACTTGGATTCAACAGGGTTGAAGCTATCTTCAATCAAATTCAAGTAAAGGGACCAGCAAATCAATGAACTTAGGGGCATTTTCCATCTCCATCAAAGCAAGTGAAGGTTGATTGACTACACAAATCAAGCGGCAAATCAAATTGATTACTGGTCATTTTTTACAGCAAGGGGAGTTGGAATACTAAAAGGGATTGGGAAAATCCCATTGTACATTAACTTCTTCAATTACCAACAGTAAAAAGTGCCCCAGTGTCCTATTGATCATTGACACTCCTCTGTGAGCATAGACATGAGTGAAAACCCAACATTTCTACAGCCTTGCGCAAAAGATTACAGTATTGAGGTCACCAAAGGCTAAGAAATTTCAGATTTCTCTCTTGTAAACCCTAATTTGCAACATAAATTAGGGTTTAGCAGCAACCTCGAGAAGCATGCTAGAAATTGGAAGCTCCAAGACTTTGATGCAACAGGGTTGAAGCTATCTTCAATCAAATTCAAGTAGAGGGACCAGTAAATCAATGAATTTAGGGGCATTTTCCATCTCCATCAAAGCAAGTGAAGGTTGATTGACTACACAAATCAAGCGGCAAATCAAATTGAAGACTTGCTAGTCATTTTTTACAACAAGGGGAGTTGGAATACTAAAAGGGATTGGGAAAATCCCATTGTACATCAACTTCTTTAATTACCGAGAGTAAAAAGTGCCCTAGTATTCTACTGATCACCGACACTGCTCTGTGAGCATAGACATAAGTGAAAACCCAACATTTCTACATCCTTGCTTCAAAGATTACAATATTGAGATCACCAAAGGCCTTAAAATTTCAGATTTCTCTCCTGTAAACCCTAATTTGTAACAGAAATTAGAGTTTAGCAATAACCTCGAGAAGCACGCTAGAAATTGGTAGCTCAAAGACTTTGATGCAACAGGGTTGACGCTGTCTTCAATCAAATTCAAGTAGAGGAACCAGCAAATCAATGAATTTAGGGACATTTTTCATCTCCATCAAAGCAAGTGAAGGTTGATTGACTACACAAATCAAGTGGCAAATCAAATTGAAGACTTGCTGGTCATTTTTTACAGCAATGGGAGTTGGAATACTAAAAGGGATTGGGAAAATCCCATTGTACATCAACTTCTTCAATTAAGCTAAAGAAATACTAAAAGGGGTGCCACTTTTGGGACCAACAAGGTATCCACTGTCCAAAATTGTGAGTTAATTTGCATTATTCAATTTTGTAATAAATGTTGCCAACCATCCATAGAAGAAAGGTTAGTTTCATCAATCCTCCTTTTATATTCAATGTTCTTTCCTTATTCAATGAAAATTTCTTTTCTTCTTTTCTTGCAGTCTCTTTCTATTCATTTGTTTGTATGTTTTTGTTCCTTCTTCCGTTGCGCATTCACATGGTATCATCACCTAAGAGAGACACAGGGCTGATTTCTCGCAAAGGAGACCACCCTAGTCAGCCAAGCAGCCTTGCCACATCAGCGTTTTGCTAAATACACAGCTTTCTTCTTAAAGGCAACAACCTCTTTGTACAAGCGACAATATTTCTCCTCCAAGCACACCCTCTACACCAACTTCCTTGTGATCCTCTAGCCGTTTCCTTGTTTCGGGGCGCCTTACGACCAATTGTGTAGCTTTGTTGATACAAATGAGGAGCCTTCTCCGCACTCCTCCAAACAGTGGCAAGATTATCATGTGGATCAAGAAGCACAAAGATCACCTAGCCCATTTGTTCGAGAACCCTCTCCTCCTCGTTCTCTCCATGTCTCACAAAAGGCCCGTGCTATTGGCCTGCATATGCCATCAATGGCACTGTCTATCTAGGTGCCCGTACTCCTTCTTTACCCAAAGAGGACCGGCTTGATGGTTCAAACAACTCACTTTGGTCGTATGAAGTGGAGTGTATCTTTGATACCTTTGATCTTTTGGAAGTTTGTTACCCACCCTATTCCCCGTCCAAGGGAGGATCCCATCATTGGATCATCAATGGATCGTGCAACCTTATGGGATCAGCTCAACTCTAGAGCACAATCTTTCCTCTTTATGAACTTACAAGATTCTATCCTAGTGCATGTGCACAGGTTGCAGAAAGCAACGGAAGTGTAAGATGGAGTGTATCCTTGATACCTTTGATCTTTTGAGAGTTTGTTACCCACCCTATTCCCTGTCCAGTGGAGGATCCCACAGTTGGATCATCGATGGATCATGCAGCCTTATGGAATCAGCTAGAGCACAATCTTTTCTCTTTATAAGCTTACAAGATTCTGTCCTAGAACATGTGCGTAGGTTTCGGAAACCAGCGGAAATGTGGGCAAAGTTTGCTTATTTGTACCATCAGATGACATTTGCCCGCCAAATTACTCTCAAGAAGTTACAAATGCTCGTTGTTGATGATTCTCCTTCCATGAAGGATCATATCAACAAGTTGCAGGATATGAGGAATTTGCTTTCATCCCTTGGAATTGGGCAAGATTATCTCTTCAAAGGATATGGCCATGACTCTTTTGACTTAGCTATCATCTCTCCGGTTTGATGTCTTCTACACCAACCTTCTTACATCACTAACCCATGAGAAGCTTCTAAGGAAGGAGAATGCCCCGCTTGTTTTGGTTGAGCTTTCCCCTCCTCTCAGTTTATGACCTTAATAGGCTTGGTACCCGAGTTGTCTTCATCGAGTAAGCCGTTTGTATTGAGGATTCTTCTATAGGAACTGTTATCCCAATAGGTTGGTAAGAGAGTGGGCTTTACAAGCTCCATTCCCCTTCTCTTATGTAGGGTCCTCCGAGACAATTGTGTATTGCTACACCTGTTCCCCCTTATGCACCACCTATTCCACATGTTCCTTTCCATCCCCCACCCTCTCCTCCAGTGGTTCCCTCATACCCCCCATCCCTTTTAGAGGGGGGACGATCCCATCCCTTTTATGCAGTAGAAAAGTGTCCCATAAGCACAAACCCTAATTAGGAGGACCCAAACTTTCTATAAATAGGCATGCTAGCCTCCATCCAACCTTAGTCTTGTTTTTGCAGCTTGCAAGTGCCACAGCTTTGCTGTCCACACCCCATACATGGAGGTTATGTCAGCCAAAGCTGACCGCCATTGTCTTCTACTGCAGATTGCTCCTGTTTTCAGCTCTGGACTGAGTGCTGCTGATCAGGCGTGCTGGCCATCATCTCTACTTTCGCTAGCTGCCAAGTGTGCAGCAAACTGCTGTGTTTGCAGTCTACAGCTGCTGCCCAGCCTACCATGTGTCTAGACAGCTTGCATTTACTGTTTTCTACTGCAACCTCATCCTACCATGTCATCATCAGCTGCTGCGTTTGTAGTTTTCTCTCTCTTCTCTGCCCGTGTAACATTGATCCAGCTCCACTCTACTACATTTGCTGCTGCCAAACACCTTCAAAGGCTGCCTTGCTGCATTTCCAGACCCATTAGAGTACGACACACACTCCAGCTCATACTCTCTAGCCTGGTCCTTGAGACAGTAGTTTGAGGTCAGTATTCTGCACTGCATAGTGTGTTTGCTGCATTGATCATTGTATTCTATTCAGAATTCATTCTTCATTATTCACTGTGTTGATTGTCTCTACGTTACCCTAACTCTTATTGTGTTCTTTATCAATCTGCGCATATTTCATACGATTGTTTTTTGTGTTTTCTATGGTGAAGCATTTCTTTACACCAAGCTTATGTGAAGATCTTCAAACTTATGGTGTTTCCATTCACTCATGTGGCCTCTTCTTAGTTGTCCCCATTGTCAGCTTCAGCTTTGCAACATATAGCTGATGGTCACTCACCCCCTTCTTACCAATCATTCATGCTCCCTTACCCTTAGCTCATAATCATCTCCCAAATATGTCTACTTTCCACTACCTCCAGCCTTTACTAGCGGTCTTCATCCCAGCTCAGCTGCACCAGCTCATCACATAGCATCAAGGCCATCATATACATGTCAAAAGAGATGTTTCACTCTAATCAGTCCATGTGCTGTCCACAGGCTCCCCATGAGCCCCCCCTCATGTTGCTATCTTCGACGCAGCAATCACTTTGTCAAGAGATGCACTGAGTTTGGAGCTATTAGCCTTTTTAAAAGGTTTTAATTAATACATTTTACCCCCTTTGTAGCCCTTGTTCACATGCTTATCAAGGCTAGCCACTGTTCCAAATAATAGAGAAGAATTCACCTGCTGCATTGGCTGAGATGGATGTTGGACATTAACTAGTGGCACCGGCTAGAGATCTCACACCTCAATACCCTCATCTAAACATTGCTAGAATGGATATTACCAATGGATGTGATTTGAGTGATCATTGATGCTACCAAACTTCAAAGGTGAACCTCTCAGCTTGACTTCTAGAGACTTTTGTAGTTATTCACACATCAACCATTACCCCCTCCTCTGTCCTAGGACCACCATGGGGGAGTTGAGTTCCCCCTCTAAGCCTAAAGCTAAGCGCTACTGTATGTTATGCAACTCTCCTTCTCATCATCTTCATCTACCCTGAGTAGGTGCCTACTCTACAAACCCTACATCATTCCTCGTGAGTTTACAACTAGTATCATGGGGCATGAACAGCCTCCATTACAGCGGGGCAAGAAGTCACAGGAAGCTTATTGTCTAGCAAGAGTTGCAGCCATCCCTTGCTGGACAGATCAACATCTTACTTCTACAAGAGCATAAGCTCACGCCCTCCCAAGCCAATAGAGCGGGGAAGGCATGAGGAGTTGAGGAGACAAATTGAGCAGCTTTGGACCAAAGAGTCCGTAGCACACACCCAAGGAAAGTCAAACAGGATTTGTCAAGAGACAACCCTCCAAGCTTGTCAACAATGTTAAAAGGAGGAGAGGGCTCTTCAAAGGGATCTAGCAACTATTGCTACAAGAGTCACCTAGAGATTCTACCCTCCACACCTAGGAGCCACAAGCACAATCTGCTCTCATGGGCTTAGAGGACATGAAGTCAAATTCTCCTTCTACATCTCAATTGTGTTCTAGGCACAGAAGGGGGACACAATGTGCAAAGAGTTCTTCAAGGTACACCGTCTGCTCAACTCGAGGGACTAGATCTATAGCCTCGATGACCAATATGGGAGGGTTTGTTCTTACTCGGAGGAGGTGATTCTATAGGCAGCCGTTTCAGCATAAGGCAATCTCAACTAGAGTGATGCATTATAGACAAGAGGTTTGGGACTGCATCCCTTCCCTCGCCACAAGGGAAAATGGAATGGTCTCTCCTTTCCCCCTTCTCTAAGGAGCCAGCACAAGCTTTCCACTCACAAGATGGGTAAAAAATCCCTAAAGAGAACAAGCTATCTAGGGCCTTCTTCTCTACATACTAGGAGGTGGTGAAGGACCCCTTGCTACAAGCATTTCAAGATATCTTTAGTTCATGCAACACCATGTGAGTAGGTCTAGTGAGTCTCCTCCTGACCACCTAGAGCTGCCCCAATGGAGACCAATCACATTGTTGTCAATTTCCTACAAGGCACCAACCAAGATAATTGGTAGCAAACTCTACCCCATCCTCCTAGACATCATTTGTGACACAGAGGCAAGTTTCATCAGTCGCAAAATGGGCACAACATAGCCAATCAATGGGTGGTCATGCTCCTTCTGGACTTCAAGAGGGCTTATGACAAGATTGGTTGGGACTTCCTAGAAGGTACCATGGCACAACTAGGTTTTCCTCAAGAATGGATCAAAGGTGTGTTTGCATTATACATGTTAACCACTAGCAATGTGCTCATCAAAGGGCTAAGAGGGTCTGAGTTTCAATTGGAGAGATCCGTTTGTCAAGGCTTCCCTCTTTACCCATAGCTCTTGCTACTCTTTGAAAAGGCGATGTCCTATTTTCTTCACTCGAGAGTGAATAGCCTGAAGGGCCTTAGACTCCCTATGAAGATGAAAACGAAGCGAGTGGATTCAAAGTGACCTAATGATACAGCATTCTATATTGATCATGAGGTCATGCTAGAGAGAGTGAGACTGGCATTGGGGTTGTTTTGCACAACTGCAAGTATGACAATCAACTCGCAAAAGTCAACTGGTTTTCTTAGGGTCAGAGACTCCAACACCGAATTTGGGCTTTAGATAGGTAAGAAGGGATTGGACACTCAAATATCTTGGGTTCCAGGTTGGTCTTGGCATTATTTCAGCCCAAGAGTTCATCCTAGTACTTAACTCCATCAGACGAAAATTGACCTACTAGAGCTTGTCTACCTCTCTCTAGCAAGCACGACCCTAGTGGTCAACACATTCTTTTGGCAACAACCTAGTACATTGTTGCTTGCTAGTGTTGCTCCTCATCATGTGTGGTTCAACTGCGTGGCTTGGTGTGGAATTTCCTTTGGCTTGGTTCAAATGGGTCTAGGGATTCCAATACCAAGGTGGCTTGGGAAACCATCATCCATCATCCGTTCGAGGCAGGTTTGAGAATCAATGATCTGGAGTATCAAAGTCTAGCCCTACTACGCAAGCTAGTGATCCAAGGGCCTGACCCCAAGTGGACAGATGTGGAAAGTCCTTCTCCAAAAGGGCTTCCAAGAGTGTAGACCACGGCTAGGTGGAAAGTCAAAACCCTCCTAGGGTGGACCTTCACCTCACCACGGATCACTAAACCTAGATTCTTTTTCCTTTGCAGCCTGTGTTGTAGGTTTGGTAGGGCATGTGTAAGGCCCTTGTACAAAGGTCCCTAGCTTGCCAAGAGGAGATCGACCACCAACCTATTGTTTGACCTCAGGTTCAAGACCTTGTACAAAGGTCCCTAGCTTGCCAAGAGGAGATTGACCACCAACCTATTGTTTGAAACCCTCAGGTTCAAGACCGTGACAAGTTACAGCTTGGAAAGCACCCCCAATCCACTGGGCTGGTTGGGAGGCAGGTCCTTCCTAAACTATTAGGGTGTGGTGGGACGTTTACAAGATGGCAAATCACGAGGTTCTACAAAAGTGGCAAGATGTCAAAGTGGGATCGAGACAAAGAGAAGAGCATTTGATGCAGTGATCCCAACTGGCTAGACCCTCCCATCCAAGAGTCTATGCCACCTAGAGAGGTGTGGGCTGCTTTGATTCTATCAATGGGAGTCCCCTTGGAGATGGCAAGCCAACTAGGTGGTGCCCCACATGGAATTTTCTTTGTAGTTCAAGATGGTGGTTAGCTAGTCATTGACAGAGGATAGCAAGATGAGGATCTCTCAGCCATCAGTTCCAAGAGTGGCACCTTTGGATTTAGGAGAGTCGGCCCCTAGATCAGCTGGAGTGCGTGTTATGTCCCTGGACATCCAGATGGGTGCTAGTAGCATTGTCCACGGTGGTTACAAAGTGACTTAGTTCGAATGCATTAAGGACACTTCGGGGTTAGGAAAGCCAAGTCCTATTTAACTTCGGGGTTAGGGCAGCCGAGTCCTAAAAATAGGACTCCGCTGCCCTAACCCCAAAGTGTCCTTTATGCGTTCGCACTAAGTCACTTTATAACCACCGTGAACAATGCTCCTAACACCCATCCGGATGTCCGGGGACATAACAGTGGGACCCTGGAGAGTGGCTGTGACTGGCCACAGCAGTTGCCAAGAAGCCGTGCTATTTCGAAAAGAAAACCTCACATCTAATAACATTTTTACTCCATAGGCTGAGATACCACCAATGCTGTAGAATCATATATCATTGAATTACTGTTAAGAACAGCAAAAGAATTGAATGCAGTGACATGAACATATCAAGCAAGCATTGTGAGTGCATGTTTCATAAAAGAACATAATGGAAACATGCCAGAAAACAGAATAAGGTATAATTAGAAATGGCCTATAATAGCACCTTACAATTTCAATGGCTTAAAAAATTGTTTACCTTTTGTCTATGTTTAGAGGAACCATAGTTTCACTTGGGTTATATGTCCTTTTAAAGGAAATTTCAATGTTGTCTGTGCTTTGATCCACAACTTCACACTGGGTGCCCTCAATACTGCAAATATAGGGAGCCATTAAGGGTAAAGGTAAGGATGATTTGTAGTTATGCAATAGGACAACATGTTTGAACTATTCCACAGCATGCCTGTAGAGTCCTAATGGCTAGAATTACGTTCCTTAAAGCCTTATCAATCCTTATCATGAACTCTCATCTATTGTAGCAGCGAAAAAAACCCAAATGCATAACTGAAATCCTCAAGAGCACTATTGTCACTGAAGCTCATGACTAAAGTATTCCAAAAGAAAGACTGCTGGTGTTGCTTATATGACATCTCAAAGTTGAAGTTGGAAAGTTTATTTATAAAACTGGAAAGAAAAATACTCACACATCAAAGATTCCGCTTCCTTCTGGTGTGTTCCAAACAAGATCCCAATACCTGCATAACAGGAAGAATAAGGCAGGCATGCGCATAAAAATCTTTAAAACTCCCGCAATACCATACAATAGAAATGTCTGCAGTGAATCACCCTCTATTTATCTCTTTATTCAAATCCTCAAGAAGGTTGTCAAGGCCTCCATATTGTATCCCAGTCACAATCCCCCCTGGCTTGGAAAGTGTAACTTGCACGATGCCATTATCAATTATCAGCTGTGCAAGCATTTTTGCAAAACAAAGATTATTGGTAGTGAAAAGATCAATAGATTATTAACATGTGTTCAATGCAACAAAGACCAGTGAGTATGTCAAACTCCAGTTTCTGCAGTAAGCATTGGCTGCAAGATTTTGTGTTGATTTCAAAATGAATGCAAACTATGCTTGTTTTTCCCCTTTCATATGCCCTGGCTCCTAAAAAAGCACAATCAGACCTGTAAGTAGCTACAAGAAGTGGAGATGCAAGTTGCAATAGAATTACAAAATACAAATGATGCAGCATTTAATCAATTCATATGATTCATTATAAATGCAAATTCTTTGAAGCACTATAACTGGAAGCCTACATAGGGCTTAGTCTGCAGAAATTCCAAAAGTTAACTGGACTGAGAACACCAGCATTAGGGAACACTCAGATAATTCTTCAGGGATATATGCCTTTAAAAAACAGAAACTCTTGGAACAAGATACCAAGCTTTGGAGCCATGATTCTCAATATTGAAACAAGGATCAACATATAACCACAAGGAACGTTCCATTAAAAACTCTTAGACAAGCTTCTTCACAATAGTTTAGGTGGGAAGCTTTCTCGAAGGCTAATTTGAGCTTCTTGTGTAGTGCGGTAAATACTAAACACTTTCATCTTCATAGCTTTAGCTACCAGCTTCCATTTTAATCATTCGCAACCTTTCTGCATTGCAACTTCTGCTAAAAGTCTTTTTTACGGTAAGGGTTATGCAGGCCACTCAACATCCACCAGTCTGTGCCCTTGTTGGCACCAGTGGGGATGTCGGTTTGGTCTACTCAAACCATTAATGGACTTCACTCCACAAGCTCGCCTGGTCTCCTTAGAGACACGAGGATGAGAGCTTCATCCATATCTATGAGATGACTCCCAATGAGTCTCCTTCCGTAAAGAACCTCCCCACTATTCCATGCAGCCATAAGGCCAAGTCAATCATGGACAATGAAGCCATTGGCATCTTCAGGTGAGCCAGCAGTGGGGGGTGTCTGCAGCAGGGACAACTCCTCGGCCAAGATCTGAGGCATTGGAACAGTTCTTCTCAACACTTGCCCAAGGCCCAAATCTTACTACAATAGACAATTTATATTATGTGCCCCAAATAGGGGCGAATCTCTTTTTGTCTACCAATTTTACCTCTTGGGGAGGACTGTCTTCTTAACTAAGACTACAGTTGAGATCTTAGCTGATGTGGCTGGTCGAATGATAGCTCAAGGTGAGATACAACATAATGGCCTCTATTTGATTTCACAATTTTTATCATAGCCGATAGGCAAGGAGTCCAAGTTTCATCGCTTACATGGCTTAGTTACGCTAAAGCACCTATTGGTGATGAGTGCCTTTAGCATTTTATATTATGCCAACTTGGCTAAGACTCTATTTATAAGTTGTCTAGTTACTAGTTAGTTGAGGACCATCCATTCCTAAAACTAGCTAAGGATATGTGCCGACCTTGTCAACTAGGGACATAAAATCAAACCCCAATTCTGCAGTAGTCCATTGATAGAGCTAAGGGAATCCTTATTTTGATCCTATGAGAGAGTGCAATGGAAAAAGAACACAAACACAAAGAGAGAAGGGAAGAAAAAGACTGCAATGAAAGAAGAGATTGGAAGTCATGGATTTACACTAAATTCCAAATGAATGTAGAATGCAAGGTGGATTGATCAGTGCATGAACACCCAAAGTGTCAGTGAAGCACTGAAAACCTGATGACAAAAGGCAGCACCAAGAGACAAAGGAGAGTCCAAAAATTCGGAGTGTGCTGAATCTGCAAAGAAGAATAATGACCAACCAATGTCTGAATGCTATAAATAGCCAAAGTGCTGAAAATATGGCTGACTGCTATGTAGGCATGCCCTAGCAGCTAACTCCTCCCCTAGAATGGTGTCTCAAACTCTAGAGGTAAGCAAGCCAGTATAGAAGATATCATACTTCGGGGATGGTAGATGAGTGGTGAGAATCATCGCCACATCCCCGGATGAGAATATCTTGCCAAGGGATGCAAGCTCATCCCACAAGTCCTCCATTTTGTTGACATGATCCTTCATGCAAGGATATTCATCAATAGAAAGCATCCGGAGTTTCTTCTTTGTGGTAATACAATAGGCAAAGGTCTTCAATTGGTAGAGAAAAGATAGCTTTGTCCATACCTCCACTATGGTCCAAAGTCTACACACATGCACAAGGACAAGATCCTACAGACTCCTAAAGAGAAAGGATTGGGCTCTAGAGTTGAGCCGATCCCATGGGGTGGGCTGGCCCATCATTGAACCAATGCTAGGATCCTCCACTAGACTGTTAAGATAGTCAAGCTCTCGTCACTCATCTACTACCTACCGGCATGACAACCTAGCATGTGTAGCTGTCGATCGTGTGTGTTCCTAATAAGTCGGTACATGACTTAACCATAGTTAGTTAGCCGGTGGTTAGTAAGTGTGGTCACTTAGACCTAGTTCATGTTGTGTGTTATTCAATCAGTAAGAGTGAGATGAATAATGAAGAACAATGAAAGCAGTCACCCCTATCTCTCTCCCATTCTTCTAACATGGTATGAGAGCCATGACCCCATGAAGCCCATGAAGCCATGAAGCCCTACAACCTTAAGCCTAAAAGTTAGGCGTCTGCATCGCGGGAGTTGGAGTTTGAAGACAGGAACTGCATTTGACCAGTCTTGATAATGTTGGAAGCCATAGCTCAACCTTGAAGACTAATATGTATCAATGTTTTGAGGCTTACACTTGGTAGAGCTTGTAAAACTTGCATAGAGGATCAATGGCATGCATAGAAGCTCTTTTTAATGAGCTTTAACCTCAGCATTTACAGCAAGTAGAAAAACGTGAAAATATAGGTTGCGCCATTTTTCTTATCTGATCTGAGGGGCAGCACTAGCAGGGAATCATAGTGATCAATATGATGGGCATCCAAGACATCATTGTGTGCCATCTAAAGGTTGTTATCAAGAGCTTGTGGAGCACATGGAGTGCTCAGTGTGGCCAATGTAGCAACAGATGAATGAAGACCTCTCCCAAATCAGTGTGACAGGATCACAGCATTGCTATTGGGAGTAAAGGTGCCTCTGCCTAGCCGCCTGTGTATTACTACACTGACAATACCCGCCACTGCACACTGCAGGTGGCGTGCGCCCGTCACCGTCACTTTATTCTTTATTCTTTTAGTGACTGTTTGAATAAAGGAAGGCCCGGTCACACATTGTGACCGTTGGAGTTCCCATTTGTGTCTCTCTCTCTTCTTGCTCTTGCTCTCCGCCATAGCTCACTTCCAAGCAAGCTTCGATCCTTCTCACCTTTCAACTCGTATCAGAGCTTTGGATTAGAGCTTGATCATGGAGCTTGGCCCAGCATTACTTCAGCCCGGATTGAAGACCTAGAGCTTGGAGCTTCAATGCCAGCCATGGCTTCTTCCCCCTGAGGTAAGATTTCATCTCCCGCCTCTCCCCGGCCCTCATAGGCTCTTTGCAAGTGTTCCTTGGCTTCATTGGGCACCTTGTATGCTCCCATTTGCCCCCTTATCCTCATCATAACCAACAGACCCCATAGTCAACTCACTTTTTTTTTGCGCTTGTTTAAAAATCTAGCTCAAACATCCCATTTTTTCTCATATCTCGGGCATCCGGAACCCGATTTAGCCAAGGTAAGAATCTAACTTAGGGTTTTGGTACGCTCCAAACACGATGGCGATGTCAGATCTGCCAAATTCTGATCACAGCATTTTCTGCAACAAATCTGAGTTGATTTACAGCAAGAAAATGTCATGCTCTTAGCTTATGTGATGCTCCCGAGGCCTGGTATTTGATGCCTAGATACTTTGGGGATGTTTGCCCAATGTTTTGAGATGCTTTGGGACTTGGTTTGAGCTTCCATAGCTCGATTTATATAGGGATTTACTATTGTACATTGTTTGGGCAGCAAGGTTTTATCAGGGACGGCTTATGCATAATGCTCTTTGTTGACATTTGGGTGTCCTATTTGATGTATTGATGCTTGGTCATCATGGTTTATGCCCGAATATGCTATTTGAGAGCTATTGAGCCTCGATTTGGATGTGGACACTTCGTTGTTGGTTGGGATATATGCTACCTTGGTTGACAGGTTATTTTACCTCCAGTTTGGTTATGCCTATTGGTTTCGGGCTATGTCTTTAGGATATGCAATGAAATATTGACCTTCAGGGTACGACATCAAGCTTATCTTTGGTTCTGGATCTTCATTTGAGCTTGAGCTCGGCTTTGAAATGCATTTGATGCTCCGTCTTGGATGTACATATGGCATGTATGTTACCTATGTCTGACTGGTCTTGATATGCTTGGCCTATGCCACTACTACATGCTAGTTACATTGTTTGGAGCCGATTGCTACTAGTGCCTTGTCTTGGCTTGCATCTGGCTTCCTGGAACTTACTTGGGACATTTCTTGGCTTGCCAAAGTTGTATTGGGATACAGTTGATGTCTATGGATGCTCTATTTGGAGGCTACAGAGCCTATATGCTCATGATGTCTTATTGATGTCTGGTCTTGGATCATTTGTCACTGGTGCTCCATGTGCCTTTCTTGAGCTTCTTGGCTTGATCCATACGGCTTTTGTGCCAATGGGAGCATCGTTGGATGTTTGACAAAAATTGAGTAGGTGGTTTATGCTATTGCGCTTTGTGTCTTCTGAGACTGGGATCTTCTTCACTTGGATGTTGCATCGTTGATATGCCGTGGTCCGCATACATGTACTTGGGCTGATTTGGGCTTCGCACTCCCTGAGCATACACCTCTTTGTGTTAGGTCTTGCCAGTGTTGTGTACACTTTGCCATATTACACAGGGGGTGTGCCGGCTTACTGACGGATTTGTTTAACATACTTGGGTGTTTGCTCGATGTCCATATGACTGTCATATGCTGATTTATGCCCGCTTGATGCTGGTTATGCTTTGACAGTCAGTGGTTGACTTAGTGCATTGATTTTGCCTACAATTTGCTCTCATTGTACCTGACTATAATTTATTGCAGCAAGTAGTTATGTATAGACTGATGTGGAATTTTCATGCTAAATCATCCTGATTTTATGTACTTTTGATGGTACTTGGTGGGCAACATCATTAGCTATCAGTTCATGGTCATTTTGCCTTGGTTTTGGTGGTATTTTTGGCTGTTTACAGCAGAAAACAACAAGCAGTTTTGAACTATCTGCACTGTTTTGGACTACATTATGGGTTCTTCTTCCAGTGACAGTGCTATCTTCAACATCACTAAGCTTGATGATACGAATTATGCCTATTGGAAGAGCCAAGTTTGGCAGGTAATAGTGAAGAAATCGCAAGTAAAGCCACTAAGGATACATGGCGAGCAGCCTGAAACTATGACTGATGCAGCCGTGAAAGAGGGTTTGCTCATGGAAGAGGAACACAGCTAAATGCATCTCAAAGTGGTAATACCCAGCAGGGCCAAAATGCAAGAGGTGGTGGGACATTTTAGAGCGAGGGGGAGATCCAGCCCTAGGGGCAGAGGATCTTGGAGTCGCAAAACACTCAAGATAATCCGAATAAAGATAAGGATTGTCACTATTGTAGCAAGTATAGCCACATTGCCAAAGAGTACTGGAAGAAGCATGCTAATCAGAAAGACAAACAACACGGACACTATAAATCATCGAGTCATACAGAGGGTGCTTCCACTGACAGACTGTTTGCCATGATGTATGTTTAGAATCGTGCAGCTAAGGAGACTAAAACACATGATGTCTGGTATATTGATTCTGAAGCTTCAAATCACATGACACCTCATGGTGATTGGTTACAAAAATGGTTCTTGAAAAGAATGGATATGTGTGCACAGGAGATGATACTCAGCACAACATTGAGAATAAGGGCGTAACACCCTTGGTCATTCATGATGGGCAGAAGAAGAGTCTGCATGATATATTGCATGTGCCCTCTATTACAAAAAATTTGTTGTCAATGGAACAGATGACAGAACAAAACTTACAGGTTTGCTTTAATAAGCATTGTCTACTTTATAGAAGAGTTTGGTAATGGCTACAAACTCATTGCTCGAGGCAACAGACATGGTAGAATGTTCACATTGGATGCTACATGACCTCAACTGAAATCAGCCATGTTTGCGCATGGTCAGTGCATTGTTAGAGACTTGAAAATATGACACAAAAGGATTGGACATGTAAATATTCAACGACTGCAAACTATGCAAAGAAAGCAGCTCGTGACAGGTTTGCCAACATTTGCATACAATGAGATTGGTCATGTTTGTAGGATCTTTGCACTATTATTTGGGCATTCAGTTCATTCATGATACTAGAGGCATTGGATTGTCACAGTCTAGATACATTGGTAGACTTCTTGAGAGGTTTGGCTTTCAGGATTGCAAGCCAGTTTCTACCCCAATGGAACCTGGACTCAAGTTGTCCTTGCATGACAATAGTGATTTATTTGATATCCATACGTATGCTCCAACAGTTGGATGTCTCATTTACTTATGCAATACAAGGCCAAACATTCAGTTCGCAATTTCAGCCCTAAGTAGATATATGCACCAGCCACACATCAAATTGGCAAGCAGTGAAGTGTGCTTTTCGTTACTTGTAGGATACTAGGACACTTGATTTGCTTTATACCAAGGGGGGAGCACTGCAACTACATGCTTACAATGATTCATCTCAAAAGTTTACTGCAAACTTTATTTGAATGTTGAAATCTGATCAGCATGTGTCCTTGTAAGTAGAAGATCATCAACATAAAGACATATGACCAGCAAGGATCCCCTCTCTTTACATACTCAAAAGTGTAAATGAAACTAGCATTCCTCCTTGGATAGGGTAGTAAATAACCTGATTAAGCACTATTTACAGCAATTAACAAATTCACAAAACTGAAATGCACACTTTACCATATAATCTTAGACATTGGGCACCCTATTCACCCCAAAACTGGGGCCCCTTTCGGTATTCCAACTTCCCTTGCTGTCCAAAATGCCTAGCAAGTCTTCAATCTGATTTGTCCCTTGATTCGGGTAGTCAATTGGCCTTTACACGCTTTGATGGAGATGGAAAATGCCCAAATTCATTGATTTGCTAGTCCCTCCGCTTTAATTTGACTAAAAACAACTTCAGCCCTATTGAATTCAAGTCTTGAAACTTCCAATTTCTAGCATGCTTCCTGAGGTTGCTGCCAAACCCTAATTTCTATTGTAGATTAGGGTTTACAATAGAGAAATCTGAAATTTCTCATCGATTTTCTACATTACCCAATGGAGCGCCTAGCTGAACATTAAGTTCCCTTGTTGAAGCTCGAGCTCTATCACCAAAAGAAATGGGCAGCAGCTCTTTAAATACATCATTGGCAGCCTGATATGTATCAAAACCAACAAGGGATAATTCTGATTTCTCATCAAAAACCACATCCCTATTGACAAATACCTTCTTAGAGACAGGATCATATAATCTATATCCTTTGCCCTCACTGCTATGCCCCACAAAAATGCATTTAACAGCCTTGTTGCCCAATTTCTTTCTTAGTACCTTGGGAATGTGAGCATACGCAAGATACCCAAAAGTACAAAAATGTCCAATAGAAGGTTTCCGGCTATTCCAAGCCTTAAATGGCATGACGTTCTTTAATGCCTTGGTAAGGCACCTATTCAAAACATAGCAAGCACACATAATTTCTTCCATCCAAAAACTATGTGACAAACTCTTTGCTTTCAACATACATCTGGCCATCTCCAGGAGTGACCGATTCTTCCTCTCTACAGCCCCATTCTATTGTGAAGTGTAAGCATTAGTGTACTGATGGACAATGCCTTTCTGCTTCAAAAAATTATTCAGCATGAAAGACATGTATTCCCCCCCCTCAGTCCAAATGAAGAGTCTTAATCCTGTAGCTAGATTGATTTTCAACAAGTGCTACAAAAACCAAAAATACATCATACACTTCTGACTTTTTCACCAAAGAGTAGACCCAACAAAAAAAAGTAAATTCGTTAATGAAAGTGACAATATAGTAACAGTCACCCAATGACTTTGTCTACATACGGCCACATACATCCAAATACACAATCTGCAATCTAGCAATTGCTCTAAAAGCAACATCACGAGGAAACAAAAGACAATGCATTTTTCCCAAAACGCATCCCTCACATATAGTCAAGAGAAATAAGGCATCAAGCATTTGTGTACGTTGTGTAAGCATCAAGCTTTCATAGTTTACATGCCCCATGCGAGTATGCCATAACTCTGCCTGTGACATAGCAAGAGTGAGAGTAGACACTAGATAGATCGATTGATCAACTAAATAAGCATCTAACTCATATAACCCATGACATAAAGTGCTAGTCAAAACCAAAGTCATGTGTTCTTTATCTCTGACCATACATCTGTCATCATCAAATGTGACTTGTAGACCACACTTTGCCAAAGAAGAAATAGACAACAAATTCTTCTTTATACCTCGCACAAATAATGCATCCTCCAAACGGAGAATAGAGCCATCGATAGTTGTCAACACAATCTCCCCAATACCTCTAATAGGGTATGATGCATTGTTAACACATTGCACAAACTTACCAACACGAGCTGCAATAACGGAGGAAAACAAATCCTTGTGGGATGTGATATGTCTAGAAGCACCACTATCAAAGAACCATGTGCTCGCATCCTCAGTAGAGCTAAATGCTCTATCCGCCCAAGAAGAGTCATAAC